>NC_140936.1:103939810-104539810 GCF_014529385.1 Adiantum capillus-veneris
TGAGCACCTTAATTACCATCTCAAAAAGAATTGGCGGTGGTCATTAATTGCTGTGCAAACACCTCAAGACAAATGTGAAAATTGAATCTTGAAACCATGGTAGCTGTGCACTTGTGACTAAAGTCAAAGAGTTGAATGTTGTCATCTGCATGGCACCCATCTAGGCATCAGGCGTCATAGTAGTTATTGCCTTTGTGCAACAACATACCCTTTTTAGTCCTCCAAGAATTGATGTTTGGAGCATCCTTTCACAATGTTGGTAATCATATCATTGTACGATCATGTTTTCTAGACATTATAAGCAACAAGGGTAATGGGCACGTCTGTTATTTTTTACCTCAGCGTCCATCACATTTAGCGATCTACAAAGTCATGATTGATCTCTGTATAGGGTTGTTAGTACATTGATTTTCTTTTGGATGTGTTTGCATGAACGCACGCACGTGCACACACACGCACACATAAACTCAAGACAACAAAACATGTGTGGACACTTCTCCACCTTCACTCTGAAGTAGCCATAAATCATGCACTCTTTTGGAGGTGATGCTATTAGTTGCAGTGCTAGGCATGTACTTGTATGAACTTGTGCATGTGTTAAGTGTTTGGGTGTTGATCCCTTCTTGAATGCATGTGCTCCTTAAAGAACTGTGTAGAATGTCTTTGCATTTCCATGCATAGGTAATCACATCTTCAGAGGATGGGGGTGGGGTTTGTAGAATCATGTTCTGCATCCGTTATAAGCAACGAGGTAATGGGAATGCATATGGAATCACATCTCCAGAGGATGGGGGTGGGGTTTATGTTCTTGATAGTAGCTCCCCCCATTTATCACCACCTTGCCATTAGGTGTAGCAAGAGCCTTGGCCTCCGCTCTTGTGCTTTATATTCTTGGTCTCTTGGGATTGTTCCTATAATGTAAAATTTGCTCTTTTTTATTATAGTGCTTGTTATACGAAGACTTTATGGCCAAATGGTGCCTACACAATAAGTAATTTTGAGTTAGTCTTGAGCAGCATGTCTTCACTTAATCAAAACAATCTACACACTTTAAAATTTATGATTTACAATTTTTTATAAGATTCTAAGATAGTTTCGTTAAAGTTTCTCTCTAGTTTCCTATAACAAGGCTATTCTTGCACTTGCCCAAGTTGTGCAATTCAAGTAGTGCAAGTTGTCCTTTTGTAAACGATGTGACAAGCATTATGATGTCTATATTGCATCAATAATGGTTGTCACACTAGGTAGAGCTTTAAATTAGGTGTGACACTAGGTAGTGCTCTTCTACATAGGTGTGCCTTTTTTATGCCTCTAATACCTTGGGGAGAATTTGCTATTACAATATTGCATTCTAGAATGCATTGCTTTCAAAGTATGCTCTAGAAGGTGTAGCTAAAGTAAGATTTAGTTTTTTGACCTAATGAAGTATATGTAGATTCTACTTCCAAATGTATAAATATCCACTATGTAAAAATTGCATATATAGCACGTGCAAACAAGAGGTATTTAAATAATCTTTTACATGTATATTTTTGAGTATTATATGTACCCCTTATGTATGTTTTTTTTTAAAAAACATAACTAGCCCTTATGTATGAAAATTTTTGCTTTCTCATATTAAAAACCCTTTATGCAAGTACATTTTTTGTAAATGTACCTAATTATAATTTTTTTATTTTGTTCGCACGTGCTATCTTACATATTTTCTAGTAGATGCCCCAATAAAATCTTCTTTAGAGTATTTAAGTCCCATACTTGACTTTAATACCTTTAGTAGGATTTTCTAGTGTAATTATTGATTCTTATTTATCTAAATAGCAGCTTGATCAAACCCCAAAGTGCATATTTACTAATAGTAAAAAATCTCTCCTCAACCCTACAAGGGAAAAGAGGGGGATGGGGATAACCCCAAAAATGTGAGTATAGCATGTGAGCTTAATATAAGGGTTTTTCTAATTGGGAATTTTTTAAGAACTAGAAAAATTGCAGTTATTGAAGAGGTTCTTACTGCATTGTGGGAAATAAATTCGTAAGTCTCTTAAGGAAAAGGGGTTGTGAAGCATGCACTTGAGCATAAAACATTTTTTCTCCATTTCCATGAAACAAATCTCAATATTTATTTACTTATTTGCAAGGCTTGTGTTAGAGCTACAATAGATGAAGAAAACAAATTTTGATATCACATGTAAGAAGCATCAATAGACTATGTGAATTATAGGAAATTATTGAAAAACAACTGCAATGAAATTATTTTTAATGAGATTTTACTTTCCCAATCACATTATTGTGCACTCTTTTTGGATCCACATGTATGTTTTTTTATGGTAATGATCAAATTAGAAATCCACAGTCTTTCTCTACATCTTAAAATATGTTCAATGGATTATTGGAGCCTCCCTAGGAGGTGTCAAATGTGCTTGATCTCCTTGTTGAGTGAATGCTCATACGTGAGTTTGGATAATGGATAAAAGTAAAAGTAGTTAATGATGAAGGGCTCCCCCTTTTTGCAAGGTTTGTGTGTTCTCCTTAATGTGTTTACCACTTTGTAGGTAACTTGAATTAATTGAGTAATTTTAGTAAGTGTATGTAGCATCAAGGAAAGTTTTCCTACCATCTATCAGTCATACGGGTTGTTTAGATGAGTGACATCTCACATTTGTGCATCTTGTTATAAAGGAGTAAAAAAAAATAGTGTAGATGGAGATGAAGATAGAAACAATACAAATAATTCCATACACATTCTCTCTTGTTAACAATGCTTGCTCTCTCCTCTCAATTTTTGAGTGCCTCCCTTTGAAGTCAATAATTCCCTTTACATACTAGTTCCTAGCAATGTAGCTTTGTTTGATACATTCACAACCTAATGCATATCAAGAAGAACTTAAAGTGAACTTCTATATTGTAGAAGAGAAGTTTGATTATGAATGACACAATAGAGGTACCATTTTAGAGTCCCTTCACATAGTAGTTCCTAGAAATGTATTTTGTTTAAGACACTCACAACCTATTGCATAGCATGAAGAACATAATTTGAAATTCCATTGTACAAAGAAGGCTTTGGTTGCGAATGAAACAATAGAGGCATCGTTTAGACTACTACAAGTTGTGTAGTCCAAGGTCTTCTCCTTCTACGTTGGTAGATGCATGAAGATTCTAATCTCTTTGAATCTTACTATTTTGCACTTGCTTAGTGGAAAGGTTGTATCTTGGTCTTCTATATCCTAATTTAACAAATCATACTACACAAGCCTCTTCAAAATAACTTAGAACATGGTTTGTGGCATTCAATTGCTAATCATAATCAATAGCTATTGGCAATCCTCCGTATATATTATAGTGTAATTTAAAATGGTTTGGTATGGGGATAATAATAGAGATTATATTAGGACTAATATCTTTAACACTAGGTTGGTAATGGGACACTTTTATGTCCTGGGACACTTTTATGTCCTGTTAAGTGACCATTTTCCTTGAATTATGTCAAGAGTTTCAAAATGGATTTTTAGGGGCTATCTGTCTAGAAAGTTGTCTCATGAGCTGAAAAAAACTAGACATTTTTTTGGAATATCAATTCCATCTTTAACCTTGTCCTTGCACAACATTTCACAACCTAAACTGTGTGAAAAAACGGGTCCTATTTTTGACTTTTTGCAACTATACCACTCTAGAATTCATTTTTGTGAGGTCTATAATGCTAGAAAACTATCTTTAGTAGTCCTCAACATGTCTTGATGCTTCTAGGGAGAAATAAATGTTAAAGTTGTAAGTTATGACCAAATTACAAAAATTGTCAAATCCTGTTTTTTAACCAATTTTAGCTCTTCTATGATTTTTTCGGTGGCTTTCATGATATCCAAATGTAGTTTTGATTTTCTATGTCGCATATTGTAACATAAGGTAATACTCCTTGAGTTTTGGAGCACCTAATGCCCTATTTTGCATAGTAGACAACGATGATTGATTTTTTCAATTATAGAAGAAAACGAAACATTCTAGTATATCAAGTATGGCTTTTTCAATATTGTTAGTTTCTTGTGACAACTACATGCATTTTGTAGGTAGTAACCATATCTAGTCATAAGGATCAAATTTGGCTAGATATTGAATAGTTTCTATGGGATTCTACAACTCATAATGTTGAGCCCAGTTGTTTCATGTTTGCTGTATTTAGCACTTCATCTTTGTCCCCAAGATTCCCCTTGGTAAGAGATGTATTATTGTTTTGACATGCTCCATGGTTCCTTGAACCTAAAGGACAATAGGGAACTAAGAAAACATGCATATATTATTTTTATTGAGCGTGGCTATAGAAACTTTGATGATAGGTTTACATAATGGTAAAAATTCAACTTTTTTGTACCTATTTCTTTTGGCAAAACCAAAAATAGTGAGTGAGAAGCAATCATATGTTCAGATCACCAACCCATTGAAGTTAACTAGGGAATTTATCTCAAGTCCTACAAAAATCCCTAATTGTATTTTTATGCAACAAAACATAAGAAATGACTGTTTTGATGAAAATGTACTGGTCCATCAACTTTGGAGGCTTGGTGTGACCAAAAGATGAGAAATTTTACAAGTTTGTTATTTTTTTCATGTGTAGTAGACCTTGAACTATAACCTCATGAAAGGATTTTACAAAATGAGTGGATCTACTATGGTTTTGGAGGTTTTTTTCAAAACCCTGAAAGGACACTTTTATGTCCTGTTAGGTAATCAAGTGTGTTGGTGTATTATGATTAATAGTGTGTTTAAAAAGATGTTGTTTTGGGTGCTACAATGAAAAACTAGCATCATGATTTTAAAAAAAGCTCTAAATTCTCTTTGAAAGCTCTAAATTAGAAGCTTGCAAAAAATAAGCACTCATCTTGGAATCATAGAGGAATCATACTATGATTATGGTTATGGTTTTGGGATCATGTTATGGTTTGAGAATTTGGATATGGTTTAGGAATCTTGTTATGGCTATGGTTTGCAAAATATTGTTATGGTTATGGTTTGAAATTTGGCTATGGTTTAGGAATCTTGTTATGGTTATGGTTTGAGAATTTGGCTATGGATTAAGAATCTTGTTATGGCTATAGTTTGCAAAATCTTGTTATGGTTATGATTTGGGAATCTTGCTATGGTTATGATTTTGGAATCTTGATATGGCTATGGTTCTAAAATCTTGTTTTGTTAATGGTTACAATGTGAATTTGTACTCATGGTACTCTCAAGTTTTAGTCAAAATGTTGGAGTGTGGTTTCTTTTGCACTCTTTCTTTTGAGCAGAGAGGATTGTTTTTTGGTGCTACTATACATATAGCACCAATTTCCGTTCCTCTCTCAAAGAGAAAATTGTAGGTATTGGTGTCGGTATGGGCGTTTAAATAGACATTTGTATGAGCATCATCACTAGTGCTTGTACTTTTTAGCATGGATATCGATGCCTTTTATATCAACATCTATTACAATGGTACAATTCCAAGGCTCATAATGACAATTTTAAATTATTAAAAAAATTACTTATGTTGATATAAGTGCCAAATTTTGTGTGACATGTTGTAGGGACTAAAAATTCTACTCGGCTCACTACAACATGTCGTTTTAAAATCGACGCGGTTGCCAACAGGTCAAAAGCTTCTTCTAAGAATATGCTATAAGCACCAATATCAACATCAAAACTGTATCATCGATATGATTACATGTGCCGATATTTAGATCATTGAAATAGGAATTAAAATAGCCGTTAGAACACACTATCAAATAGGCATCCGAATCCTAAATTCTATTACAGCACTCATACCAACGCCTATTTGATAGGTTCTTCTGATGGCTATTTCAATGCATATTTCGGTGCCTATTTTGAGTATTATATTGACACCTATATACCCGTGCCAAAACCTACAAATATAAATTGATATAGGTCAAGATCATAGATCATGATGTAAGTACATTTGTCCCACTCACTTTTGATGTAATTGTATATCTCCCATGTGAACTATGCCAATATCATTTTTAAGAAGCCCTAAGTTTAAATGTCAAAATGTAAGTGAGAAACTTAGTTTTTGGAAGCCTCAAAATAACTCTTGTACATGAAGTGAAGTAGAGAAGAATGATTAGGGCTACTTTATAATCAAGATATCTTGTCATTTGGTAATCTAAATTTAGTTCCATTATTTGTATTGTGTTTCTTGCCTCTTGATCTATCATTTGAGTGTATTTAATGTCCTTTTGGTGAATGTTGTTCTTGAACCTTAGGAGGTGTTGTTGGAACACTTCTATCACTTTTTATTAACCTAAAATTTGATGAATCATAATTCATGTACCTCTCAAAATTGAGGTTATAGGTTCCAAATGTGTTCTACTATCCCCTACCTATAGTCTCCTAGAATTTTAAACTAAGAAATCATTGATTAATTAGTTGATGTGAAGATTGATTATATGGCTGACAAAATTGATTATTAATCGTTGATTTTTCTTGCTTTTGTGTATTTTTCTGCATAGATTCACTCCATTCAGTAGATAGCAAACTCAATGCATCTTTGTAGCCCATCTAGATGGCTTCCATGAGTATTGACATATTGTGTATGTTACTACCAGATAGTCATGCTATAGGCATCTGGTGTGGCCAACTATGATACTCATCTAGCCAATATCCACTGTAGTCTTCATTTGTAACCCTATTTTGATTTTTTTTTAATTTTAAATATGGTTAAATCTCAAAGAACATGATGTGTGTTTGTCTTACTTATTTTTTATGAAATTATATATTTCCCATGGAACTAGGCTCAAGACCAATTTATTTTTTGTAAGTGAGAAATGTAAGACCTAGATATAGAGGTCAAAATGTAAGTGAGAAGCCTAGTTTTTTGAAACCTTACAATAAAATCTTGTACTCTGAAGTAGATAAGAGAGTAGGGATACTCAGCAATCAGCATATTTGTTATAGAGGATACTGGGTGTGTATCTTTATGTTTGAGGATCCCTTCATAAACTACCCATACTTGTATAGATGTATCAAACATTATATTTAACAATACATGGATACCCTTAGATCAAAGACTTGGGCTCATGTGCAAGTTCTTTCCTACTTTGCCCGATACATGTGATCTAATATTTAGTAACTCTCTAGAATTATGGTGCAATGGATGGAGTAGACAACAATTCTTGCAAACTCCTTAAATAAATCATTATTGGCATTGGCTTCCACTGTGAGGGTACAACTCTCACTTCTATTGCAGATATAAAAGAGACTAAATGTTCAAAACCAAAGACCTATAAGCCTATCCCTATAAACAAAGTGGGAAAATATTGCAAAGTAGAAAACAAAAGAATATGAGAATGTCAAACAACAACTATTCTAGATAGCGGACCATGTATAGCCATAGCCACATAAGAAGTTTGAAAAAAGTGGGGCGGCTAACCATTCTTATGATAGACTTTCATAAAGCTAGAGATTGCAAATGGCTATGTAGAAAGCCCCATAGGGATATTGGAGCTAGTAGTAATGGAAAAAAACCTCTGAAGAAAGCCAAAAAAATCAACCAGGTGTTGGTATTCTAAGATGAAATTAAATTTAAGGATTGAGTTTGGGTAAAGTTACATGAACAACCTTAACAATAAAAGGTGATAGGGTATGTATCATCTAAAAATTCAATCATTTCTCAAGGCTATTTTAATAGAAAAACTAGTGTTTGAGTCAAAAAACCCAAAGTAATAGCTTGGAGATACTCATCCCTATACAAAAATTCCACAAAAGCAAGGAGAGATATAGCACAAGACAGACACCTCAATCAAGAAAAAGGAAAATCATAAAAGGAAAAATAAAATGCCTTCAAATAAGTAAGCAATGCAGGAAATATGGGTACCAAAGTCAAAGTTCAACCATTCTACCAAGAACACTCAAGTGAAGGAATGAATGATTCTAATCAACGACAGCATGTCGAAGAAAATACCTTCAAAGAAACCAGCAATGTGGAAAATATCTTCATACCAAAGTCAAAGATCTACCACACACTACCTAGAAATGTCAAGTGAAGAAACGAATGGTTCCAATCAAGATACTTGAAGCACAAGGAGTCTATGAGTGTAACTCTCCAATATGGTTACCGAAAGTAGTAGCTCAACCTAGGACCACAAAAATCAGTCGTGTAGGACAAGGCTCCACCTAAAGGAAGACAACCACAACCAAAAACCACAACCAACGGTAGCACAACCTTCATATGGATCCCTCCTTCTCTACTAGAAGAGCAAGGATTTTACATTAGTAATATCAAAATATGGATACCAAAGCCCAGGAACCATTAAGACAATGAAACAACAAGGGAACTACAAAATACAATCTCACAAGGACTTGGAACAAAGTGATTTCCAAAATTTCTATTGGAAACGTCGCTACATGGTGGAGAGGTGGAATGAGGAACACACCCAACACACACATAGATGCCTCTCTAAGGCATTTTTTTCTTGTAGTGATCCCCCCAAGGCTGTAATCTAAGAAAACAAATGGAAGCACTATTAAAAGAAGCAGCCATAGTGCATGAGACAAGTAGCAAGCCTTAAGTAGGGCACATACATAGATGTGCAGAATCCATCACTTTATGCCATCCGATTGTTGCTAGTGGAATCAACATAGTCATAATCTTTGCAATCTTGGTGTCTGCTGAAATATTTTCCATCCTTTTCTTTTTCTCATTTCTACATATGTCGGAGTATGCATGTATTGGGTATATGTGAGTTGCTTGTGTGGGTATCGTGTATATAAAGAGGAATTTGCAAGCTAGTGGGAGAACTTATACATGCTAGAGGTCTTGAAAGCATTTGTGTGTCATTCGATATTGGATTGCTTCTCTATCATGGAAGGTGCTCTAAAGGGTTAAAAATTGTATCCATGAATACCTGGTTTGTCAAAGTAGGGTTGTGTAGTGATCTAGGGTGTTTGGATATGAGTGCTACAAACGGAGGCACGGAAGGCCCTGCAATTACCAAGAAGAATATATTGCAATCCATAAAACAGACTAATCAACATACTTGTAAATTCCATAAGTGCATAATCGCGTGATACACAAACAGAGAGAGATAGAGTGGGAGAGAGCAAGAGAGCACGTACAGGTGCACCTTGTAAAGCAAAGTGCTATGCAGGCACGGTGAGAGATAAGAGAGGAGAGGAGAGAAGAATAAGTTGATGCTAGGTGCAATCTCTCCTCGTGCAAGAGTGACCCTTTCCCTCTTGCACGTATTTGATTTATAGATTTCTTGAATGGTCAATGTGAGTACAAATGGCCAGCCGGACATAATGGCCAAACCTCATAAAAGAGACTTGAATAATAAAATGTACAAAATATATTTTATTATATTTATTACAACTGACAGGTGGAAAAGGTTTGACCAAGCTAGGCTATTGCAAAAGGATATTATATCTTATGTATATTTGTATTCAAGTGCTCTTTTATGAGCTTTGGCCATTTATGACCGGCCAATCAGTTTGTACTCAATTTGACCATTCAAAGAAATCTATAAATGAAATACGTGCAAGAGGAAAATGGTCACTCTTGCATGGGGGGAGATTGCACCCAGTGATTGCATTGTTCTTCTCCCCTCTCCTCTCTTCTCTCTCACCGTGCCAGCGTAGCACTCCACTCTAGGAGGTGCGCCTACATGTTGTATCTTGCTCTCTCACTCTCTCTAACTCTCTCTATTTGTGTACGATTGGATGATATGCTCACAAGATTCATCAGGTATGCATATTTGTAGTGTTTCTATCAAACTATTTGAGGTATTTTTCACGGATGCCATGCCTTCCGTATAGTAGCATCTATTTTTGCAGCTGACAAGTGGAAAAGGCTAGACCGAGCTAGGCCTATGCGAATGGAAATATATATATTGTACATTTTATTATTCAAGTGCTCTTTTATGAGCTTTGGCCATTTATGACAGGCCGACTAGTTTCTACTCAATTTGACCATTCAAGAAATCTATAAATGAAATACGTGCAAGAGGGAAATGGTCACTCTTGCACGGGGGGAGATTGCACCCAGTGTTTGTGTTGTTCTTCTCTCCTCTCCTCTCCTCTCTTCTCTCTCACCGTGCCAATGTAGCACTCTGCTCTAGGAGGTGCGCTTGCACGTGGTATCTCGCTCTCTAACTCTCTCTATTTGTGTACGATTGGATGATATGCTGACAGGATTTTTCACATATGCATATTCGTAGTGTTTCTATCAAGCTCTTTGAGATATTTTGCAGGGATGCCATGCCCTTTGTTAGTAGCATCCCTGCAAAATACCTCAAATAGCTTGATATAAACACTAGAAACACTATGAATATGAAAACCTGACAAATCCTGTGAGCATATCATCCAATCGTACACAAACAGAGAGAGTTAGAGAGCCTGAGAGAGCGAGATACCACATCTAAGTGCACCTCCTAGAGTGGATTGCTACGCTGTCACGGTGAGAGAGAAGAGAGGAGAGGAGAGAAGAACAACCCAAATACTGGGTGCAATCTCCTCCCGTGCAAGAGTGACCATTTCCCTCTTGCACGTATTTCATTTGTAGATTTCTTGAATGGTCAAATTGAGTACAAACTGGCCAGCCAGTCATAAATGGCCAATTACTTGGAGGATATTCTGCATCAAAAAATGTATGTACCTGTGTGTGCGTGCATAGAAATCTATAATTAAAAGAATGAGAATTTGGGTTAGGGGGTCGCACAAAAATAGAATGGTCCTCCAAGTTGGAGAGGGTAATTGAAGAGACAAGAGCAGCATTTTCTTAGTAATAGTACACGGCAGTTGTCGTCATAGGTCTAGGGAATTCCATCATGAGGAGTGTGGTAAGATGAGTAGTCTCATGCGTAAAATACTGCTCATGTGGGTGCGACCTAGAGTATGAGCCGAGTGAGTACAACCTAGAGATCAGAGGTGGGCTCTATGTGAGAGAGACAAGAGAGAGCATATGATTTTCATAATCAAAATTAGGAGACGATATGTGAAAGGTGGAGGATAACCATCTAAAAATAACTAGGGTGACATAAGCGCAGGCTAATGATAGCCAATTAGGATGCGAGCGGTTATTCGCACACATACAGAGAGCTAGTCATAGAGTGGATGCATATATCAAGGGACAATTGGAACGCCGCATATATACAATCCATCATGCCAGTATTTTTGTCAAAGATTATGCTCTTATTGTATCTCCTTTGACAGGACTTTAGAAGAAAGGAATTCAAATCAATTGGAAAGCATAGCACCAAGCTAGTTTTACTGAGTTAAAGAGATATTTGGTGTCTTCTCCTATTCTAAAGCTTCCAGATTTCAGTAAATATTTTGAAGTTGTGACGGACGCCAGTAGTCTTGCCTTAGGAGGAGTTCTTACTCAAGAAGGGAGACCTGTAGCTTTTACCTCTCACAAGCTCAAAGATCATGAGAAGAACTATTTGACTCACAATCTAGAACTTCTCACTGTCATCCATGCATTGAAGCTATGGAGACATTATCTTGTGAGTCGCAAATTTCAACTAGTTACCGACTACAAGAGCTTAAAGTGGATCTTTACGCAACATAACCTCAACATGAGACAGAGGAGGTGGATTGAGCTTCTTCAAGGGTATGATTTTGATATCAAGTAACAACCTGGGAAGGACAATGTAGTTGCGGATGGACTCATTCGTAAGTCTTTCCTCAATGCTATTTCTATACCCAATAATCCTAATCTGGAAAGGATTAGAGAAGCTTCTTCAAATGACCCAGAGTATCAGCAATTGTTGGCACAGATTCAGCAAGGGCGAAGGATTTTTAAAGTAGCTTCTAGACTAGCTAAAGACTATTCTCTTCAAGGGGAATTTCTTTATCTTGGTCAAAGAATTTATGTACCTAAGGATCTTGGTCAAAGAATTTATGTACCTAAGGATCCAGCACTAAAGAAAGCAATTTTATTTGAAGCTCATGATAGACCGACTTCTGGACATCCAAGGTATGCAAAAACCTTGAATGCAGTCAGAAGAATTTATTTTTGGCCAGCAATGAAAGGTGATGTTCTTTGTTACGTAAAGCAGTGTTTATCTTGTCAGCAAATTAAAGCTGAATGAATCAAGCTTCCCGGGGAACTCAAACCTCTTGGTATACCTCAAATGAAATGGGAGTGTATCAGTATGGATTTTGTCACCGGATTGCCTTCTATCAAAGGCTACGATTTTGTATTTGTGATTGTCAATATGCTCACTAAGGTGGATCACTTGATACCTGTCAAGACAATATACAGTAGGATTTTCATCAAGGAAATCTTTAGACTTCACGGGTTACCGAGAAGAATCGTCAGTGATAGAGATGCGAAGTTTACTTCAAAGTTTTGGACTTCTCTTTTTCAAGGAATTGGAACTCAGCTATGCTTCAGTACAAAATATCATCCTCAGATTGATGGCCAGACTGAAAGGGTAAACCAAGTAATCGAGGATATTCTTAGAGCTTATTGTTCACAAGAGCCAAGGAAATGGATTCAATATCTTCCTTTAGTAGAATATGCTTATAATTCTTTCGAACATAGAAGCATAGGAATGTCACCATTCAAGGCACTCTATGGACAAGAGTGTATAGTTGCATCGAACTTTTCTGATCCAACTAGAAAACATGGAAGCACAGACTAGAGCAATTCACAAGGATATTCAAGCAACTCAGGACAGATAGAAGCATTATGCAAACAATAAAAGATCTGAAAGAACTTTTAAGTTAGGGGATAAAGTATTTCTCAGGGTTAGACCCAAGAGGAGTAATCTATCCTTGGGAAAATTCAAGAAGCTTAGTCCAAGATACTGTGGACCTTATGAGATTGTAAAGGTTGTAAGTGACCAAGCTTATAAGTTCCAATTGCCCTCAAACCTTAAAGTTCATGACTTTTTTCACGTGATTTTGCTTAAACCCTATATTTCCAATCCCGATCATCTTGTAGATGCAGAATAAGTTGTTATTCCTACTCAAGGCATTCTTGAGCTACAACCTCATTACATCCTTGAGACGTAGGAAAGAAAACTAAGGAATAGGAACATCATTGAACATCTAGTCAAGTGGAAAGATTTTCCAGAAGAAGACGCAACGTGAGAAGATCAGCTAACACTTCAGAGGGATTACCCAGACTTACCCTTGAGATGAGGGCATCTCAATTCTTTCACGTTGGGTAGAATGTAAGGTCTCTACCTGCCCTAGAAGAAGGTTACCTATGTAAAATTTTAAGCATAAATATCAGTTTGACAAAAGATGCTATTTTTAGCAAATTTCAGTGATCAGTGTCATTTTTATGTTGTGATGCTTGTAGAACTTTTAATTTTGGTCAAATTCAATTTTTGAGAAAAATTTCCAAAAATAGAAAGTTTTTGACCCCTAGTATGATCTAGGGTCGACCGGCTCGTCAAACTGTGCACCGACCCAGATTTTCTTAAAAATAGGGTCCCAACGCCAAAAGCTGCTATTTATGGCACGTAGTCGTATCTGTTACCTGCAGGTCTGTCTCGAGTTAGCAAGTTTCAGAATTAAATTTGGGTTAGTATAGATCAAGTTATCCTAAGGTTAGCATTTTATAAGGTATGTGTATGGCATGTATGTGGATGTGCATGCATGGGTATGCAGGGTCACGGGTGTGCATGAATGGTCATGGGTGCATGGTGATGTAACCCCATCATGTATGGCCATGGGTCATGCACATAGATAGTCTTGTGCCAAGTGTTGGGTCAAGTGTGGGAGTGTGGCATGGAGGCTAAACATGGAGTAGAGAGATGTATCACTTAATTAGGTAAAAGGGGACACCTCTAGTGGTTAGTGAGAGGCTTGTGAAACCTTTACTTCTTCTTTTGGCAAGAGGGGGCGAGCAAGGGAGGTATGGGCAAGCCTTGTCCATCAAGCAACCCCAGAAGCCTTTATAAGGGACATTCCCACCCAATTTTACACACACAATCCCCAAGTCTCATAAGAAAGTGCTGATGCAGGAGCTTCCAATGGAGGATCTTACCTACATCCATTAGCATACACAAGGAAGCTTAATCAAGGTGATTAGTTCAAGTTATGTTACTCTAATTTCTCCATAGCCTCTTCTCTCTGGAGGACGTATGTTGAGCCTACTCTTTTCTATCAATTCTACTAGATGGTTACAGTATAATTAATACGGGTGATTATCAATAGACTCTTACCTAGTGATAATTCTTTTCCTTACCGGATTAAAGAGCACTAAAACTACCATAATCTCTCAAGGAGATCTAACTCCCTTAATTATGCATAATTAATGTTTAATTGTTTCCTATCCACTTATGTGATTTCAGTACATGATTAAGAAGGAATTAAACTTTCTCTTATGCTCTAGTTAACACATGATTAAAGGGTGAATTCAATCTCTCTTTGTGCATTAAATTTCTACATGATTATGTTCCCTTGTGCATTAAAGATTATGTATGATTAAGATTCTATTTGCACTAATCTAATTGTACATATTTATGCATGGTAAAGTAGATTTTGGTCCTCTCTTTTACCCAAGTCTATGAATGGTTATAGGCATACATTGTGCATAGCAATGATGAGCCAAAAGTGTTGCATGGATGTGATTCCTATATATTGCCTAGGGTGGATGTAATTATGGTAATATCATGGTAAAGATTATGCATGTGTGTTTATGGTAAACTTGTTTTTCTTCATTCATGGTCGAGTGACTAATTAGGGAAAGAATTCTTTTACTCTAAATCACTGATGCATATCAGCATGTCCATTAATCTTAGCTAGTTTTCCCTTTTTTGTCAATGTTGCTTTACACAAGTTTATGTGTGATTATCCATAACTTAAATCAACTTCTACTTGAGGAAAGTTATGGCTTAAAATCATTTCATTGAACTCTTCTAGACATAAAGTATTGTTATGAGTAAGATTAGGTACTCTTTTTCCTAATCCTTGTGGATGCCTAGTCATTGTTGATATGGTTACGTGATACCATATTTTAGCCTTCTCTCTTCAGAGTTTTTCTAACCCAAAGTAGTGAGATATGGTCCCCAAGATGACACGTTTTAATGGTGATAACGACCACGAGGTAGGGACTAGCAACATGGCAAACAACGGTAAAGCACCGATGAGAGAGGAAAATCCGGTCGTCTCACAAGGCATCGAAGAGGACATTCATGAGTCAGGATGAATTTACTTTTGTATTTTACACAAGTATTGCATTACGATAACTTTAAGAGTGTTTAAACTCTTGGAACTATGTTGGAAATCCAACTGAGACAACGGCATTGGTATTTTGAAAGGTTTTATTTTAGTTTAAGTTTAAATTAAATAGAAAATAAATTTTCTATGGAAAGACTGTTTGGAAGTAGGAAAGAATGAATGTGAGGGAAAACTATCTCAAACAAATTTCATTCATTATTCTAACGTCAATTTAGTCTGAACCCCCTACTGGTCATAGGGTGGTAGCTCGCAAAGTTATCGCAAAAGATAAATCCACGACTTGCTTTCTATGCGGTGGATATGTTCATGGCTTGCTTTTTATGCGGTGGATACATGATTTTTTTACCCAGAGAGTTTGGGTGGAATCATGGACTGGTTGTATGGGTGGCCAGTTGACAACGGGTGGAGTTAACACTCGCTGGAGGTCCTCACGACTCCAGGACATTGGAATTTTTAATGAAGTATTGTTTGTTGAGTATTTTTCCTAGGAAAGATATGTTTTGGTGTCGATTTGACAATGTTTGAAGGGTTGTCTTAACAAATTTGTGATGGGAAACCATAAAAAGGAATCCTAAGTGTTGAACAACAATGTGTTAGTAATTAGGCCACACAAAGAATCTGTGTGAGTGCGGGTGGAAAGTGGGGGCTTGGCTCAGGTTGCCAAAGCCTATGAGACGAGTGGTCCCGATCAGTCAGGAACTCCCTTCCCTGTGCAATAGAGTACGTCATTAGATAGCTCATTACACTAGAGCAGAAGGAACTCGGTGTACGTGCCTCTAAAATTTATGGGGAAAAGGAACTGAGGTTACTTCTCCTCCTAGAAGATGAGAATAGGACCGCTAGTACGTAATTACGCTTCCCCTATGGGGTAGAGCTAGACTCCTTTTCACTGGTGGCTTGGACTCAACTCAGTAAGTGATGAGGGACCATCCACTGGTCTCCTTTTTCTTCTTGACCAGTTTTTGTTTGCTTCTGCATAGGATCTAGTGATCGTCAGGTGTCCTCCAGTTCTATCAAGGTGAGATGGGGAGGGTACCTCACAATGTATTCATTATCACTTTGGTGAAGGTTCAAAACTATGATTTATGAGCCTTAATTTTCTATTCTAGTGATATTTTAAAGTGTAAATGTCAATCTTTTGGTAGAAGGTGGTTCCTAGACCTTACAAGATTTTGTTAGTGTGACATAAAAAATGATGAGTTGTGATTTATATACCTCTGAAAAATTGGATTATAGGGTCTCATGATGCTCTACTTTCTAAACTCTACATAGACACCATAGGATTGTGAGTCTCAACTCTCTAGATCCTCATAGTAGGAGGCACTGACTGTTGAGCTCTATTATTTTCCATATCATTAACAGGTCTAAATAGGAGCTGAAAAGTGTATACTCTAGGGTAGCTAATCTTGGTGGGTTTTACCCCATAGATTCAGAGGCATAACTGTCAAGTTTTGGTAGACCCTAAGGAATAACACCACGTAAGCTGACAAAAAGAAAAAAATATGGAAATCTACCCAACTCGTTAGGTCCACCTGTCCATAGAATGTTTCCGTTGTGGATTCATTCTCTCACTTTTCACATCGTACTCACACTTTTCTTTAAAAAATTACTAAAAAGTGTGAAAAACATTCAAGCTTTCTATTAGATTTTTCCAATGTTCATTCCAATAGCCTTTCAAATAGTGTTCAAAACATTCCAACAACCTTTCAAATAGTATCAAAACATTCTTTTCACAACAAAGGAGATTGCTAGTGAATGTCTATAGCATAGCTATTCGGCACTAACATACACAATATGTCAATACTTAGGGAAGCAACTTGGACGAGGGAGGAGATGCATTGGGTTTGTGAGATTCAACAGAGTGAACCTACATAGGAAAATGCACAAAAGAAATTACAAATCAACAATTGTCTCATCAACCATGGAGTCAACCTTCACATTGACTACTCACTCAATGGGTTCTCACTTGGATTATTTTTCCGATAGCTTCTACAAAGCAAAGCAGGATGAGACCAACTCTTTACTAATGGTTCATGCTTGAAGCTATAAGAGTAGCTAGGGAAATGTCCAATGGTTTTCTCTTAGTCTATGGAAATAGGGTTGGAGACTTTTCAAAGGTACCCCATAATTCATATTGGTAAGTCAGAGAGCTCACAAAAGGCTAGACATGAGAGAGGGTGTGTGTGTTTATGTTTGAAAATCCTCTCATAAATTACCCATACTTCTACAAATGTATCAAACCATAAACTAAATAACACATGGATATCTCTAGATCAAATATTTGGGGCTCATGTGAAATGATGATTTACTAACGATACATGTATTAGTCTTGAGAGACCTCTCTCTAAGTCTATGTTGGTATTAGATGCTTTGAGGACTTTGTCTCGGTTCCTTGGAGAGGAAGGCTAGACCTCTTGCCTTCTCTATTGATAATGGGATTTTCTTAGACTTTATTTTTGAGGTAGATGTGAACACGTGATGGACAGATAAAAATATGATGCCAATTTCTCTCAGAAGGATTAACTTATTATTATACTCAAGGAGGATGGCTATTGCGATAACATTTAATTCTAAAAACCTTCAAAATTCTAATATAGGGTGAGCCACCCCATGCCAAAGGATAATCCCACACCTTTATCCATGCAAGTCAGACATTGCGGTGCCCATGACCTTTTTCCACTCACAGAGTTTATCTATTTCCCAACGGGAATGATCGCCTCCTTCTTTCTTGAATTATCTTTGCTAACCTAGCTATCTCCATGGTGTTCTTAAAGATCTAATAGTTCCTTGCCCTCCAAACATGTTTGAAGTAACAAAATCTCATGATTTGAGTTCCAATGAGTAGCACTTGGCTCTTGAACATCTTCCCTCCCAAGAAGAGATATTACTTGAAGAATCCTATTTTACAGGTCCTTTAAACCCATATAAAAATCTTCCTTGCTATGCCACAAATTACCTAGCACTCCTTGAAAAGGTGGGGAAGCTATTCACTAGCTGTTTTGCATTGCAAGCGTCTAAATGGACCAATTCCCCTGGTGAGAACCTTCACCTCAGTCAACCTGGATCCCCATAAAACCTTCCATAAGAAGACCTTCATCCCATGCGGCCATTGAGAGTGCTAGATGTTCTTGACAGCTAACTCCCATCTTGACTCTAGCTAGTGCTTGCCCCAGTGCTTGTTAAGCAGGGAGAACCAATCCTTCAAAGCCATAAGGGTGAAGTGCACTTCCTTGGTTTGTGGTCTCATGAAATGTATATTCTTAGGCCACTACCAAGCTTTCCATTTGAACTTGGATTCATAGTTCACAGACACCACCTTTCAATTTGTTCTAGGACTCTACTCATCACTAAACCTTTCAGTACAACTGAGGTCGCGGAGATCTAGTTGGTTTGTACCTTTCCAACTACTGTTGTTATACCACAGTTCACCTAGATGTCTAATATCTTTGTTGTTGATCTTTTGGAAACTTCCCTCCAAAAAGGGGTCAGGAGGATGCTTCTAGCCTTAGAGAGCGAAGGGGACCAATGTGTTATAGAATTGTGAAAATACCTTGATAGATCTCCCCATTTCAAGGACTTTGTTGCTCTAATCCATTTTTGAGTGAGCTCACCTATTGTTACCCCAAAGTTTCATAATGGCCCATCGAGGGGCAAGCAGCTTATCATGCACCTCGAGCCCTTTCTTTTGGCCACCTTGCGAGTATAATTTGGAGTTTTCCATCATAGCCTTATCCATAATAGCGCAATCTTGGTCTTGCTTTTCAAGTGCTACCACAAACTTGGCACACTCGGCCTCCGCATGAGTGCTAGGATTAAGAATGTCGAGGACCCCTTGCTCCACAGGTCTCGCAATTGTCTCACATTTAGCCCACTTCAAGGGTGTTGAGTCTTTAGTGTTGTTATAACATAAGAGCCTCTTCACTGGCTTCAAGAACTCTTTCCAGTTGCATTTGACTAACTTCATTAGGCGACCATTAAAGGCTATATAAGGGAGCATAAATCAATTGATTACCTTTATTCTACTCGGAAAGGGGAGAAGCACATACTCCCACCTTTGCATCTTGTTCCTTGCTTTCTCCATAACCCATAAGAATCTTTACTTGTGAGTTGCTTCCACTCCTAGAGAGGCTACCAAGTCCCGAAAAATCTTCCCTTTTAACAATGTCTCCCCAGTCCACATTGATGGATCAAATGAGTCCTTCTCTGAGAGAGAGAAGGACTCATTTGATCAAATGAGTCCTTCTCCGAGAGAGAGAGAGAGAGAGAGAGAGAGAGAGAGAGAGAGAGAGAGAGAGAGAGAGATCTTGATTTGTCAATACTACGCTTGGACCCTGATGCTAAGGAATACGTTTGCATAATTTCTAGAACCTTCCCGAGAACCTAAGGGCATGCTTTTAGGAAAAGCATAGAGTCATCTACAAATAGCTTTGTCAGGAGCTGGCAAGGGTCAACTAGCAAGGGTCAACCCTTGAATCTCCCCTTTAGAAGCATTTTCTTTGAGTAATGTTATCAAAAGATGGGATTTAATGGCATAAGAGGGACAAGTGGGTAGCATATTTTATTGATCTGTTGATCTTGAATGCACCCACAATTCTCTCATTGAAAAGGAGCTCCGATTGGCTACCTCCATTTAGGGTGCTCTAAGTGGAAAAATTTTAAGTGGATGGCATTGATATGGATATATACTCAAATAGACTATATAAGAAATTAGCTCAGTAAGAAACCATACCAGCAAATAACAAGGATTGCAAAAATTTTCTCCTTCATATAGCTTGAATTATATAAAGATGTCACTCAAGTGTATATATGAAAGGAGCTAGAACAAATGGTGGGACAATGGGGTTGAAAGAGGTGTGTGTGTGTGTGTGTGTGTGTGTGTGTGTGTGTGTGTGTGTGTGTGTGTGAGAGAGAGAGAGAGAGAGAGAGAGAGAGAGAGAGGGAGAAATAAAGCCTTTACCCAAAAAAAAGTGAGAGATTAAGAGCAAAATTAGAGAGAGAGATTTAAGGTCCTTGAGCAACTGGTTTGGTCATGTCATTTTCTTCTTTTTGTTTAATCATCATAAGCAAGGATTTCATTAATGTGATCACAAACATGCAAACATGTTAATAACATGGAGTGGTCACTTTTTAAAACACGTGATCACGTTAAACATTCACATTACCTTCCTATTAATATGCAAAAACTGTCCAAACCAGTAGTCTCACCTGGCTTTTTCCATCTTGGCGGGCCTGCTTGCGTGCTTTTGCCATATCGCAATAAACCCGCCGAGAAAAAATAATAGCCCAATGGACTTCTGATGGGTTATTAGATCGCCATCTATCCGCTTAAATGTGATCATGTAAAGTGTAATTATGTGAATATGATAATAACACAAAAATTTCACACGATCAAGTGATTATTAAATCCTTCATCATAAAAAAATTAATAACACATTCCTATGAAGAAAGGACCTATGTTTTGGTAAGGATTTCAAGTTTCTACTTGAATTTTAAAGAGGTTTTGATACTTTATCCAAGAAAACTATGGTAAATCTAGTTGCACATTAGAGAACAAAAATATTTTTGTAGGGGCAAGAACATTTAGAAATTTTGAGCATTTCCAAAAAGAGTTTCTCTTGGACTCTTATTGGTTTTCTCTGGGGCTTGAAAAATACATTTTCCCTAGCCGGTGAGAATAAGAGCGAACTTGGATTTCTCCCAATTTTCAAATCAAAATATGAAGCTTTTGTCAGTTATTACACTGAAACTTGTGTAAATTTTCCGATTTTCTTAAAGGCAAGCTCAAAATCTAGCCAAGATTTTACAATTTCAATCGGTTTAGATATACTTAACCCGGTTTTTTTCCTGCAACTAGCTTTCTCCATATTAAAGTGCAATACTTCTCTTGTCATTCTGGTGGTTAATGTTTTCAGTGGTACAGCTAAAGTAGGTAGTTAGCAACATACAAAAGGTGACACTAAATGTGTAAACAATTTAAAAATTCCTTCACATTCTCACCGTTACAATCGTTGAAAAAGTGGGCGTTATATAGCCAAAGTGACAACGCTTGAATGCCTATAGCATTTATAGTCTACAATCTACACCTTTAAGTTAGGCACCTAATTTAAAGGCGTGTATTAACCTTTTGATTTACCATACTCTGTCAATCCTCCCTCAACGAATACTTCAAAATCCAATAAAAATTCAAATGTTTACATTTGGGTTGTTTACTTTTAAGAATTGAAACTACATCTCTTTGCTTAAAATTGTGTGCACGTACAACTACACACTTCTAGGTTGAGTAGCCAAACATGGTTTTAGATATGATTAACCCTAACTTCAGACCAGGCTTTCCGAACAGTGTCCTGATGTAATGAGAATGGATCGTGGTTTTCACATCTTTCAAGGAATTACACTTATAGATAACTTTAACATCTTGTAGATATACTGATAAAAAGTGGCAATATATTTGCTATAAAAATCATAACTAGAAGTACATGTCATGCTTTCTCATAGTCATATAGTCGTCGTAAAATACTTGAAAATTGGGAAAAGATACTACTTGTTAGAATCATATTTGGTGTCCCATTGTACCCCAAATGCAAGATGCTTATGCATCATCCATCTTTGAATGTGCTTGGACTACCTAAGTCCACCAGTTGCCAAATATGATACTACATATGATCAAGTCTATAAGCAAAATTGCACACTCATAAATTCTCGATTACGTGAGAATGAGTCTTAGCTTGAATGTTTACCGAAAAATATACTCCTAAATCATATCATACCGCCTCGTAGAGGCAAGGACAAAATTTGCACTAGAGCTTCTGAAAGGATAGACAAATTAAACAAGCAGTTCATATCGTACTTGCACATCCTTGTAGATGTGATAAAGTATCCATAAAGTTCAACTCTCTTAATGATCATAGAATAATAGAGAAAACACCATTGGAACTTACACCCATCATCAAAGTTGCTATATTTATAAAGAAAATTTTGATTATATGTTGCTAGAGGAACAAAATTTGGCCTAAAAATCCACCCATGTAGAAGACTTTGCTTAACAATATTTGTGGATCCATGTCTCATAGAAGAAAATACTCCATGAATACATGGTATCTTTGAAAGGATAAAGAGCAAGCTTCTTTACTGGAGGTCTAACATGAGTCGTCTCGGAGGGTCACTAATTGTAGAACCTATATATCGCGTGCGTTCAAAGACTATTTATAAAACCCCTTAGCTATGAATTTTTCACCAATAAAAGAGATCATTTTTCTATTCAATTTGTTTTCAAGGTACTTTTTTCAACACCCTTCTGTACGTGAAAATGTGAGAAAATATATAATAAAATAATCCCTACTATTGAACCCACGTGATAGACATTTTTTTATTGTAGTGATCCCCCTGAGTAGTCGTACTCTCCATAATGCTGTTGCAAATTTTAAAAGTTGCATCCAGTTCATAAATAATAGCACAATTGTTGTGCTTCCAAAATTCAATCTGGATATCAAAGATTTTGGGCATTCCCGTAGATGTCATAACCAATACCTCGTACTTGTGCTAGAACCTTGTCCCTGCTACTATGGGCCAATGGGTATTATCGATTGCAGAGAAAATATAGAATTCTCCCACAAAAAATTGAACTATTTTATCCTTATTTTTTAGGTTGACTATAAAGTCGTACGATATTGTGATGAAATCCTTGCTTGCTTAAAGTCTACAACAAAACCAAAAAGCCTTGCTTTCTTGAATTGGACATAATAAAAATAGATAATCATACTTGATTATATCAAACTCAGCTTGCTTCTATAGATACAATCCCATACCACAATAGCTTGGATAGCTTGATCTCAAGCTTGATTTGGAGCAACTACGGTTGCGAAGAAACACATTGGTCAATATAAAATTGCATCTGCAAAATCTTGCACTTGTATAACACCACCATGTGGTTTGTTAAACCACATAGTTCTGATTACATTCGATAAGCCCTTGGCTACAATGGTAGCCTCAATGGTTTTAGCTAATATCCTTAAGTTTCTTGTACTAAAAATCATGCCACTAAGTGTTGGCATCACGAGAGCCCAATGTACTTGAAGCATGTGCCTAAACAACATAAGTATGTCTACCCATAATTTTCCTTAATACAAACAATACGATTTGATCTTGTCATACATAAAATGTGAGCTTGTATCGAAACTTGAGTATCCAAATAATGTCAACACCATGGCCATTAGTGCCTTTTCTTCTTTGACTACAAGGAAATTTCTCTCGTGTTGATTGGCACGACATTAATCCACACATTATTTGAGTAATTACCGCATGTGTCGAACCTGCAATCTCTTTCATAATGCCCTTGTGGGTAAATCACACCCTTGGTTTTCTATACAGTTAAACTAGGTTTGGTTACAAAAGGAAACTCAGAAACACAAGTCAAGTAATTGCAAACATTGCGATTGTGAAGTCGCAAAAGCCCTTCTCGATAGACATCCATCAATTCGGAATTGAAAAATACATATGATGTCTAAGCTTTTCACGGCTTCAGGTTTTCAACCCTATGTAATTCTTTGCAATACTAAATAAAAACCTTTGAAATTATGAGATTTTACACATCGTGCTCATCGTGGCTTCTGTCGGCTTCTTGAAACCTTTCCCGGTTGCTTACAAACGTGAAAATTCTCGCAAGGCCTTGATCCTTTGTGGAAACTCACAAGATACCCAAAATTTGGGTGCTCTATGTGAAGCCAAGGAGAAGTATGGCCAAACCTATGCCGGTAGTGCGCACACACACACACACACACACACACACACACACAGAGACTCCTACCCTTGTTGGTGATAGTATTCCTTACTAGAGATCCTTGCTCTAGCTCAAGCAAAACACAAATATATTTTTTAGTCAAGTGGTCCATGTATTTGGTTGAAAATTCGTTAAAGAGCAACTATTTTTGAGAAAATATGTTTGAGTATACCATATTTCCTTTGGTGAAATTGTAAAACCATGTATCATAATTGGAACCAGCAAAGAAATTTTTAGTAGCCCCAAAAGTTAACAATATGTCAGTTTTATAAGGAAGCAACTAGGCTTGGTACAAATGTAATGGTAGAGTTTATTTAGCCTCTCTCTCAACCACAAGAGCCAATCTCTACTACTTATTTATGGAGGATCCTTACAAAACATCTAATTTAATCAAAGGGAAAGGAGGGAGGGGTTTCCTATATCTACAATCCACCGGTCTGAAACCACCAGTAAGGATTATATATTATTGTGATAATCAATCTCCCAATGATAAAAAAATACCTAGGTTTATTGAAATCTCACCTACAAATTTTGAGATTTACCTCTAAAGTTTTAATTTGAAGGTGAGAAAACCTACAAAATTTAGAGAAAATTAGTGTACTTTAGTGTGAAAACCTTCAAATTTAGTTAATTTTCCGCTACTATTTCTCACATGTAAGTTGCCCAATTTTTAGACAAAAGTTTTTCTGAGCATTGCAACCTCCATAGTTTTTTGCAAGCAAATTTAGTCGAGTAAACAAATGAAATTGAGGAAGGTTTCAATTGAGACAAGAGTAGCGCTCTTTGAAGAAGCTTCCCAGTTTTTCTTTGGGCATAGGACACTTGGGTAAGAGCCTAGGGACTAGTAGATTAGGCAGGGGATGGGGGCTATGAGGACTTCTATTCCTCATCTTAGGGACAATGACCCTATGGAGATGGGGACTATGAGGACTTCTATTCCTCATCTTTCATACCAACCACTTGATTCAAAAACTCAAATGAAATTTTTTTAGAGCAAGGAAGCACATGAGGACTACATGATCTACATGTACCAAAAATCATTGCATACACAGAAAATGAAATGCTCCACTTAAGTTGAGCACATAATGATATACTACATAATCTCATACCACAACCATGAGTCGTGCTTATAAGTCTTGTTACCAAGAAGTAAACCCGATAACTCGCAAAGGCCATTCATCAAACATTGTATTGGCTTTCTATTGTCCAGTAGTTGTATAGGAAGACAAAGAATATCTCACATTCATGACCATTGTATTACAAAGCACAAATTTTCTCGCTTCCATGTGCAGTGTGTGTCTTCCATTTAGTTTCAAAGAGGTGCACAACACATGGAAAATTTCACAATAACTTGGCATATTGTAAGGGCCTCTTTCTAGCCCTTACTCGTGACCAATGTAACTAAGCCACCAAATTAAAAAAATAGGTAATAATAATGAGAATATTTCATGTAAATTCAGGTTAAATCAAAGCACCCAAGTTTATTTATGAGACACTTTTGGTTTACACCATGGGGACATGGGTATATCCAATGCATGAGAAATTAGCTTTTTTATGTTAGGAAAATGAACATAAGGAAAAAGAAAGAGAAGATAAGGATAAGGTGAGCAAGCAACTTGTTGAAGAAGTTTTGAAAAGACAGATAAGTTATCAAAATTTTTTATTAAAAACTATCAAGGTGATTAAAGGCTCTTATTAAAAATAAGCATAAAAAGAGGGCTTCTCTTTTTGTCCAACGCTTCTCTCCTCCATTTTCAAGATGCAAACTTGAGAGTATTATGTATAAGAAGCTTGGAAAAGCCATAGCTAAGACTCTTTCACACATACCTACTACACACACACCCCCTCTCTAAGAGAAGCCGTGGTCAAACCATAATCAAGCTTGCCATAACTTGATCTTCTTCTTCTCATTACTCTCCCTTTTCTCTCCATAGCTTGAATCTCCCTTGTCTCATTTCATTCTGACATTCCAAGTAGTGCAAGTGGTGGTCTTCAAGTAAGGTGAAGAAAGAGAGAGCCGATTATGTCAACAAGCTTCTTCAATAACCCCCCAAAGTGAGGAGAAGACTCTACCATACATACACCAAGGTAGTGTTTTCTTGTCATATTTAGAATATCGCACATCTTAAAAAAATTGGGTTACTTTTCATCCTAAGTTAATTCATACTTGAGATCTCATGTTTCCATAATAAGCAAGCTTTTCTCTTACTTAGAAAAGCGAACTATAATTTTTTCTTGACTAAAGGTGTTACTAATCACTAATTACAATGTTATTTCAAGTTCCGTTATTTCAAATTTTTTAGAACACCATGCTAATATGGTTTAGAGAGAGTAAACTAATGTACATCACCCTTTTAGTTTGGAGCTTTTTGTGTGGAAAAGGGTGGCTAAGAATAACGTAAACTATCTATATATGTAATGGTTCACTATCGATCAATATAGCGTGGTTTTATTTTTGGATGAACCCTCTAATCTGCTCTCTCTTATCATTGCTCTTATTTCCTGTTGCCCTCTCTCCTCACCATGGTTCTCCCATACTATCACCCACCATAGATGGTGCACCTAACAGTAACCTCTCAACTTATAGTTAAATTTCTACACACAACCATTCAAGAAAAGGTCGGTTTGCTCTATTTAAAACTGGTTCAAATAAAAAATGGCCACCTCAAATGTTTGCAAAGTTGAGACCAGATCAAATTTCAAAAATTGCAAGATTTTTAGTTTTCATCTTCTCACAAAGGGGAGAAAAGGATCTAATGGCGGCTCCATAAAATCATTTTCCCAAGGCCCATACAGATTTGGGAGTAATCCTTCATGCAAGCAAGGTCACATTAAGAGCCATCAAGAATGTGCAAATTTAGCTACTAACACTTGTCCAAATTTGAAGCTCAATGTACACACAACTTCCACTACCAAAAAAAGGCACTTTCGCAACATATTTTTGCATATTCCAATAGAGCCAGGCCTGGTCTTTACACACACTTTACCACTAGGCTACAACCCCACTGCAAGCCATGGACAATAGCTCCCCAAGGGAGGAATTAGGTTTCGTGTAATCCCAACTATACACTTCAGAGTTGAGCTAAGAATATGGAAGTAAAAGGTGTAAAATCCTGTGACATTTCGAGAAATTTAGCGTCTTAACACCTTACTCAAACCTTTTTTATGTCTTTTTTTAAAATGTATAAAAATATACCTTTGAGCACTTATGCACACTTTAGTGGGCATATTTTAAAAACGAACACACATTATTTCCTCATAATGTGAAATGCTCAACAAACCTTATAAGTCACAGTAAGTCCTCACCAAAAAACATTTCTTAGTATTCTACTTACTTCAAGCATAAGACAGCATACAACATCCCTTAAATAATGAAATATCAGAATGAGCATACAACATAACGCGCAAGGCGGCGAACGCTTTCGGGCTGTGCAGCATATTGCAAGACTAATAGAGGCTAAAAGAGGGTTTCAAAGACCTTAGATCACGGGAAAGGGGTAAAAGTGCAGCATATTGCAAGACTAATACCTGTCATTTCAAGCTTTGCCTGGCTTTGGTCTCCTCTGTATAGCTCTTTTTTAACATCAAGAAGATAAAAACCAGCCTGAGGAGAGCAGCAGCATTGGCCTAAATAAACATGCCCGCTCAAATCGACCATTCCGACATTGAAACTAAGGGCAACATATAGAAAGACAGTAATTATCTCCATGCTCTTGTGACCACGTAAGCTGGTGCAATTACCATCACCATCAACTAGTTACCGGTAACATTGTCAGCACTTTGACAAGTTCATGTACACCCACCACACATTTTCTCACACATAAACAGGATTTGAGCCACTTTGCTATGGCAAGGATATCAATCTACATGAGAAAACGCTAAATACAACACAAATATTGGATAGCTTGCGAATTCTATGCATTTCTATCAACAGAGGATAGCTTTGAAGCATCCTCACCCACCTGCAAAAAGCGCTCAAATGTGCACCTTGACCGTGCCATTGGCGCACAGAGGGCATGTGTCACCTTGAAACAAATGCATTCATGTGCACATTTTATGGCGGCCACACATGCGCAATTATCTCAAGGAGGGACAACATAAACAGAGATAAACAAAGAGAAAATTTCAGGTTCGGGTACCTTGAGCTCAAAGAGGGGCATCATCATCATATCTTTGACTTGGAGAAAATGCACTGAGGCAACTGTTTGCCCGAGAGATGAAGGTGCCGCGGCGAGGGCTACTCGGAGCGGAACGCAGTGAAGTACTGCCATCCACGCTTTTCCTCAATAACCTTGTCATTGCTGCCGCGAGGTCTGCCACGTGCTTTCCCTTCTTCTCAGGCTCGTTGAACTGCATGCACATTCTCATGTGCGCATGGAGGGCGTCCGCCATGCTCATTGCACCCTCCTCTTGCCCCCTCACATGTTCTTCTTTCACTGCCTCTGCACAAAGTCCACATACCCATTTCCCGCAATACATGTCGCGTATCCGCATGATGTATGCAGGAGTGCATTCCTCAGCTAGCCCACAACACTCACATTTCACCTGTTCCTCTTCTGTTGTGTATGACTCCAAGGATGTTGAATGGGCTCCGCTGTATATATCAATTGGGGATGAGCCGCCGATGGCAGGTTTGTCATAGCCAAAATGGTGCATATCTTCATCAGCATCATTCTCCATCACAAGTGAAAAAAATAATCAGATTAAAGATGGTGTTTCTGTGCATGGTTGTCCATGGGCATGTGCATGCACGCAAAAAATGCGCGCACACGCGTGTAAGATTGTGTGCGAGCAGTGTTATGGGTGGTTGTATCTGCAAGCAACAAAAGTGGTGATAATTTCAACAGCCAACAGTTGTAATGCTCAAACCAATAGATAAGCAAGCATGCACAGGAAAAAATCTCTCTCTCTCTCTCTCTCTCTCTCTCTCTCTCTCTCTCTCTCTCTCACACACACACACACACACAAACAAACACAAAAACATCCACAGGAGCCAGCCCTTCCTCTCTCGTTCAACCGATACCCCACCGCCTATAAAGCACTGTCTAGAACGCAGAAAGAGAAGCGAATGTCTACGCACACTAATGATGTCGTACGCGGCGAGCGAGCATGTACGTGAATGTGGGTATTTGTGTTAGCGTGCACCCACTTGAAATGAGAGAAACTGGCCTGCTTCTGTCCTCTCAATGCTCATCAACAGTCCGCAGTCGACTTCATTTGGTGGGTGCATGTGTGCGCGTGTGTGAGAGACACAGAGAGAGAGAGAGATAGAGCCGTTCAGAAAGGAGTTCAATGTGAAGGATGAGCGAAGAGGTTGATTGTCACCAGTGGAGGAGCATGTGACCGAGAGTGTTTGTGTAGACACTCTCTCTCTCTCTCTCTCTCTCTCTCTCTATATTTTGCTTGTGGGGCCCTTAAATTACTCTGTTGTTGTTGTTGTTGTGATTGTATTGGTGTTGCGCGCTAAGCCCTTGGAATTTGGATGTTCTTTTGTAACCTATGTTCGGCATCAATTGTGGAAAGGTGCAGCCCTGATTGGGATTGACCTGTGGTCCCCCCCTCTCCATCAACTTATTGTCTGAGAATGCATTCACGCCACTTCTCAAAGACCATACCATTTTCTCGAAAATCCTTGCAAATGAGAGCTTGAATGAAATTTGGAGTCGTCGCTCCATCTACGTCAAGAAATTTTTGGAGCAGTGTAGAAAAGGAGACATGTTGCAATACGAGCTAGCTACCCAAAGAGCATATCTCAGTTAATGAGCCGGTTCGAGGCTCACAGGTTACATTCAATGGGTGTGAGTGTGTCACCCATTTTCCCATTGGGGAAGTTGTTCTCACGTTATGACCCCTTTATGGGTGTAGAATGTACAACAACATACAATTGTATGTCGTTAGTACATGTGTATGTATAGAGCTCTCCCTACTTCCTTCCCTCGTGTCGATGGTGTTTGTGTGTGTGTGCGTGTGTGTGTGCAGTCTTCAAGAACATGGAGTACGAGAACAACTTTTCATGTGCCAAAATTTTTGGAAATTTGACGCTTCAAAGGGAAAACTTTTAGGCAGGCTACCCAAAGAGTGTAGCTCAATAATCTTCGTGATGCAACTTCAAATATATATGCATGCATACTTCAAGAACATGGAGTACAAGAACACCTTTCATGTGCCAAAATTCTTGGAAATTTGACGCTTCAAAGGGAAAACTTTTAGGCAAGCTACCCAAAGATTGTAGCTCAATAGTCTCCGTGATGCAACCTCAAATATCTGTGCATCCAAGCTTCAAGAACATGGAGTACAAGAACACCTTTCATGTGCCAAAATTGTTGGAAATTTGACGCTTCAAAGGGAAAACTTTTAGGCAGGCTACCCAAAGAGTGTAGCTTAATAGCCTCTGTGATGCAACCTCAAGCTAGAGGGTTTGTGTCATGCCTACGGTAAGATTGGGCAGTCCAAGAGCGAGGATGGACATGCGCTCAAGGGGTGCTATATTTTAGCAAGCTATGAGTCTATATATACTGATGTTGGGTGGAGAGTTGCATGGTCCAGTCCCCTCTGGTCTTAGATTGGTATCAAAGCTCAGGGGAGAAGGGACATGGAGGAGCTGGGAAGGAGCATTCTCTCTCTCTCTCTCTCTCTCTCTCTCTCTCTCTCTCTCTTCTCTTGAAGCTTGGCATGGGTCTTTGTTCTCTCTGGCTTGCTTGTCAAGGTTCCATTAGTAGCACCAAATGGGGAAACACGGCATGGAAACAAAACCTTGTAAGGGGTCGACCAAGGACCATAGGTGTGGGAGCGCGTGCTTGCGGGGGGAGAAGAAGCACGTAGGACTTGTACCATTTTGCACATGGCCAGCATAAAAAAGAAGTGCCACGTAGAGCTCAACAAGTTTCGTTTCATGGAGGTTGTCGTGCAGAGTCCGCAGAGGTTGTGGCGAAGATTTTCTTTCCCTAGCGCTGCTAATTTGTAGCACGCTATGTCTCCACCAAGCTTGTGTTCACATTTTTTTGTTAGGAAAGCGGAAAGAGGGCACCCTCCTTGCTAAGGGCCTTGCCCAGTGCATGAATTGTGCGAAACAAGGAGGCGACACGGGACTTGACATCGGCTATGATCAGGAATCAACAATCACCGACCATTTACATAGAACTACAGAAAATTGCAGATATTTCCGGCAAGAAATATTTTTTGGCTACATCAAATTCCATGGATTTTAAATTGCTGCCAAGTTCAAGCACGATTTCAAGCAGGTTGAATTCAAGGCCATGCGAGGGTGGACGGCCCTCAAGGTCATATGCACTAGCCATGCAAGGCATGTGAGTAGCAGGTTTTGGGAAGGAACAATAGGATTGTCAAAGGATCTTGAAACTTTTCAGTTTTAACGTGCACAAGCTTTCATGGCAAACAGGGCCATATGGGATCCAAGATAGGAAAGAAAACCAAGCCATGCATGTGCCTAGAAGTAAGGCCGGCAAAGGTAAAAAGTTTTATTTACATGCTAGTTTTGTCCTGCAGCTTCTATAAGGCACAACATGATCGACCAGGCTCTCATTATCTCAAAAAATCGACCTACCTGCAAGGAGAATCACAGGATTTGGTAAGGAGAACCTGAGGAGCCGCATGTAAGGCTTATGGGGGGCATGCCAGGGGCATTTTAACAAGCGCTAGGGTATAACATGCAAGGCAAAAGATCAGAGCTTTGATGTGGAAAGTTTCAACAACTCAAGGCTTGACAAAATACAATCCTAGGTTCAGCACGTAATTGGAGGGGCACAGTTTCGGCTACACCATAGTCAATATGGGCTTGAAGCTTCTCAAGAGGTACGTCTATGTTGCACTCTCGGGGGGTGCACTATGTAATCATTTAATGTATAACGTGAGTTCAAATGGAGGGGTTTTAAAATGCAAAAAATTTAGGCAATTTAACAAAGATACATTAAAATAAGGGGTTTTTATATTCAATTTTGGAAAAACTTCCTAAAATAAGGGGTCATTTTATTCATTCAGACATGTTAAAAGAGGGGTTTTTTTAATATCCCGTGAATGCACATTATATAGGGGGGTATTGAACGGTGAACCCCACGAGGTTGCACTTGACTGAAGAATAACAGATTATCGAGCTGCTCCATGGGAGCCTTGATTCAAGGATCCTCGAAGTTTTCCATGAAATTTTTGCTTCAAAGATCATTGAAGTTTGCAAGGGATATGCTCGTGGTTTGCATTGAGCAAGGTTTTGGAGAAGGCTCAAATCTTTTTCACAAATTGTGTATGACACAATCGGGTAGTCATTTTCTAGTTTCAATTTCAATCGCGAATTGGTTCTGCAATGATTCTCATCCAAGGGGTATACATAAGCTTTGAAAGACTAGTTTGTTTGTCGTTAAAACAAGGCCATGACTAGATTTAGCAATTTCCATTCATCTGCATGGTTTTGCGAGTAGAAATGATCATTACTTTTACAATTTCACATGCACATGAATTATTATTTCGCAGTATGCTTGAATCTGGCAAGATTGGGTTTCTACATGCCATGATGCATTGTTATTTTCCATTTTGCAAAACATTTAAGGCAGACATGGATTGCATTGCATTACAACAAGGTTGTAAATCCATTGGACCATGCAGTTTGTTTGTTAAAATTTCTTTTGATATGTCCTCTTTGCGCATGGTCAAGTAGAGGGGGAAATTAAAGCTTGCAAGAGCGCAACTCCATATCTATGTATATGCATTGGGTGCATGGTCACTTCAAAGCATTTATAGCTTGCAAGAGTGAAAAACAAATAGGTACACAAAGTGCATTGAAAGCACATTGACATCCACAGCTATGAGTTGATTCCAAGATCGACAATCATGCCACATGATGCTACAACTTTTGGTGCAAGGCCGGTAGTAGTCATAGAAAATTTGTACGTACCTTAAATTTAAGTTTCATTTTTTAACTTATCCCGTCTTACAGGATTCTGCAATGCCAATTTGACAAGCAAATGTTGCTTTCATCAAGTGGAGTTCGGCAATGAGATGACATTTGAAAGCTAAGCTTCAAGAGCTATCTCTTTTAATAGTGGGCAATTTCATGCTTGTCAATATGCTCCATGATTCGGCAAGGCCATTCCTCTAGGAAATATCGATAGTGTCGATTCTCTTTTGCTTTGACATTTGTGTGTCAACCCAAGCACTTGTTAGCTAAGAGCAATCACGCTCAATTTTGTCTCATCTCCTCAATGAACTTATGCGAAGCAAGGGTTCACTTTGGGGCATTTTGCATAGAAGCTTCCAAAGTTTGGAATATGCTAATAACATACGAACTTGGGAAAACTTGGCTACATGTCTACCTGCATTTTATTGGAGGTCGGTATGAACCAAGCCCTGAGGACATACAAGATACATCAAAGAGTGCTAAATTATTAAGCATACATGGCTACGAGCCACATTCAAGCTACGAAAACTGCTCTCAAAGGGGCGGTAAGGTTAGACAATTTCAAGTTCTACTTGTGTTTCTACCTTTCATATTCATTTAAATCAGATTTCTCTGTTGTGTATCAAAGCAACATGCTTTGATAGACTTACTACAAAGCAAGGCTTCTATCCATGCCAAAGTACTATCCATTGACTTAGGATCAAAGATGTCAGATAGGCTCGGCAATAAGAGTATATAAGCTCACAATTATGGGTTTACTCTGACCAACTGTGATATATCAATGCTAGTACAAACTGTGCAAGGCACGTATTTCATTGTCTCACACTATTGAGATTGTCATTTAAGCCAAGGGTATGAGACCGCGGGGGACTGGACCATGCAAGTCTCCACCCAACCATGCCTTATATAGGCTCTTAGCCATCTAAATATAGCACCCCTTGATCGCATGTTCATTCCTGGTCCTTGGCTTGACATTACTCCCCCCTTGGAGAAGCGTTTTTGTCCTCAAAACGTTTTTTCATAATATCTTTGTAAGAACACTAGTTTTTTCCACATTGGCATCCCTTTCTCAGGCCAATTGTCCATTTGACTGATACATGGTGCAGTAGGAGGTTCAATGAAACCAAGAGAAACATCTTGATTATCTACAATGTTGTCCCTTTGCAACCACTTGTATCCAAAACTGGATGAATATGATAATGTGTAGACTCAATTTATAACTCACTTGATTCTTTTAACCGAGTTTCCACAATTAATAGATGTCTAAATGCATAACCCAATTTCAGACTTTTTGAAGGTACACGACCATGCAAGAATAACTCTTCGCAACTTTCCATGAAAGTGACATGCTAACGTAACTCATGAACACCGACCAAGTCCTTGACTTGTTGTGGTTTTTCAGTAATAAGCAACCTCATCAGAATTGGTGAACAAGGTTTGCAAATCTGACAAGAGCATGCAGGGACAACACCTCAACATAGCATGCTTTGTATCATGATAAGCATACTACAAGTTAGAAAGTTAACATTTCTATCTGGGTTGCTTCCTGCTAACATATGGTCTTTGCATATCCTTTAGCACTAGATTAATACTTACCAACTTCCTATATGTTTCTAGATGAGTGGCAATATGTATTGTTGCTTCCCCAACTGTTTATAGACATTCCTCCAAAAGTGAATTGTAGTCATGGGCTCACAATTATTATTAAAAATGTTATGAAATCCGTATAATCTATATAGCTTATGATCAACCAACTTGGTTAAAGAGTGGACTTGATTGAATAAGTGTATATAGTTTAGACAATGTATGTACAAACATCCACACCGAGTTCACCTTGTATGGTGGTTGGTAGACCCACGATAAATCTCATGAAAATACTACACATGTGGTGCAACATGCTTGGTAAGATATTATGTCCATGAATTTGCATGAAGTTCCAAACACTAGGTCCCATATCACCTAGTGTGCATGCATTTAACACAAACTTATTGGAACATGCATTTTCATGACTAGACTTTCCACGGTACATACGTAAAAGCCTTGCGACAAAGGTTGGACCATAATAGAATGTGAAAACTCAATCACATTTAAGTACCAACAATGAAAAATTTTCACTAACAAAACATAGCCTTGCTATATATGTAAACAACCATCCGTCAATGTTGTTTACCGTACTTGTAACCTCAACAAGTTTGTACTTAGTACTCGACAATTTCTGGCCACTGAAATTGGTCATGGTACTATGTGCTCAAAACGATCTAGCAAACGGATGTGACCTGTACCTAGGGACTCTGTCTCAACACATCATTAAGAAATAGGCCCCACTGTCAGTCCCAGACTCATATTCTCTACATATGGAATATGTCTCAAAAAATGATGTCATAAAAAGTGACATCTAACAAGTATGAGATGTACTTGTGTGTGGAGGTAACTACAAATACTCAGCAACATGATTGAGAGAGACCCTTGACATGAACTTTAACACTAGAAAAATAGAACTCCTTGAGTTCCTAGACCATGTTGCACACTTTGTGACTAACAACATGTGCCAAACAAAACCTACCATGTAGGTTTGTATCTGTTGCAATAGGGAACAAAACCATCATGATAATGAACAGTAAATTGACAGGTTGCCAAAGTGGTACTTGAAACACTATTATACCAACATGTGATGCTCATACATAATCTTGTCATGTGGCTGAAGAGAAAAATGGATGAAAATCGTCTAGCTTATGCATCCCGCTTATAGAGCGTAAGCAAACTTATTTGGAAATGAAACTAAACCAAAAACATATACTTATGTTGAGGTGAAAAAATACCTTATACTTACCCGGAGCGCAAGTGCATCTTTGAATTAATAAATATACATAATCAAAATTCATTTGACCTATAAATCAATAAAAATAGAGATTAGTGAAGATAAAGAAATTTAATATGTTAGCCCTGGGTGTTTCCTTGGCAATTCAAATCCCTTGATTAGATTATGGAAATAATTTATCGATTTCCCATTGGCACATGGAGAAGTTCCTTCCCTGAAAACAAAATTTTGATGGTTTCCTAAATTGACTATCAAGACTTATGGAGTGATTGAATAATCACAATTGGATCCTACCCCAAAAACAGTGTCCCTATAGACACTCCTAGTGCTATAGATGAAACTTGATCTCAAGTTGGAATCTTATTCACAGCTGGATCTGCATGAGACTTGAAAGTATGTAACCTTGGGTTCTTGTAGACAACCATATTGTCTAAAACATTGTGCTCAGCTATACACCGTGGTATAGATAAGCCAATACGAGTTTAAGATCATCAAAAACTCAGCTCGATCTTCATACTAAAAACATGTAGTGCTAAAGTGACACCCAAACCATCATGAATGGAAAGACTCTTGCTTGTCATTAACATCGATGGGTTCTTCACTAGGTAGATCGATTCGATCTTGAGAATAATCAGAATGAAGAAAGTTGGCTCTTAGCACTTTGAAAATAGATGGCTCTTAGCCTTTATGGATCTTAACCTTTATACCAGTTTTAAATTAGTATTCAATGTACTGACCAATGATACAAATTTTTGTCGCATCATTGCCACTTTCTTGACGAGAGTCGGAAAACCCTTTCTCATGACTACGTACGACCAAAACATGTATTAAAAGCCTACTTAAAAAGTTTTCATTATTCCTTGAAAGAAATGAGAGAGAGAGAGAGAGAGAGAGAGAGAGAGAGAGAGAGAGAGAGAGAGAGAGAGAGAGAGAGAGAGAGAGAGAGAGAAATGGAAATGGCCTATGAACTTTGAGAATAGCAAAATTAAGAGAACTAGAGTGAGCATTTTTATGAGAACATAGAGGGTGAACTTAATTAGCGGTAGCAACATAACCATTATACTTAATTAACTTGGCATGAATAATTCTTTTGCAAGAGAGAGTTTTAGAGAACTTGAAAACAATTGAAGACCGGATTTATGTGGAGTCCACCCCCCTCGAATAGGCTTTTGTACCATAGATTCTCCCATAAAGAGAGACTTGATGGAATACAATCTTTGGTTTCCTTGAGACCTAGGTGATGCAATGAAGATGGAAAACTTCATGCATCACAAGCATAACATAACCTTTGTAAAAAAATTAACCATCTCCGTCGGCCTCAGTCCCAATGCCTCAAACAACTTTGAAGGTGGAGAGAGCGAGGAATGAGGGTAGGGAAGAGGAAAAAGAAAAATTCACATGAGAAAGAAATAGTTCCTCACTTATCATCACTCTTCTTGCTTAACATAGCATAATAGCATAGTAATGAAGATGGAAAAAATTGGCAAGTTTAAGGATTGAAGCATGGCTCCTTGTTGGATTTGCATTCCATAGCCAAGAGGGTTGGTGTAGGCTCTCAACTTCTCAACAAGCTTGGAGAAGGAGATGTAGTTCTTGCACTTTGACAAGTAAGAATGAGCATGAGAGTGTGTGCGAGTGTGTGGGAGGCAGTATCCTTGCAAGCAAGCCCCCTCCTTGCTTGGGTCGACCCCCTCTCTGTAGCTCATGCATGAAGATCATTGGCTCTCTCAAGCCTATCCAATCAAAATCTTGGGTCCATTCAAGCAGTAGGGGTAGTCTTTGGACAAGTGTCCTCTTTTCCCTTTTGCAAGAGAGGACTTGATAAATGCTTAGAAAATTAATTTATTCAACTAAAATCTTATTGACACTTTTAGAGGCCAACCAATAGGCTTTAGTCACCTTATGAGGGGAACATGGAGAGGAACTTGACATGTGTCCTTGTTGCTTCTTTAGACTAGGCTTGCCTTGTGTGAGGGTGTGTGTGTCCTCTCTCATGCCCCTACAATTAGGGCTTTCCCCCCCATGAGTAGGGATCTTGGTTGACTTTGGGAACACCTTAAGCCCCTCAAGCACCTTAGTCATGGAGCACCTTAAGCACTTTACTCTTAAAGAACCTTCGTCAGCAAGCACGACAAGCACCTCAAGCTTGGGTTGGGTTCCCACCTCAAACATAGCCCTAGATTGCCTAAGGTCTAAGGACTTTTAACACTAACCTTTGGAGGTCTTTAATAAAGCTAAACTAAGGTCTTTAAGCTCCATTAGCTAGCATTTCTCTTTGACAGACCATCTCTCATTTGTACCCCTTTAACGTTGGCCCCATGTTGAGATAGATCCATTTGCACATGTCTATATTCTAACCCTTGTTCCATTTATTCTCCCACATTAAATGATCAGTTTAATATGAGAAAATCATTTGAGTTGGTTAGATATTAGATTTTATGACATTACATCTCTCTTGAAATCATATCGTTCTCGACTATGAGGTAGAAGAGATAAAACCTTAGTCATTAGTCTATATTTCTTAGTGGGTAGAGGATCCCTTTTTATCCTACGACATCATTCCGAGATGGATGACTAATCCATTTAGGGCTTGGGAGACTTAGCTGCCGCAAGCATGTCTACTCTTGAGTCCATTTCATTATCCCAAAGTAGAGTGACAAATTCTACTTGGTGTTTGAGAGACTTCATCATCACAAACATGATTCTAAGCATGCATACTACTTAAATTTGTGCACAAGAACAAGAGAATTAGTCTTATAAGACAAAAACATGGATCATTTAAAAGAAACATGTTCATTTTCTTACTCTAATGTAGCATTGTAAGCATTGACAAGGTTCATACTATCCTTAAGCTATATTCCTTGCATCCATCTAGCATCTTCAAAAGGATAATTTTTGAACTCAATAAGATACCGTTAGATAATCTTACCATGTCGTAGTACCTTGTCTTCACGCCGAAGGGATAACTTCGGGTTGTAGCACCTCTTCTTGGTCACCGATTTCTGGGGGGTCTTCAATAATTGGTTCTGTTGGTGGCTCTCTTTTGTAGGGCTTAAATATGCCCACATGAAACACTATGAAAATCTATAATTGTTTACCACGGACTTTTATCGCGTTTTGTAGAGAGAAGGTCCAAAAATCAGCTAGAGAGGGAAGAGAGAGGAGGGCAGAGGGGGGTTGTATTTAAATTTTATCACGATTATTAACCCCCCCACCCCCCTCAAATTTTGGTGTTCCCTCCTCTCAATAAAAACTAAAGTATGTTATATGATTTTTTAAATTTTTTTAAAAAAGATATGAAAACATGAAACAATAGTTAGCTATCTAGGATTACACTTGGTTACAGCTAAACTAATCATTGTCACTTGATTAACATAATTGAGCATGTTCACAAAACTAGAGAGAGGAAGAGGGAGAGAGAGAGATGAATGGATTACATGACCAAAAATTTTCATAACTTAAAGTATGCAAAATGTTTATGAATCATCTTCCAAAAGATCCCTACAAGAAGCATCATCCAATTCTAAGCCCATGGCTCCTAAATCAATAAAGAGAGAAACGGAATTGTCGTTTGTGGATGCATTGGCTTCATCATCTTTGAATTCGTGATCCTCCATCTCATCATCTTCATCATCATGACAATCATCCTTGCTAAGACTTTCTGTCGCTGGATTGGATTCATCGAACTCCCTCTCCCCTGTCTCCCCCTCATCCAAAGTAGGAGGTGGAAGAGGGTCGAAGATGGGACTCTCCACTTAATTAGTGGAAAAAATGGTTCTCCCCCGAGGTGTTACAGGAATTAGGAACCAAAGTTGTTTGTTGATGGATTGTTGGGATATAGATGACCTATAAAAGAGAATCTCAAAGTTAATAACATTGGTATAATTAATGTTACAAGCAAATAAGATAAAAAAAGGTTGTCGCTCACCTGCTCACAATTACGCGGTAAAACTAAATTGTCATACCTCCCTGTTGATACACACTAGAGTCCACCATGCAGAGGCCATTCTCATGTCGTTTAGACACATTTGCAAACCACTTGCACTTGAAGATGAAGTTATGAAAGGTTCTAAAATTAACGTTTAGTGTCCTTTCAATAGTTCCACAGTACTTGGCTTGATCACTATCTATGTCAAAGTTGCCCATGATGCCACAATCCATGGTGGTTCTACGCTTGTCAATATGGCGCGTACAAAAGTGATGACCCTTTGACCACATAGAGTTAAAGGAAAGACACTACAAAATAGGAAAATATCTTTTATCAAATACAAAGATAAAATCAAGAAAAAACTTTACAATATGTTTTAGGTATATGAGTACTCTACCTTTGGTACACAGCCTCGTGCATACTCCCATTATTTGTTGGTGATGTCTTCTCTGCGTGCTTTTTCTTCGATCATTCTCCCATGATTCCAATCCGCACTAATGAGATATGGGAAACATGCAAGGTGTCTAGGCATTAGGGGTGCCCTCCTTCCTCCATGTGCTTGTTTCCATGCTTCTCTCTCTTGCAAACGCCTTGCCTTTGCCATTGTCCACAAGTCCACCCACTTGGTCATAACCTTTGCATTGAGAATACAAAATTTATTGACCACTCGGGATAGATTCATATCCATGTTAAATAGTTTTCTCTTTCCACTTGGCAAGCGTGAAGTTATTCTTGCATCTTCCTTGTCTGACCACATGCAAGGCATTGAAGAATCAACTTGTGCCAAATACTATGAGATGTAAACAAATGCCTCTTGCACGATGCACCCTTCCACATGCATGCCTCTGGTTGAGACTGTAGCCCACAAAATATTTGAGAGTCTTTAAAACCCTCTCTAAGAAGAACATCCATTGTGTGTGCACCATTCCACATATAGTGATCTCCTCCATCACGTGAATCAAGAGGTGAATTTGACTAAGAAGGACCAATCGAGGAAATGCATCCTCAATGGCACACACAGTTTCTGTTGAAAGTGTTTGAGCAACAAGGATAACATCTATTTCAATTTCCTTGGAGCTCACAAATCTACAAGAAAACACACAAGGATACACTTATTAGTGCTAGTTGAGATTATTGTGTACATTAAAAAAGTGTAGTTGAGTGGAGTCTTGTGGTGTACCTTATTAGCCCTCCAAGTTTGAAAATAGCATCCCTGACTTTCTTGTCCCGACATATACACATACTCACTAGCAGAATGAACTACAATATAAATTGGGAAAAGGGAAAGTGAGATAAAGTCATACACACAAACTATAGATAGAATAGGGAGAGGGACATTGCCTGAATCATTTTGTGCCAATCATGGGACTTCAACCCATACAATTGAATGCTTCCACCCTTATTTGCTTTTGTGAAAGATCCCTTTAGCGACCTCATGTATCCTATTGGTGTGCGAATAGATGCAATGGTACCCTTTTGTTAGCAGCAAGCTAACACGGATACCATTTTTCGGAGTTCTCATTGTAAAACACTTATTATTTTGATAAATTGAGAATATTGTAACTCATATTTGCTCGAATAAACTTTGTAATTAATGAGCCGGGGCTACAAGCTTCCAGATTGTATCAACCTGTCATTACCTATCTTTGGTAGAACTCCCAGATTATTAGTTTTGACCACCAAAAACTTTGGCTAAGGTGTAAAAGCCAATTTTTGTAAGTTACTTTTCAAGTTTTGGATAATAAAATACACAGCATGAGCTAACGATGCTCATTCCTCTCCTTCTCGCGCTTCCTACTCCCTCCCTGGTTGTCACATTGCAGTCGCGTTTGTTGCATTGCAACCGCAAGTAAGAGCTCTATGCATTGACGTAAACACATCACAGTAATTCGTAGCTTTTGGCGTCACCGACCCGCGGCTTAATTTCATCATAACTAGGAATTTACACTTTCAAATAAAAAACTAAGCATAGGCAGGGTATTGGGGCATCATTGCTAAGCATTTAGATGCATTCTGAGTCGAAAACGATTAGGTCAAAAATCCATTGCTGTTAATAATCGCGATTTTGGAACTTGACCTAGAGTGGGATTTGAGACCATAAGCATGTGTGCTTAGGTCTTATAAACATGTCCTAGAAGTTTCATTACGTTTGGATGTCATTTGATGCTGTAACAAATGTGATTTATTTGCCGAGGAGCGATTGACTTTTGGTGATTTCAGTCACTTGAGTGTAGCTTGAGTTAGATGTGAGTTGTTAGTTGTTTTTTGAGAGATTGACAACCTCTTATAGCCTCTATGCACTAGTCGAGTCAGGTTCGTCCCATGGATTGATAATTTAATCGTGGTTCTCGTTAATACTATAATAAGATAGGATGGTGAGGTTAGACATGCGTCCCAAATTTGGCTCCATTGCCGGGGATCGAAGAGACCTAAACTACGGAAAAACACGAGCGTCTTGTGAAGTTATCCTTTAACTTCCTCTAGGATCGCCTAGAGTTCAAAACTTTCTTTTAGAAACCACATAGCTTAAGATTGTCGTCTTTTGCTGTGTAGAGGTAGCTTGGAAATCGTACTTGCTGAGTGCCTTTTGTAAAGTGTGAGCTTTGTCCTAAGGTGTGAGTCAAGGAGAGGTATCCCACATGCTGTGGAGCTAGGCTTTAGAGCTACTTAAAAGCTCATTTCATGAATGAATAAATAACAACTTCATTTTGCAGTGCATGCTTGTCTATGGTGATCTTGTGCTAAGCTAAGTCAATACTCAAGATTGTGTTTATGAGTCCAAGCTAATTCTATCTTGGAACCTAATTCACTTGAGTGATAACCTTGCTTACACACACGCTCACACACTGATGCTATGTTTCTCTTTCATCCACCCTAGCTAGCACGATCCAATTCCTAACATTTGGTATCAGAGCCATGGTATGCTAGCTAGAATTGTCATTATGCATTAGTGTGTGTTAATCATTAGCATCTCCATTAGACCGATTAGCATTGCATAATTGTTGTCACGGCCCATTAACAGTTTCATGGTTAAGTTGCATATCTCACTAATTAAGCACTAATCTAGCTATGTGGGGGCATGTCCTTGGAACACCCAAGAGGCCACTACCCTCCATGGCTAGGTAGACTTGATTAGGGAGAGGATTAGCATCATTTGAATTGCATTTTAGATTGCCTTTTTTGCATCAATTTTTGCATCATTTTCCCCTTCAATTAAATTCATTAAACTCATTTTCTTTTTGCATTGTTCACGTCATCTCGAAGTGCTCGACGCAAGCTCTCCGTAGAGCCTTCAAGCTCTGCAATCTGAGCTCAAGAACATCTCAAACTCCATCCTCAAAATTTCCTAAAAATAGGTGTGTGTGTGAGTTTGTGTGGCAAAGTTCCTGCTGACTTCAGCTTAACACTTTGTTTTCCGGAGCCTTTCCACAAGCAAACACATGGCCTTGTTGGTTAGCTCAAATTAGTTAGTCCATTTGAAGCGAAGTCCAAGGCTCAAATCGGGTTGCCTAAATTTGGCAACCTGGGCGGACCCGAAACGGGTTCAAATTTAGCTTTTTTGCAGTGCTGGTGGGTCCGCAAGGGGGAGATCCCACAACCGCGCGTGCGCCTTGACTTTTTTCCCGTCTGCCCGCGTGCCTGCCTGCTTGGTCGCGCTATCCGGAGCGTGCCCGCCCTTGTTGGGCCCCCCTTCCCACGCTTGCTGAGGCCCGTCTTGCCCACTGGCATTAGCCGCCTATCCCACGACCTACTACTTTGGGGGCCCTTTCGGCTTCACAAGGAGCTCTTCAACAAACACCCTAAGAGGAGCCCGTTCTCACGAGCTTGTTGCCTCAAATGCCTAACAAGAACTTTCTCCCACCAAACTGTAGCAAGGCACCCGAAAACTTTCAAAGCCTCAAAGGCATCAAAGAACTCCGAGTGGAAGAGATAAAGCAACCAAAGGCTTTGATATCAACAATTCTTGTCCAAAGAATTTCAAAAGGCTTCATCAAGATTATCCAAAGCACTCAAAGAAAATATTCAAAGCATCACCAAGCATCCAAAGGAGCATTACTTCATTGTGAAGAGGGGCTTCACCGACAGTGAAGAGGAGCTTCACATTGAAGCAAAAATTCAAAGTACAAATTGAAATCTTGCAGCCAAGCACAACAACTTCTTGCAATGTATGTAATTGTATTTGTCTACATGGATGACATTATGTTCTTTTGTAATGGGATAGACATTGGCATTGGAGAGTCTCCAAATTGCTAAGATCTCTCCATGTGTGAAGACTTTGTGACAAATTGTATGAGAAACTCCGCATGCTTGGGCTCTTGGAGTATGACCAAGATGGAAGAGAGCATTAATTTTTGCATAAACATTTTCATAGGATATTTTAGCATATTGTTGCATGTCATTATGACGCATGGAATAAAGCGTGATTGCACAACAAAGAGGGGGATAGAAGCACTCGTTCGAGGGGAGGATACGAAGTCAAAAACCATGAAGCAGTTCAAAGTAACAGCAGAAGCAAGGAAGGCCAGAGACCTGACAGAGGATCAACTCACATAGTAGAAGACAAAAAGGATGAAGACGAGAGCAACATTGTCTTTTATGAAGATCCATTTTGAATATGCAGACTCTCTACTTATAGGGGAGGACTTTTTCCTGTGTGGATACCAGCTTATCATCCTGTGTGGACATCACCATCCTTTGTGGATTTTTCCTGTGTGGATCTTATCATCCTTTGTGGACTTTATTTTCCTGTGTGGATATCACCATCCTATGTGGATTTTGTTAGCCTGTGTGGATCATGCATCTTCAGTATCTTGTCATAGTCCAAACCTCAAGGGGAGGATTGTAAAGTGTGAGCTTTGTCCTAAGGTGTGAGTCAAGGAGAGGAGAGTGGATTTATCCCACATGCTGTGGAGCAAGGCTATAGAGCTACTTAAAGCTCATTTCATGAATGAATAAACAACAACTTCATTTTGCACTACATGCTTGTCTATGGTGAGCTTGTGCTAAGCTAAGTCAATACTCAAGATTGTGTTTATGAGTCCAAGCTAATTCTATCTTGGAACCTAATTCACTTGAGTGATAACCTTGCTTACACACACGCTCACACATTGACGATATGTTTCTGTTTCATCTACCCTAGCTAGCACGATCCAATTCCTAACACCTTTAGGATTGTAGGATTGTAGAAATAGATTAGGATTTTGAGAATGATTGGTAGACGAAACAAATCTTAAGATCAATGCTCAGAAAACCATCAAAGACAAGAAAACGAGTGTTTGTGGACACTTTCCACAACCCCATTGCATGAGAATCTAGGAATAGGGTAAGTAGGGTCCGAGGTGGATTTCAAAACATTGCTTTCTCTGAAAGAATCAATTGTGAGTTGTTATTGGAAGTTGCAAACATTCAGGTCTATGACTAGAAATAGCACGAAAAGACTCAAAACCACTCAATTCTAATGAAGTGTAAGCTTAAAAGTTGTCTGAACCAGTTGATAAGCTCAAGGACACTTCGAGGCAGTTGGAAAAAACTCAGATTATGTACTTTTTCTTGACATTTTAGGCTAAATTAAGTTTTGACTTGATTCATAGGCTTAAAATAGCTCATGTAAAGATTGTCTTTGAAAAAAAATGCAAAAAAGTGTTCATTTCAAGCCTAAAGTTAATAATCGTGATTATTACCTTTTAGCTCAGATTTTACCAAGGTTCATACCATTGACTCATTGCATGTGTACAAACAACTCTTGTGAAGGCACAAAGATTTGGATCACGAAACTGGCCAAAAATTGGGTAAAAACTAAAGTTTGTACTGACTTTTTGAATCATGAGTGTAAATTTGGGAAAGTGAAATCAGAGTCTGGGGACACAAAATAGTTGATAAACTTGATCAGATTTTATCCAAACTTGTTGAAACTTGTTCAGGGTCTTTAACAGGTTGTATACTTACCAAACCAATCCAAAAAGTGCAAACAACTAGCAAAATTAAATAATCGCAATTATTTACTCTACTGCTACCGAGGGACATTAGTTTTGACTTTTAAACTTGTAATAATACAAAGCCACCGGGAAATTTTGGGTTCAGTCGGATCCAAATTGGTACATGTTCACTCAGTTTCCAGGTTGCAGATTAATCCTTTGATTTTTTGCTAAAGTCAAATCTAAAAGTTAGTTTAACTCCCATAGCTCGATTTGAAGTGATACACATAGATCAATCACGAGAGTTAGCAAAAACTCTAATGTCTTTATAGAAGAATAGCTAACTTGATCAAATTTGTACAGGAATCAGATTGCAGACGAGGAATCGGTAGCTTGACAGAAAGTTGCATTCGAATCAAGTGGAATTTGATGTCAGGTCAATCCAAAGGTAAGTACTCTATCCAAGGCTTCATAAGTCTATATGAACCTTAGATCTGGTCGTGTACTAGGAAATCAGGGCATACTCAGAGAAACCTCCAGTAGAGTATCCACGAAAGAAAGCGTTAATCAAGGCAATTCTTTGCACACAATTCTTGAAGAAGTCTCAGACACTTTATCAGATTCAACATCTGAAATGTTTTCTTACTCCATTCACTCAAAAACCGGAACGACAATGCGCTATAAGCATATACTCTCTTTTTATAAGACTAACCACCATGGAGCTCAGGTTTATCTGCACCCTAATGAGGAGTATGCTATTCGCATTGATGACCATGGTATTGAGTTCGAAGAAGAGATTAGGACAAACAAACAAGAAAAAATGTACATGGACAGAAATGAAACTCAATATGTACATGGACAGAAATGAAACTCAATATGTACAGGTCAAAAACCGTGATGTGATAGACAAATGGGGATTAGAAGTAAACACCATAATCTCAGATATGTCAGCAAAAGAAGGACCACCAACTTTAGAATTCAAGGGATACAATCAAGTAAATTTGAAGCCTTTGAAACGGCTTAGTACGGATAATCCTAGGATTGGAGTCTCTTGTTGGGAGAATAGAAACATAAAAGATCTTCTGTGGACTTCGCATGCTAAAGACAACTAACGGCCATGAAGATCATTTATACCTTCAAGATCAAAGATAAGGTATCAGCAGACCTACCAACCTAACTGTTTAGGGATTGTTATAACAACAACTTTGTTATTATGATTCCTGAAAAGGTAGAACAGACCAAATACCAAGGGTATTCCATAAGGGATTGGATATTGGGACAAGGACCAGAAACAATTCCAAGAGATGAACACCGTGAGAGATCATATCAGAGTAATGTTAAGAGACCAGAAACCACCTCTTAACGTAGAAAACCGAGTGACACTAAGACCAGTCCAGGCCTACATGAGTCACTATTTCCAACAGACTGGTGTGAAGGACTTGGAACAGGACCAACTGCTAGGAGACCGGGAGTTGAACCAAACAGACGCGCCAGACCAGCTGATTTTCAGAAATGGGTCAAAAAATACAGCGGATCAGGGGATCCATACGACCACTTAGCAAGCTTTAAGCAAGTGCTAAGAGCAGAATGTATATTCTATTTCCATACTCAATTCGAGGGGTTTGGAATGACATTAAAAGGAAAAGCATTGACATGGTTTCAAAACGTTCCACCAAGGTCAATCATGGACTTGAACACATTAGCACAAGGATTTATAGCTGCTTGCTCCAAAACGGGGATCAAACATAATATGATAGCTCAAATCTACAACTTTAAACAGAAACATGGTGAGTCTGTTAGGGATTGTGCAGCTCGAATGAAACAATACATTGCTAGATGCCCAGGGCTAGAGATACGTGCAGAAGAACGACTCGTATCTTTGTTTCTAGAGGGACTGATAAACAAAGAAATTCATTCTATACTCTATAGTAAAAAGCATACAACTCTAGAAGAGTGTGTGTCAGATGCTATTGACTTAGGAGACAATTGTGATAGTTTTAATGAAGAAGACGTCCCTAAGGATAACCAAAGTAAGAAAATAGCATCCACTAAACCAGCACAAGTGGGAATGGGTGCTGCAGTACTACTTTCAGCCATAGAAGATATGCTCAAAAGAATGAATGACATGATGAACAACATGCAAAAAGTACTTATGAGGGGACCAAGACAAGGGATACCTCAACAGGGATAACCAATTAGGCCACAAAAGTGGTGTGCAATTGAGGGGAAATGGACCAACCATGAGACTCACGAGTGCTACTTTAGACCAAATTATGATGGGAATGTTCAGTATGTGCCCATGAGGCCACAAGGACAACCCATGTACAAATATCAGTCTAATATGGTCCAAGCTCAAAGACCACCAATGGGTGTTGGGTCAACAATCTCCATACCTAAGACATAATGCAGTGCCTGCAAATTACATGCACTCAAAAGGAGTCATAGATGAACAAGCATTAATGCCTGTTACACCATATGCAGAGCCTAGTCCATCTACATTAATGGTAGAAGGAGAATGGTATAATTCACATCCACCACCAATGGAAGAAACCGCAACTTATACTCCACCAGAGCTCGCGCCAATGTCTTATGTAGCTCATCAAGGTGTTCGACCTCCCATGGTAAGACCCATGATTAAGCCAAGAACATGAAAATGTCACAACTGTGATACAGATGATCATTGGAAAAATGAATGTCCAGAGCCTGACAAAAACATCAAGCCAGTTGAAGCCTATTGCATACAATGTTGCAAAAATGGATAACCCTTTCTAGAAGATTGTCCTAAAAATCCTTTAAACAAGGGTAAAACAATAGTAAACGTAGTCCAAGTGATACCTAGTAGCTCATCAGAGAGTGAACCGATTGTGCCAATCAAGGTAATCACTAAAGCCCAAGTCAAGATAAAGAAACACTCCTCCTTTGATGATTTGGAAAATATGAAAGTTTCCTCTCAAAGAATCAAAAGAAGTAGAAGCAAAATTTATGAGATGAGAAAACAAAAACAACGGGTTAAAATCACAGAGAAAGCAAAAAAGCTATTCCAGGAAAAGGTGAAAGAAACTGGAAGTGAAATTAAGGAAACAACCGTGAAATCTGGAGGATCCATTTTGGTTGATAAAAATTTTGAGCCTATTAACGCAGCCTTGCAAGCCTACCAAGCAGGACTTAAAGCAGACCAAAACATGGAAAACAAATGGAAAAACTATCCTTCTCTAGACATGGAAACAGTTAAGCTGAAAGCTTATTAAAATTTGGTAAGAATCACGCAAGAAATGATGGAAAAACAAAAACGCAAGCTTGAGAGTATCGCAAAACCTAAAGAGCTTGTGATAAGAGACACTAAAGGAAAACCCGATGTGGTGGCAGAAACCCACCTTGAAACAAAAGAACCATAACTTATAGTGCCAGACAACGAAGATGCCTTAGACTGAATTCCATTCTTAGAGGAAGACTGGCCAGGACACTTATGGAAAAAAGTTAGAGAGATCAATGATGGAAGCCTAATTTTAAAGTCAACTCCTATAGAGGAAGTTTGGTTGGATAACCTACCTTCTAATATGAACATGGATATACAATCCTTGTACAGGGATTGCGGATCTGAAGCTTCCGGAATATCGAAAACCATTGACCTTGAAAACATTACCTTCTTACTTGGGAGATAACGAAGATGAATCCATAGTGAACAGACCCTAGAAGTAGACAACATTCATTCAATCATGTCTACACTCCTCCAATGCACTCTTACCTTGGGAGGATTGTTAAAACTCAGACCATACTTATGGAATGATGTACAGAAAACCCTAGAGAAGGTGGGGATAACGGGGCTAATCTCAAAAAATTTGGAAAAAATAAAAAACAAAATGGACAACAAAGAGATTCGATCTGTTCCCATGAACAAAGTCGGAGAATATTACAAAGGGGAAGAAGGAAACACCACCCTTCCATTGAAATATAATGACATTGAAACCATGGCAATACTGGATAGTGGAACAGGCATAGCCATAGCCACGAAAGCAGTATGGAAATTCTGGGGACAACCAGCCATTAGATAAACTCGAATGAAATTGAAATTGGCTGACGGACACATTGAGAGACCATTAGGGCTCCTTGAAAAGGTGATAGTCAATTTTTGTGGAATTGAATATCAACACACTTTTGCCATATTAGACTTTGGGAAGAAACTTAATTATGAAATCATATTGGGAAGACCTTTCATGCGACAGGTACAACTTATTCAAGATTGGGGACACAAATATTTGTACTTGAAGTAAGTGGGATCTATAACAAGAGTAAATCTAAAAGACCACACTTATAGAGATGTCTTGAAAACACCCATACAAGAGTTTGATTCAGTCTCTTCGGCTAAAACTAAGCTTCCATTGTGGTTAAGCAACGACACTCCTATTTGGATGTGTGGAGTTTTAGAGAACGGAAGATTAAAACGAGAAGAATATATCCTAGAAAGGGACTGCACAGATGAAGCCTATGTACTTGAACCCATTTTAGAGCATTTGTTTGAGCCATTCGAGTGGACTCAAATTTTAGCGACCATGGATGTATGTGTGAATACGTTTATGCCTACTCAATTTAGCAATAAGGATGGCTACGACATAATTTTCATCCAAATGATTTCAACCATCAACATTGAAGACGAAGATGAGGAACCCAAGGACTTGACAAAATCTCAACAAGTGTTTTCAGACCTCTACTACGATGCAACTGATGAGCTAGATGAACACTCAGCTACCTTAGAAGGTTCGGGGTCAAAAAAAGAACATATGAGAGCTAAGCTACTCTTGAAAGGAGGAGAGGAAAAGATTTTTGACTTTCCCAACCAGAAATCAAGAAGACAAAAATGGTATAGACGAAAAAGAGACACCAAAAACATGAAAACATGACCTATGCCATCAGTCTCCAATAGAACACAATTCCAGATACAGATAAATGCAAATGATTGTGTCAAGGACAAAATCATTGGTAGATATGCTTCAAATGAAAATCCAGAAATGTCTAAAACATTGAGAAAAACAAGGAAGGATACCCAAGCAAACCCACAGGATAAGAAACCACTCATGACCTGAGTTGAGCGGAAAAAGAAATATCAAGAGTTGAAAAAAGCTCTAAAGAAGATATATACGACCAAAATGGAAACCAGGGAAGAGGATGGTAAGGATGTAATGAGTGTTCCATCCCATTACAAAAAGTATACTCACTAAGATCGAAAAATCATAGTCGAACAACCGCTTGGTCTTACAAGGATCTCAAGGGTGTTGATCTAGAAATCTGTCAACATACCATACCCATGAGAGATGATGTGGAACCAAGTAGACAAAGGCCATACACGTATAATGAAACATTTGCCAGGAAGATAAAAGAAGAGATTGAAAAACTAAAAAAAGCCGAATTCATTTACGAAATTGAACACACAGATTGGGTGTCTCCAATTGTGGTAGTACCCAAGAAGATTGGAAAATTAAGAGTGTGTGTTAATCTCAAAAAAGTGAATGTAGCTACCATTAGAGACAACTTTCCTCTTCCAATCATTGAGCATGTTTTAGAACGAGTTGCAAGAAAAGAGGCTTACAGCTTCTTAGATGGCTTTTCGGGATACAATCAACTTTTGGTTGACCCAAAATATCATCATAAAATTGCTTTTGCAACAAAATGGGGTATTTTTGCCTATCGGGTTATGCCATTTTGGTTAACTAATGCTCCAGCCACATTTCAAAGATTGATGAGCCATGCTTTTAAAGAATATATTAGGCAATTCTTAGAAGTATATATGGATGATCTATGTGTACATTCATCAATCCGGGATGATCATTTTGAACACCTCAAAAAGGTATTCGAAAAATGTAGAGTATATAGGATTTGCTTAAATCCTAAAAAGTGCACATTCATGGGTAGACAAGGAACAATTCTTGGACATATAGTGTCTAAAAATGGCATAGCTACTGATATTGAAAAAATTCATGTCATTGCTGGTTTGCCTAGACCAACAACAATCAAGGGGGTACAAGCCTTCATGGGGCATTGTGGATATTATCGATGGTTCATCTACATGTACGCTATAATTGCAAAACCCATGAATAGCTTAATAACACACTTTGAGTGGACCGAGACATGTGAAGAATCCTTCATGAAGCTTAAGCAAGCTTTCACCTCAGCTCCAATATTGAAGGCACCAGATTGGAATAAGATATTCCACATACATGTAGATGCTTCCAATTTTGCTATCGGTTGTATACTAGATCAACCAGAAGACGAGAAAATTGACTTTCCTATTTCTTATGCTAGCCGACAGTTGAACACGGCTGAAAATAATACCACCACCAAAACAGAAGGATTAGGAATGATCTATGCCGTTAAAAAGTATAGACATTACCTATTAGCCAACAACTTTGTGTTCTTTGTAGACCACCAAGCTTTGTTGTATTTGGTCAACAAGCCATGCAACATAGGAAGAATAGTGAAATGGTTCATCATTTTTCTGGAATTTGATTTCACCGTGGTTGTAAAAAAAGGCACTACACATCAACGCGTAGATCATTTGTCAAGGATTGTTTCAGGAGAATCACCTAAAGGGGTAGATGATGATCTACCAGATGCCTATTTTTTTCTCCGTGGAGATGATACCTCGATGGTCAAAAAACATGGTGTCATTGATGACAATAGCTCAAGTGGATTCACAAATACCACTTCCTATTACGATCGGATTAATTGAGCAATTGGCTATGTATCAATTACTAGCTGGTAGGCTATACAAAAGAAATCGAGATGAAATAGTTCTATTATGCATTAATCCTGAAGAAAAAAACAGTACCTAAGTCAAGCACATGTTACCATAGTAGGACTTCACTTTGTGGAAGACCAAACTATGCAATGAATCTTGAGACTTGGAGTATTTTGGCTGACTATGAGGAGTGATGTTTGATCTTTTGTAAAGGATTGTCTTCAATGTCAAAAACAAACACCCATACCTCATGTAACATTGTTTCAAATGTCACATGTTCCTAAATGGAGTAACTCTCTGTTTACTTACTTATCAAGCCGAACATTTCCTGAGGATATGAGTAAACACCATCAAAGAGCAATTGAAACTGGAGCGAGAGACTATGCTCTTATTGAGAACCAATTGTATCGGAGAGGTAAAGATCAACATTTGCGTCTTTGTGCAAATGAAGACGAGTATATTCCGATTATAGAACAAGCACATGTTGGATTAGTTGGAGGTCACTCTTCTAATGAGACCACCGCAAGAGCAATCTTGATGGCATGCATATGGTGGCCATCACTTTTTGCAGATGCTAAAGAATATGTTCGAAGGTGTGATGCTTGTCTCAACGAGAAAAAATGCCAACACATGTAGATAGCATGCTCTTAAGACCAATGATGGGGGCTAGAGCTATCGCAAAATGGGGTATAGATTTTGTTGGGCCAATACAACCACCTGCTTATAGAACCCAAGCTCAATTTATCATTGTAGCTACGGACTATTTGACCAAGTGGATCGAGGCTAAAGCAACTCAAAAGAATGATGCCAGAACCACAACTGCATTCTTATATGGGTATGTGTTCACGAGATATGGACTACCAATAGAAATTGTCAGTGATTGGGGAACTCATTTTGTCAATGAGGTAATCGAGTATTTGCTTAATGAGTTTATGATCATCCATAACAAATCAGCTCCCTATCACCCACAAGCAAACGAACAAACTGAGCATACGAACAAAATTCGTAGCTTGGTGCTGGCTAAAGTGGTTGGTTCAGGAAGGACAGACTGTGAAATGAATCTCCATGCTGCTCTATGGGCTTATCACCCACAAGCAAACGAACAAACTGAGCATACGAAAAAAATTCTTAGCTTGATGCTGACTAAAGTGGTTAGTTCAGGAAGGACAGATTGGGAAATGAATCTCCATGCTGCTCTATGGGCTTATCGAGTTTCATTCAAAACAGCTTTAAATGCTACACCCTTTAACCTTGTTTATGGTCTTGATGCCATACTGCCAATAGAATTTCTATTGCTGACATTAAGAGTAGCACGGAATCTTGAGTGGACTTGACATGAATTGTCAGAAAGACTTGAAGATTTGGAAAATCTAGATGAGCAAAGGCTGTCATAAAATCTAATATCTAACCAACCCAAATGATTTTCTCATATTAAATTGATCACTTAATGTGGGAGAATAAACGGGAACAAGTGTTAAGATATAGATATGTGCTTATAGATCTATCTCAACACGGGGCCAATAGTAAATGGGGCCCAAATAGGAGATGGTCTATCAAGAGCAAGGCTAACCAATGGAGCATAAGACCTTAGGGTTAGCTTCATTTAAGACCTCCAATAATGTGTGTAAAAGTCCTTTGACCTTAGGTAAGCTAGGGCTGAGCTTGAGGTGGGAACCCGGCCCAAGCTCGAGGTGTTTTTCCTGCTTGAGGTGCTTGTCGTTCTTGAGGTGTTTGTCCTGCTTGAGGTGCTTGACTTACTCCATGCTTGAGGTGCTTGACTTGCCGCTTGATTAAGGTGCTTGAGGTGCCTTTGACATGCTTGCCTGAGATGCTTACTGGAATACCCCCTAGTCCAAGTGCTTTGTCATGCTTGATGACTAAGGTGCTTGAGCTCCTAAAGTCAAAAGCATCCCTACAAGAGGGGGGGCGAGCCCTTTTCCTAGGGATTAGAGAGAGAACACACACTCACACTCACAAGGGAAGCCCCAGCTTGAAGAGGCAGCAAGGACACATGTCAGGTCCCTACCCATGTTACCTTCATGTGTTGCTTGAAGCCTATTGGCTAGGCTTCAAAGGGGTCCAATGATAAATTACTTGAATTATCTAATTGTTTTTGCATTTATCAAGTCCTCTCTCTCAAAGGGGAAAGGGGGACACTTGTCCCAAGGCTACCCATGTTGCTTGTAATGGCTCCTGCTTGTGATTGGCTAGGCCTGGAGGGGTCCAATGAGCTTCAAGCATGAGCTACAAGGGGGGGTCGACCCAAGAAAGCTAGGGGGGTTCTTAGGGGGTATACTCACCCACACACACTCACAAACACTCTCATTGTGTAATATGCAAAGTGCAAGAGCTCCCTCTCCTTCTCCAAGCAAGTAGAGGTTGAGAGCCTACACCAACACTCTTGGCTATGGAGTACAAATCCATCCAAGAGCCATGCTTCAATGCTTGAGCTTGCCATCTATTTCTTCTTCATTACTATGCTATTATGTATGCTAGCACAAGAGTTATGATAAGTGAGGAACTAGCTCTTTCTCGTATGAAATGTTTCTTCTTCCTCTTCCCTACCCTCATTCCCTGCTAGCTCTCTCCACCTTCGAAGGTGTTTGAGGTCTTGGGACTGAGGCTTGGTATAGTTAAAGCTTTCTTCAAGTTTAGGTTATGCTATGATGGTGATGCATGAAGCTTTCCATCTTCATTGCTTCACCTAGGTCACAAGGAACACAAAGAATGTATTGAAACAATTCTCTCTTTATGGGAGAAATCATAATACAAATGCCTATTGGAGGGGGGACCGGCTCCACATAAATCCGGTCCTCAACTGTTGTCATGTTCTCTAAATTCTCTCTCTTGCAAAAGTATTGTCCATGCCAAGTTAACTAATTGCTATAATTATGTTGCTATCTTCAATTATGTCTACCCGCTATGCTCACAAAATCATTTCTTGAAAGTACTCTCATTAAATTCCGCTACTCTCAAATTGAATAGGCAAATTCCATTACATTGGTATCAGAGCATTTGGTTTCTCTTTTCTTGCTTAAGAAGAGAGGTCCTTAAGTAGCCTATAAATGGTTGATGTTGTTAATTTTAATAGAGTCAGTGGAACTGGGATCTAATATCGGTTTTGTTAAGCCCACTATGTGGGGGATGGTGCACACCTCGGGAGCTTTGGACTTAATAATGGAGTCTTTTTAGACTTGCCTACGGCTTTACCATTATTGAGCCATAAGAAGTCCGAAAGGAGCTAGCCCTTGGCAACTCTGCTATGTTAGACCTACTCCTCTACTCTCTATAATTAACAACTTTGAGCCGTGGGTGTAAATACTTAAGAGCCGATTTTCAAAGGCTAATAGGAGTGGCAACTAAGGTTTTGAACTGCCAAAGCATACACTAAGTATAAACATAAATTTTGTTAACATGGCTGACAATAATCAAGAGAGTAGAATGAACATTGATAGCTTTGATTTTGCACATGAAGGTGCTAATGATGATGCTCCCATGTTTGTGAATTATCTTGTCGCTAGGTTGCAGCAAGCTATGGGCAACCCTGCTTTGCAAGCCGAAGTTACTCAACAACTTCGTGCTTATGGAATTTCCCTTCCTCTCCCAGAGGAGAGAGAGCTTAGGAGACCTCTTGAAGAGATCCCCAAAAGAAGACTCTCTCCCATTCGAGAGGAGGAATCCAAAGAGAAAGAAAGCAATGAAAGTCTAAGTTCTTCTGAAGAGGTGGCTCCACGAAGACGGCAGTCTAGACGATCGCCTACTCCTCCCAAGAGGGAAAGAGCAACCTATAGTCCTTCTCCTCATCACTCTGAAAGGCAAGAGAGGAAACAAAGGAAGAAAAGGGCTAGGAAGAGGTCACCCTCTTCTCCTTCTTCTTCACCTTCCTCCTCTTCCGATGAAAGTTATGGCTATTCTCCTAGAGAATACAAGAGGGGAGGACATCGCAAATCATTTCCTGCATGGCGAAGGTCACAAAATCTAAAGAAGTTCAAGGAGGGAGGAAAGAGTATCTCTTTTCTCACCTACGATGGCACCTTTGGTGCTACCGACAAAGTGTTGGCCTTCATCCAACAATTTGATGCGGCCTTTGGGGACGAGGGTTTCACAGAGTCCTCCAAGCTACGCCATGTAGCTATGCACTTCCAAAAATCATCTCGTCAATGGTGGGCTAGCCTTCGTGGCAATGGAGAAGCCCCAAAGACATGGAAAACTCTACGAGTTTCCATCATGAAGCAATTTCTTCCAAGTGATACTAAAGATAATGTTCTTACCGAATGGAGCGGCTTGAAGCTTCTCTCTCATGAGTCTATCAACAAGTATGTAGACAAGTTTTGGGATTTACATCTCAAAGCTATTGTCTTTCAAAAGATAGACTTTGCCGAGAAAAGACAGCAATTCTGTGCGGGATTACCTGAAGAGATGGCCGAATACATCAACTCTCAACGGCCCGGTACTATTACCGAAGTAATCCACCACACCATGGTTGCTTCACGCATCAATTTCCATCAAGGGGCTAGACGTAATGTGAAGCCCATGGAAAACAAAGATAAAAATGATGCAAAGGGGAAATCCAATTCACAAAATAATTCCCAAGGCACTTCCAACAACAACAATAACAACAACAACAATCGGTCCAAGGAGAAGGGAGTTTACAAAGGTAAAAACAAACTCTCTCCTGAAGAGCTTGAAGCTTTTCGCAAGGACCATAAATGTTTCAAGTGTGGGGAGCAAGGACATGGCTATCGTTCTTGCCCCAAGAAGAATACTCGCAATGAGACTCCTAGGGCTTCCACCATCGAAGCTCCAAAAGAGGATGCTCATTGCAAAGGATCATCACTCTCCTATGCTTGGGGAAAGGTAAGAGAGCATGATGCCTTCATCTTGTTTGACCCTGGCTCTACTCTCAACTTCATATCAATAGAGTTGGCCACCAAGTCGGGCATTCAAGCTTTTGAGATGGGAGATATAGTAACAGATGATGCAGCTTTCAAGGGACAACAAGCCTCCGTTACTCCCTTGATTGGGAAGTTGAGGCTTCATGTCCAAAGCTATGTCGACAAAGAAGACTTCTTCATCTCTCCTCTCCAACATCAGGATGTTATCCTAGGGGCACCATGGTTTGATCGCATGGCTGCCAACATGAAGTTCCCTGAAAGGAGAATTTACTTCACCTACAGGGGAAAGAACATGTATATAGATGCTAGTGAGCGTGGTTGCACTATTCCACTTGTAAATCCTCTTTCTTTCGATAAATCAATGAAGAGCTCAGTTTCTGCGTACATGATTTATGTCAAAGAGTCTCTAAAAGCTAATAATGTTTCATCAAATGAAAATGATAGGAATCAAGAAGAGTTAGACTTGTCTACTTTTCTAAAAGGATTCCAAGATGTGTTCATGGATGATATCCCTATGGACCTACCTCCAAAACGAGGGGATGATGACCATCGTATTGAGCTCCTTCCAGGAAGCTCACCGCCTAACAAACCTCCTTATCGAGTCTCACAAGCTCAACAAGAGGAGATTATGAGGCAAGTACAGGAATTGGTAGACAAAGGGATGGTGAGGCCTAGTTCCTCTCCCTTTTGTTCTCCAGTCCTTTTAGTGCAAAAGAAAGATGGTACATACCGTATGTGTGTGGACTATCGAGCACTAAACCATATCACTATCAAAAACAGATTTCTCGTACCTCGGGTAGAAGATCTGTTTGATAAGCTACAAGGCTCTACCTACTTCAGTAGGATTGACCTTAAGAGTGGCTATCATCAAATAAGGATAGTGGATGAAGATATCCTAAAGACCGCGTTTCGCACAACATTTGGTCTTTATGAATATCTAGTCATGCCTTTTGGCTTGACTAATGCACCAGCTACTTTCAATCGTCTCATGGAGAAATTTTTTAGACCATATCGTAAATTCACTGGAGTGTTCTTTGATGATATCATCATCTACTCAAAATCTTTGGAGGAACATAAGCAACATCTCCAAGTGATTTTTCAAGCCTTGAGGGAGAACAAACTCTTTCTCAACCAAAAGAAAAGTGAATTCTTCCTTCAAGAGATTCAATATCTAGGTCATATTATCTCTCACTATGGTATTCGTATGGATCCATCAAAGTTAGAGGTAATAAAATCATGGCCTAACCCAAGGAATCTACATGAGCTAAGAAGCTTTATTGGTATGTGTGCATACTATAGACGCTTCATGGCAAAATTCTTTCAAGTAGCAGGACCACTACACGACTTAACAAAGAAGAACGTTAAGTTTGTATGGACTGCTAAGGAGCAAAATGCTTTTGAAAAACTCAAAGAGAATCTTACTTCCCAACCAGTCCTCGTGCTTCCGGATCTCTCAAATCCATTTGAGGTCCAATGTGATGCGTGTGGTGATTGCCTTGGAGTGGTTTTGCTTCAAGAAGGGCATGCCATAGCATATGAGAGCCGAAGGCTCAATAGTGATGAACGAGTCTTGGGCATTTATGAGAAAGAGCTTTTAGCTGTTCTACATGCCCTAGACACATGGAAGCACTACCTATTGGGGACTCCATTTATCCTACGAACCGACCACCAAAGTCTCAAGTATTTCATGACGCAAACCAAGCTTTCCGACAAACAAATGAGGTGGGAAAATTTTCTTTTGCAATTTAATTTCCATGTTGCTCACATAGCTGGTAAGCACAATCAAGTTGCCGATGCACTTTCACGACGACCAAAAGTTAATGCGGTGTCTATAGCTACTCACAATGATCTATCCTCTATGATAGATGAGTATGCTACTGACCCTGACTTTAGAGACATAATGTCAGCCCTTGCTTTGGGGAAGAAAGAGGACCCATTCACCTTGCAGGATGGTTATCTTCTCCACGGCAATAGGCTATGTGTTACCCATTCCCTTCGTGAGAAGGTTATGTATGAATCCCATGCTCCTCCATATGCAGGGCATAGAGGTATTCAACCTACTCTCCGAGGAGTAGAGACGTATTTCTATTGGCCTACCCTGAAAGTGGACATACAAGAGTATGTTTCAAAATGTGTACTATGCCAAAAGACCAAGTATGATAGAGGGAAGCAACCTGGATTACTCCAGCCATTGCCTATTCCAAATTCGCCATGGGAGAGTATATCCATGGATTTCATCTTTGGATTACCCAAGTCTATCCATGGGAATACAGGAATATGGACAATAGTCGACAGGTTTAGCAAGCAAGCACATTTTATTCCTGTCAAAAAGACTATTAAGGCACATCAAATGGCAACTCTCTTCATATCTCAGATTTTCAAGCACCATGGATTACCCACATCCATCGTGTCAGATAGAGATCCTAGAATGACCAGTAATTTCTGGAAAGATCTCTTTGAAAATCTAGGAACAAGATTGAATTTCTCTTCGGCCTATCACCCACAAACGGATGGCCAAAGTGAGATAGCCAATCTTACGATACTCGATCTACTCAAGACTTATGTTACCGAAGTAGATCAACACTCACAATGGGAAAAGTATTTACCTCTAGTAGAGTATGCCTACAATAATACTGTCCATACTTCTACGGGGAAAGCACCTTTCGAGATCATAGAGGGAAGACCTAAAAGTCCCTTGCTACTCAAAGTACATGGGAAGATCTTCGCCGCCGATGAGTATAGTCGTGACCTACAAGAATCTTTTCAAAAGATTAGGGAGGCTATAGCTATCTCTCAACAAAGGCAAAAAGCTGCTGCTGATAAGCACAGAAGAGCCTTAATGTTCAAAGAAAATGATTGGGTCTTACTCAAGTTTCCTAAGGCTCGATTAAGGCAAACGACGGACAAAAATCCTACGGGCCATCAAAAGTATTATGCTAAACTAGCAAAAGGATACTATGGTCCTTTCCAAATCTTGAAGCCCATCAATGAGACGGCTTATCAACTCAAGTTGCCCAACCATTGGCTTATACACAATGCCTTTCATGTAAGCCTACTTAAGCCCTACAAAAGAGAGCCACCAACTAAACCAATTATTGAAGACCCTCGCGAATTTGAAGACCAAGAAGAGGTGCTACAACCCGAAGCTGTCCTTCGGCATGAAGACAAGGTACTACGACATGGTAAGATAATCCGACAGTATCTTATTAAGTTCAAAAATTATCCTTTTGAAGATGCTAAATGGATACAAGGAGTACAACTTAAGGATAGTATGAACCTTGTCAATGCTTACAATGCTACATTAGAGTAAGCAAATGTACAAATCTCTTTTAAATGACTCATGTTTTTGTCTTATAAGACTAATCCTCTTTTTAATTGTGCACAAATTTAACTAGTATGCATGCTTAGAATCATGTTTGTGATGACAACGTCTGTCAAACACCAAGTAGAATTTATCACTCTACTTTGGGAGAATGAAATGGACTAAAGAGAAGACATGCTTGCGGCTACTATGTCTCCCAAGCACCAAATGGATTAGTCATCCATCTTGGAAAGATGTCGTAGGGTAAAAAAAAGGGATCCTCTACCCGCTAAGTACGATTGACTAATGACTAAGGCTTTATCTCTTCTACCTCATAGTCGAGGACGAATATGATTTCAAGAGAGAGGTAATGTCATAAAATCTAATATCTAACCAACCCAAATGATTTTCTCATATTAAATTGATCACTTAATGTGGGAGAATAAACGGGAACAAGTGTTAAGATATAGATATGTGCTTATAGATCTATCTCAACACGGGGCCAATAGTAAAGGGGCCCAAATGGGAGATGGTCTATCAAGAGCAAGGCTAACCAATGGAGCATAAGACCTTAGGGTTAGCTTCATTGAAGACCTCCAATAATGTGTGTAAAAGTCCTTTGACCTTAGGTAAGCTAGGGCTGAGCTTGAGGTGGGAACCCGGCCCAAGCTCGAGGTGTTTGTCATGCTTGAGGTGCTTGTCGTGCTTGAGGTGTTTGTCCTGCTTGAGGTGCTTGATTAAGGTGCTTGAGGTGCTTGACTTGCCGCTTGATTAAGGTGCTTGAGGTGCCTTGACATGCTTGCCTGAGATGCTTGTGGGAATACCCCCTAGTCCAAGTGCTTTGTCATGCTTGATGACTAAGGTGCTTGAGCTCCTAAAGTCAAAAGCATCCCTACAAGAGGGGGGGCGAGCCCTTTTCCTAGGGATTAGAGAGAGAACACACACTCACACTCACAAGGGAAGCCCCAGCTTGAAGAGGCAGCAAGGACACATGTCAGGTCCCTTCCCATGTTACCTTCATGTGTTGCTTGAAGCCTATTCGCTAGGCTTCCACAAAGTGAGCACTTCAGGCCCATGCATTCATTTCACTTCTGTCACCTCACCTGCAGTTGCTCAATATGGTACGGATCTGCAATCGACTTGAACTTTAAACTGCCATAACTTCTTCATCGTAGCTCCAATCGACGAGCCGTAAAGACAGGCCGATAGAGCACTTCAAGCACTGCAGTTCTAGATCATAATCTCTCATTTGTGGTCACTACTAGTATACTCATTTTTGGCATCTGTTGGACCTTCTAAGCCGCATTTGGCATACATTAATCATTAAGCTTGGCTTGTTATCAAGCCTTGATCACTGCTCACTTAATGTGTAGGCTTCAAAGAAGCTTAGCTTGCATTTCTCTGCTCTTTTTCTCTACATGGAAGTGGAGATGCATGACATCCACCCCCTCTGAACGTGCACAGCTTCCGGTCTGTGTCAATAGCACTTCAATCTGCATCTGCTATATAGGTACCTTAAGCTCCTTACTATCATCAGACTCACGTAACTAGTAACTTACGAAAAATGAAATAAGGTTTATACCCTATCATCAATGTCCTAGCTTAATCATTAGGTAGCTATCCATAAAAAATCTATGAACTGTATCTGTCGTATCTTCAAAGCATTCAATCATGGATAACTTGTTTAGTGAACCCCGCCAGAGTCAAGTGCTCCAGTTAATGATGCACACGGCTTGACCATTAAGCTCTCTTTAAGGAACCCTGTCAAGCTCAAGTATGCCTTACTCTGTCTGCACACGGAATGGCCATCCAGTCCTTTACTTCAAGTTCTGTTATAGCAGAACCAACTCAAAAGATGTGAAGATACTTCATCAATTGTCCAAAGAAGTCCACTGGATGCCAGCCATGTGATCTTATTGAACGCATAACCAAAATGTTTCTGACTCAGCATAAATCTAGAAAACAAAAACCTTGTACCATGCAACTTGCTACAACAGGTAACTAGTACTCTTCAAATCTGCAAATGGCACTTTAGTAGCCCCCCGGGATCAATTGGGAACTCAATCATTTGCCCCATTGTGAGTATTCCTTTAAAAAAATTGCACCATCCTCCAGGATCATAGGGATCATACAATAATTTCCAATCAGTAGAGCATGAACATACATTAATCCACAAATCTTCATGAAAACCACCTGGATCATATGGCATATAAGTAAATTGCCCAGGATCATGCATATATATGTCACCTCCTGGGTCAAAAGCTAGCTCAAAATCCCCTACATCATAGGGAAACATCAGATTCCACATAGCATCAGGTAGCATCAGATACTGCCATATCCCCTGTGCAACTGGCTCATTCAATTGTTGATCATCAATCACAGGTAAAAGCATTGGCAGTGCACCTTCACTCGCACTAGTATGGGAATCCCAATCATGCATATTTGAATACATCAAGTCTCTGTTAAAATCCTCTTCATTAGGCTCAAAAGATGCATCTGAAAACAATTCTCTATCTCGTAGACGCTCAAAATCAAGTAGTGCATCATCTAACAACTGCATAAGTTCATCGTCTTCTGAATCTGAACAAACTTGCTCATGCATGATTCTGAATTGATTGGTATCCTTAGCATCTGTGTTTGAGAACCCTTCCAAAGCTTCATCTAGTAAGCACATAAGGTCTAGGTCCACAGCTAGAGAAGGTTCCTTCATCTTACACACCTCAGGCTGCTGTAAACTAAGATTTCCACATGTGACATGCATAGTAAATGATTCTGCTGTAAATTTCTCTTTAAGTCTTTCACCCTCACCCAGATATCTTTGCACTTCTGTAGCACAAAGTTTAGCATGCACATTGAAAATTTCATCTACTTCCCTGTTTGTATCATCGGCACAATGAAACCAATCATATTCGACATCAAGAGATTGCACTTCACTATGTACCCCCTCTGAATCAACATCATTAAGTTCATGATCATTCTGCCATAGTGTGAGCCGTGTGTCACAGATTGTCGATAGAGAAGAAGTTTGCTCCCTCTCTACATCACCATCATCAAATTCAGGGTTAGTCTGCCAGATTGGTAGCTCTAGGTCACAAAAACTTTTCAAAGAAGGAGTCTGCACCCCCTCTGATTCGTTATCATCACATTCAAGACCGATTTTCCACTTTTGTAGTTGTGATTCACAAAAACTTGTCATTGAAGGAGTCTGCACCCCCTCTGAATCAAGCACATACTCTTGCTTAGCCAAGTCCTCAAAATCTGGTACATCCAAATTCGATAAATCTGGTATACCAAAATCCATGGTCTTGCTGCTCTCAACATCATCCCTGCTTTGACCCATAACATCTTTATCATTAATTAACTCTTTGGTAAAACCTGTACTAGTATCTTCAATCACCTCTATGGTAGAATCTATACGAGAAAAATTTTGCTCTAATTCTGGTTTAGTAGCAAAATTATCAGTTGTAACTGAATCTTCCTGCATGTCTACTTGAATTTGGTTGCTCTCATTTACCAGCATTTTTTTTTTTTGGAGCTTTAGCCACTTCACTGTTTTTATCCCCTGCTTTCTTTTCTTCATGTACTGCATGCATAGGTTCTTTGAAAAATTCATTCTGTGTATTCCGAACTGCATGTGTAGATTCTTTGAAAAATTCACCATGCGTATCCTAAGCTGTAAAGCCTCACCCTCAAAGACTTCTACTTCATGCACAACATCTGCAAAACCTAACTTTGCATACACAGCTTCAACTATGTCTTCATCATTAGCCTGTAAAAAAGTAGCATCCTGCACAATAAATTCATCAATCACAGCTTCTAACTTTGATCGTACTTGTCCTCGGATATCTGCGTAATCCGATAGACTTGAACTCTGTTCTTGATAGATTTCATACTCCTCATAACGTGCTTGCACGATAGCTTCTTTGTGCCGGCAGCTGAAAGCGGATTGCATAGGGTTTTTGGCCAGATTGCCTTCGGGCAGTCAAAGTGAGCCTTTGGGCGGGCTGCCGACTTAATGCCCTTGTAGGGAACCACATTTGGCATACACTTCGGCTTGGGCACCATTTTAAGGGCATTGAAATTTGACATATGTATCAATTAAGGCTCCGCCTCGCACTCGATGAACATAGCCGAGACCTCCTTGCCGTAGCTTTGGGCATATCTCGAAATTAATGCTCTTTAAAAGGCACTTTCTTAACTGGATGCTCATCAAAAACATCGTGCTTTAGTAACGGCACCATAGTTGGTATACGAATCGGCCAAATCATTGTTCAGAGTGTCATACTAGCCAAAGCAACCCTTGACTGACAACATCCGGTTTCCAAAATTCATCTTGCTCAGTTGTGCTGGCAGCTGACAGCGGCCTCAAGCCATATTATCTCATGATCCTGAACTCAATCTGACGAGCCATTACTTCCTTTAGACTTCTCAAACTGCATAGAGTGCATACAAACCCTGTTGAGGAGGCCAAAATTCCTAGATGGCACACCGGTCGAGTCGATTGGTCTGGCACGGAACCGGCCCGCGGTGAATCTTTAACGGCCAATAACTTGGTGACCGGAACTCCGATTGCTGATCTGAAAAGACCGACGTGCTCCACAAAGTGAGCACTTCAGGCCCATGCATTCATTTCATTTCTGTCACCTCAGATGCAGTTGCCCAATACGGTACGGATCTACAATCGACTTGAACTTTAAACTGCCATAACTTCTTCACCGTAGCTCCAATCGACGAGCCGTAAAGACAGACTGGTAGAGCACTTCAAGCACTGCAGTTCTAGATCATAATCTCTCATCTGTGGTCACTACAAGTATACTCATTTTTGGCATCATTGAGGCATCTGTTGGCCCTTCTAAGCCGCATCTGGCATACATTAATCATTAAGCTTGGCCTGTAATCAGGCCTTGATCACTGCTCACTTAATGTGTAGGCTTCAAAGAAGCTTAGCTTGCATTTTTTCTCTGCTCTTTTTGTCTACATGGCAGCGGAGCTGCATGACAACGGCCTCTCTAGTGGATTTTCCCACTCTTGGATATCTGCATACCGAACAAAGAAAACACACACATAGTCTCCAGGAAGGTGGCCTGACTCACTTATGGCTCCCGCTCATAGGACTGGCAGTCCCTCCTCCTTCCACTATATAAACAGGTGAGGGCACATATCTGCCCCTCACTTAGTCAGGATTGGTCTGTCTTGTTTTTTTTAAAAAATCTATTGCTTGTTCAAACAAGGAGCTATGGAGCTCACCACTTAGGTTTCTCAAGTTTTTCTCTGCCCTTGCTTACGTCTCTACTAGTTCTATTTGTATTTTTCTATTGTTGTACATAGAGCATACATCTGTTATTTGTTGGCATAGTGAGGTAAGTTGTCAGGACAACAATAAGGCCTGACTAGACAAGGGCAAGGCTGGGCTAGGCAGTGTGGAATGGGAGTCCAACTAGGGAAAAGGTCTAGGAGCCATACTATATAGTGGGTGGTTGGGAGATGGACTCGTAGGTTCTAGCTCCCTTTGTCTAACATTGGTATCAAGAGCAAGGTTCCTTTTTGGGAAGGCACAACCGTGGAGGAGGGGAGCCACACAATTTTGCATTGTTTTTTGCATGTTGGGGTCAAGGGTGCGTGGAGATCACCCCCTGTGAGGAGGACGGCAAGCCCGAAGGCGTGGGCAACAACCCTTGCGAGGAGAAGCCGCCTATCGGCAACCTGCATCAAACTATGCCCTTGCGGGCTCTACGGCATTGCGTCATCGTGGGGACCTTTTCTTGTGCCTGTAGCAGGCAAAGACGAACATCATATGAGGTTGGGGGAGATTTTCTCACCCTCTCGTGCTGTCTGCGGGCTGCCATAGCCATTGAAGCAAGGGAATTTCACACCCGACGGGCGCCCAACCCCCTTGGGGGTTAGTGGCCAAGTTGTTTTTCAATAACTAAGGGACGGTACCCACAATGGGGTACCCCCCTCCCTCTTGTGAAGCTTTGGCGAAGCTCAGTATCCCGACACGGCCGACAAGTACATCAAACACACACATTCTCTACGTATTATCGGCAGAAAATCAGAAATTTAATAAAGCATCTCAAGGGGAGTTCAAAGTGACGTTATTTTTCAAAATCGATTACGATCGAACGAAATTCTACCCATAATTGATTTGGCTATAAGTGATTAAGGAATTCCCTACACGGTGCACATTTCGGATCGATTTCCACTTGGATAGTATTGACTTCGACAGGATTAGCAAGGCTAATCAAACTTTGCAAGTGCTCTCAATCTCATGTGTTTTTCTGACTATTCCTTTCACTGCACTGTGTCGCCATGGATTTAGATATCAATATGACTTTTGATTTTGAGCAAAGTACGCCTGATCCTGCCCATGCTCTCAAGGAGAGTACCCGCGACGCTACAGTAGGTGATGACGCTTATGAATTGCTCGACATTCAAGAATATCGTGCACTTCAGACACGCATATCAGTTATGGAAAGAAATTTTAAATCTTTAAATGAAAATATCACTAAATTATCCACATTAGTGATTCAATTAATACAACAGTCCAAGAGTCCTGCTGACACGCACATGAATGAGAATGTTGTTAGGGCAAGGCCCTTCTAATCAAGGACAAGGTCCAACTGCTGATACTTTGCACACTCTCACTGCAAAAGAGGTGGATGAGTTGTTGAAAAACACCAAACCACCGACTTTTAAGGGAGAAGAACGAGACCGCAATAAGGATGCAATGAATATCTTTCTCAGCAAGTGGGATGGAATTCACGCCTTACGACGTACTCCGAACGCAATCAGAGCACTGCAAACGAGCGTAACTCTGAAAGACAAGGCCTACAAATGGTGGTTGTCTCTCAAGGAGAACAATATCATACCACAAAGTTGGGTAGCTTTTGAAGCTCTGTTTCACAAAGAATTTTTGCCTACAAATGAGGCCGATAGGAATTGGACGGCTTGGGACACGTGTTCCATGCACCAATATCCATTTTTACTTGAATATATATCTCACTGTCGGGATGTTATCCTCAAGTTGGAAGGATTAGATAACTTTCAGCAAGTACGGGGATTTATACGTGGTCTAATACCAGAGCTTAAGAAGCACGTCAAGACCCAAGACCCTAAAACACTGAGGAAGCCATAGTGAAAGCACATATTCACGATGACCCGGATGAAAATAAAGCACATAGTACTCACGTGTCTGCTAATACACATGGTAATACACGCACACAATATGGGCATAATAAAAGGAAATTTATAGTAGCCAATTCAAAAGCATCTAAAAAACCCAAGGGGTCCAGAGGTCCTCTCTCTCGTGAGGACTTTGATAAAGCTAAGAAAGAGAAATTATGTTTTCCATGTTTAGGAAGCGGTCATGGCAAAAAGGATTGTCCCAAGAGGAAATCTGCTGCTCATGGCAAGGAGAAAGCAGTGCACACGGTGCAACTGCTACCTCTTGAGTCTTTCTCACGATTCTCTACAGTGGAAGTAACACACACCGAGGTGGTGCATGAATGTTGTCTCACAGCTTCCAAGTGGCAACAGACCTTCGGATCACATGAGTTAGTACGTATGCATGGATCTCTGCAAGGGCACAAGGTGCACATCTTGGTAGATGATGGTGCTACTCACAATTTCATCAATTACGGATTGGTGAAAAAACTCAAATTGCTTCAAACTCCGAGTACCCACCGCTAGCAATGATGAATGGACATGATACCAAAATCTGGGATATTCAAGTCCGAGAGTCCGAGCTGTTCCGCTGGAAGTACAAGGTTACTCCACATGAGTAACCTTGTACTTCCAGCGGAACAGCTTGGACTTGAATATCCCAGATTTCGGTATCATGTCCATTCATCATTACTACCTTGTAGCAGTGGGTACTCGGAGTTTGAGCCAATTCTCTACAGTGGAAGTAACACACACCGAGGTGGTGCATGAATGCTGTCTTACAGCTTCCATGTGGCAACAGACCTTCGGACCACATGAGTTAGTACGTATGCACGGATCTCTGCAAGGGCACAAGGTGCACATCTTGGTAGATGACGGTGCTACTCACAATTTCATCAATTACGGATTGGTGAAAAAACTCAAATTTCCTCAAACTCCGAGTACCCACTGCTACAAGGTAGCAATGATGAATGGACATGATATTGAAATCTAGGATATTCAAGTCCGAGCTGTTCTGCAGGAAGTATAAGGTTACTGAACATCCTTGGATTTTCAGGTTATGAACATGGAGAGGGCAGACGTGGTCCTTGGTAGGGAATGGTTGCATAGCCTAGGACCATCACTGAAGCGTAGCTATGAGCACAACAGCTTGATGTTCGAATCCCATGGCACACATGTGTTGTTGTTAGGAGAGAAGGATGTACCTTCTTCACCATTGATATGTACCGCTGAGCTTATGCAACTCGTTTTTGATAATGAAATAGATCAAGTTTTCATGTGTTACTCATTGTCTCATTTTCTCTCTAACATTGAATCTGTTGAGCATACCTCAATGCCGTATGCTTCTCTGTCATCTCTTCCACCAATGGATACTTCCAAACAAGCAAACATTGCTAGTGAGTTACAGAAACTATCAAAGGAATTTCAAGATGTTTTTCCTAATGATTTTCCACTAGGATTACCACCGACACGATTGATGCAACATAGCATCGATGTGGTTGCAAGCTGTAAACCTGTCAGTAAACCGCCCTATCGTATGAGTTACTCTGAAGCTGCTGAGGTGGAACGTCAGCTTGCTGACTACCTTAGGAGAGGGTTTGTACAACCCAGTTCTTCACCATGGGCTTCTCTTATCCTATTAGTGAAGAAAAAAGACGGCAGCATGCACATGTGCGTAGACTACCGTGGTTTAAATGCGGTTACGGTTAAGAACAAGTATCCATTGCCACGAGTGGATGAGTTGTTCGACAAACTCACTCATGCTCGTATTTTCACAAAAATAGACTTGCGGTCATGTTATCACCAAGTTTGTATTCGACTTGCTGATATACCCAAAACTACATTCCGAACAAGGTTGGACACTACGAGTTCTTGGTGATGCCCTTTGGGTTAACCAATGCGCCCACAACATTCATGACACTTATGGATAGTGTTTTGAAGCCGTACTTGGGCAAATTTTTCATCGCCTTTCTTGATGACATTCTAGTCTATAGTGCTTTTGAAGAAGAACACTTACAACATCTCAGGCAGGTGTTCAAGTTGTTACGAACACATAAATTATATGCCAAGGAATCTAATTCTAATTTTCTGAAAGAAGAAATTCACTATCTAGGGCATGTTATTTTAGTTAATGGGATATATATGGATCAATCCAAAGTGGATACAATCCGGCAATGGCCTTCTCCTAAAAATCTGGAAGAGTTACATATTTTTTTTAAATTTGCAGGTTTTACCGTAGGTTCGTTAAAAACTATGCTAATATTGCTGTTCCCATGACAGATCAACTGAAAGGCAAAGGAAAATCTTTTTAGTGGGGACCCACTCAATAGCACAGTTTCGATACGCTCAAGGATGCATTAGCTACAGCTCCCATACTAGCTATTATAGATCCTTTGAAACCATTTGTTTTGGAAACGGATGCCAGTGACCATGCTATTGGAGCAGTCTTGTTACAAGACGGACGGCCAATTGCATTTGAAAGCAAGAAGCTTGATGCAGCTTAGCAGAACTACTCTGCTTATGAGCGCGAACTCTATGCAATAGTGTCTGCCTTAAAAACATGGTGGCATTATTTGTATGGTGCTCAGTTTGAGATTGTGTTTGACCATGAAAGCATCAAATGGTTTACACAAAAAACGGATTTGAAGGGTCAGAAAGCCAGGTGGACCGAGATTCTTCAGGAATATGACGCCAAGATCCGGTATCGTAAAGGTCAATACAATGTGGTGGCTGACGCTCTAAGTCGTACACCGGAGATCAATTCTCTCTTGTTCACGGAACTTCGTAGTGAATTTTTAGATTCTCTCAAAGGGAAATATGAGCATGATGAAGCATATTCCAAAGTGTGGAGACATGTACAAATGAGGGATCCTTCTCACTCCAATGATGGTAGTGTAACGTTAACCTCCATACCTAGTTCTTCTCTATCGAGTGATGAACGACAGCGATGGAAGCATTTCACCATCGACAATGGGTACCTACTCCATAAGGGGAGAGTTTGTGTACCGATGGACACAGACATTCGACACCAAATTCTTTATGAATGTCATGATAGTCCAAGTGCAGGGCACCCGGGTATTAGAAAAACTTATGCTCTCGTACGACGACAGTTTTACTGGCCACGTATACATTGCTTTGTTCAAGCTTATGTCTTGCATTGCCAAAAATGCCAAGTTTACAAAGCAGAGCGCTTTAAAGCAGGAGGACTCTTACATCCTTTGGAGATTCCCAATGGAAAATGGGAAAGTATGTCTATGGACTTTATTGTGGGTTTACCAACCACTATACGAGGTCATGACTCGGTATGGGTGGTAGTAGACCGGTTGACTAAACTATGTAAGTTTATTTCAACCAATTCAACGGTTAAGACACCAGAACTAGCCAAGTTATTTGTGAACAACCTATACAAGTTGTATGGTTTGCCAAGTAACATTGTCAGTGATCGTGATCCCAAGTTTAACAGTCACTTTTGGAGGGCCGTGTTTAAACAATTGGGTACACAACTAAACCTCAGTACATCCGATCATCTAGACACAGATGGTCAGACTGAACGAGTTAACCAAGTGCTAGAGGATATGCTAAGAGCATACGTCAATAAAAAACAGTCAGACTGGGAATAATACTTACCTATTCTTGAGTTTGCCTACAATAGTGCTAAGCATGTCACAGCTGGATTTAGTCCTTTCATGCTCATGTATGGGTTTCAACCTAGGTCACCTGTTATGGTGGGGTTGGCAACCAAAAAGCTCCAACAGGTTAAGGATTTTCTCCAAGACCACATGGATATGTTGAAATTTGCTCGTCAGAATGTCCGACAAGCGCAGGATTGGTATAAGAAGTATGTTGATGAGAAACGTCAGTAAGTTACCTTCAAGGAAGGGGAGGAAGTATTTTTATGTGTGCCAGAACATTCAGAAAGTCTGAAAACTAGGCCAACACCTAAATTATCTCCTCGATATTGTGGGCCTTTCAAAATACTCAAGCAAGTAGGTGATCGTGCCTACAAATTACTGCTACCTACACATTCTCGTATTCATCCGGTGTTTCATGTAAGCCGTTTACATAAGCAGTCACATGGGGACGACAATGTCATTGACCAAAAGATTTTGGTTGATTTCGTTGAACCTCCTACCTTACTGCATGAACCTGAACGTGTTCTCGACTATCATGAATTACGTACGCGTCATCATGTACGCCAATAAGCCTTAATCAAGTGGAAAGATCAACCTGAGGAAGGTGCCACTTGGGAAAACATTAGTGTTCTTAAGAAGAAGTTTCCCTCTTTTGTTTTCGAGGAAGAAAACTTTTCTTTAAGGGGGGAGTGATGTCAGGACAATGGCAAGGCCGGACTAGACAAGGGCAAGGACGGGCTAGGCACTGTGGAAAGGGAGTCCAACTAGGGCAAAGGTCTAGGAGCCATGCTATATAGTGGGTGATTGGGAGGTGGACTCGTAGGTTCTAGTTCCCCTTGTCTAACATAAGTATGAATCGGATGACAGACAGTGGCATGGTAGCAGTGTATAATTTGCTCAAATTACTTTGCCACCGCCATCAAACTGCTTGCTATCATATTGGGTACAAAGGTCTGTCTTTTTGACCTCTCAAAAAAAGGGGGGTTGTCGTTAACTACTTTTTTCTACTATCACACTTTTTTAGCACTGCGCAGCATGATTCAAAGTTACTCCTGTAAATGGTATATGGTCCTGAGATTACCAAGGTACTTTGTGATTTTCTTAGCCTCTGTAGGATTATATCGTTTGACTCCGTTGGCACATCCCATCTGACAGTTTTTTTTAAAAAGTGGTGGTGCATCCTATTAGACTGTGTTGTTTCTTTTGGGGGTTGTTCTTGGCTTTTTAATCACCGGAAGTACTAGGAACTATGTGATACTGGGCATCTGAGTGGGAGCTATCTGTTTTACTTGGCGTCGAGGTTACTGTAGCCGTATACTTGGAAAAACCCACCATCTTGGGTTACTAGTGGGTGAAAAAAAGGGGGGGTTTTGTGCAATGAATTGAAAGGTAAGTATAAGCCCGCTCGGCTTGACATTTGTATGGTAAGTACCGGATTTAGGCTTGGAAAGGGGATACACCCCGGATGAGTAGTTATTCCTATTACTGGTATTGTCGATTGGTATGATTGGGTATCATGTGGTTTGATGCTTCTACAATCTGTTATTCTTACTACCTAATGTACTAGGTTAAGCTATACAGTGCATTGTCTATATAGACTGTTGGCTAGCCGTGTTGTTCTCTGTCCAGCTGCGCTGTAGTTTGTTTTTGTAAAAAAATGTTGGGCCGTTTTTACCATGGCATCACTAAGGACTTTACTGTATTCAGTTTGGATATATTTTCTTGGGCTAATGGTGCTCCTCTCATAAACTTTGAGTACTAAGGTAAGTATAGACATGGTAAATAACATGACAAATGGGGTATATTTTTTCAATTAAAGAGAAAAGATGGTTAAGTGGTAATGGTTTTTTCAAAGATTATTCTACCGTAATGGACTTCTGACCAATTTTTTTTACTAAAGTGGAATTTTTTACACTCAATTGGGTTTTTAGAAACTAAATGACTTCAAAATGATGGTGGAATTAGACACTTGGATTAAAAGCGGTGATTGCCTTCTAATCAAAATTATATTCTTTAAAAACTCTAGTTTTATTGTTAAAAAATGGGGGATAATAAATAACATTTTTTTCTATAAACTTAGCTTGGTAATTTTTTTTAAAAAAGTTCGTAAGATGGACATGGATAACAACTGGTATGGTCCATTGATACCTATAATACACATCCAAGGCTAATTGAATTGTTGTCTTGTTTGGATGGATGTAGCTAAGGACTCGATTTTATCTTGGAAGGTTTTTTTCGACTTTGGCAAGCCGTCCTACATTGGATGAAACACTCACTTATGATTTGGGAAGTTCTTTTACTATCTATATACTGAAAGGGGATCTCTTTCTACAAACATTGTACTTAAATGATTCTAATACTGAATTGTTTTTGTACTTATATGTTCTTTGTTCCATTGCCATCTGTCCTTTGAATGTAAAAGTCTCATTATGTCTTATTATCTAAGATTAAAAAAGCTACACACACACACACACACAACACACACACACACACACACACACACACACACACACACACACACACACACACACACACACACACACACACACACACACACACACACTATAAGTTAGGATTCAAGGAGGAGTGTTGGTTCGTTTGCGAGGAGTCATCGAAGGGGGTTTACCGCGGTTGTCTTTGGACGCTCAACCTAAAGGAGAACCTTTCTACAACTTAAGATAATCACAAAACATCCCCCCATCCCTCTTTTCCTATTGTATTCTACTCCACACACACACACACACACACACACACACACACACACACACACACACACACACACACACACACACACATTTACATGCATAAATGTAAAAACAAAGCGAGAGAGAGAGAGAGAGAGAGAGAGAGAGAGAGAGAGAGAGAGAGACATACCTCATTCATTTAACGTAGGTTGTTTAGTGATGTAGATGCAATCTTCTTGCACGTTGTTGTAATATGTAAGCTTTGTTTGCAAATGAACGTGCGTGGTCGATTTGTGAGGAAATGTATTATGAGAGAAATAGAGAAAGAGATAGATAGAGAGAGAAAAATGGATTATGATATATATATATATATATATATATATATATATATATATATATATATATATATATATATATATATATATATATATATATATATATATATAGAGAGAGAGAGAGAGAGAGAGAGAGAGAGAGAGAGAGAGAGAGAGAGAGAGATAGATAGTTCTATTATCGTCCTGGGAGGTCAAATATGACCTATGGGACCAAATGAACATGTCACGTGGTGTGAGTGGAGTTCATAAGTGACTCTCGATGCTCAAAAATGGCTGAAATGAGCATCGTAATAGAGAGTCCACATCGTGGTTGGGAGAGGAAGGTATGTAGGGAGAGATCATGGCTGAATATATGGGGAAAAGAGTACCTAATGTGGTCAAAAGCTGAGCACTCAAGTAGTGTGTGGTACTCACTCTCTCGCACTTGACGAGGGCATAAGGTGCAAAGTCGATGACACTCCTCGCCAGTGCCCCAACGTCCTGTCTCGCAGCGTAGAGAATGGGAGCTAAGACGAATGGAGGCAATGGTGCGGATTGCACTCAATGGGATGGGCTCAAGGATGTAGGAATGGGTTCGGTTACCTCGTTCCGAGAAGAAGAGAGATTTGTAGTTTGGGGCAACGTGTGTGGTGTAATGGCTGAAGCGAGAACCTCCGGATTTCTCCCAAGCCGTGATACATTGGCGTTGTAAGAAGGCCTCATTAACTTGGGAGTCGATCGACACATCCTTGACCAAGTGACATGCATCCCATCTTCCAAACCATTTCTTGATATCAAGCATCCTCCCCGAACTTAGTATTTTGAGGGGGGGGACAAAGAGATAGAGGGAAAGATACAGCCAAAGAGAGATAGATAGAGAGGGGAAAGAAAGAGAGAGATAGATAAAGGGGGAGAGAGACAGAGAGAGATAGAGGGAGAGGGAAAGATAGAGGGAGAGAGAGAGAAAGATAGATAGAGAGAGGGAAAGATAGAGGGCACAGAGAGAGGGAGAGAGAGAGAGAGAGAGAGAGAGAGAGAGAGAGAGAGGGGGAGGGAGAGAAAGAAATAGAGATAGATGAGGGGGGGACCGGGGGGGGGGGGAGAGAGAGAGAGAGAGAGAGAGAGAGGGAGAGAGAAAGAAGGGGGAGAGATAGATAGAGAGAGGGAAAGAGGGAGAGAGAGATAGAGAGAGAGGGAAAGAGGGAGAGAAAGAGAGAGATAGAGGGAGAGATAGATAGATAGAGAGAGGGAAAGAGGGAGAGAGAGAGAGAGACACACACACACACACATAGAGAGAGAGAGAGAGAGAGAGAGAGAGAGAGAGAGAGAGAGAGAGAGAGAGAGAGAGAGAGAGGAAAAGATAGAGGGAGAGAGATAGAGAGAGAGAGGGAAAGATAGAGGGCAAAGAGAGAGAGAGAGAGAGAGAGAGAGAGAGAGAGAGAGAGAGAGAGAGAGAGAGAAAGGAGAGAAAGAGAGAGATAGAGAGAGAGAGAAATAGAGAAATATGTGGGAGAGAGAGAGAGAGAGAGAGAGATAGAGATAGAGAGAGAAAAGAGAGAGATAGAGGGAGAGGGAAAGAGAGAGAGATAGATAGAGAGAGGGAAAGAGGGAGAGAGATAGAGAAATAGAGAGGGAGAGACAGAGGGAAAAAGAGAGAGATAGAGATAGATAGAGGGAGAGAGAGAAATAGAGAAAGAGGACAGAGGGAGAGGTAGAGAGATAGATAGATAGATAGATAGAGAGAGAGAGAGAGAGAGAGAGAGAGAGAGAGAGAGGAAGATAAAGAAATAGGGAGATAAAGAGCAATGGTTGTAGGCAAAGCAACCATTTTGTGGTGTGCGCGTATGCTTCTGTTTCTATGGAGTGCTTTGAAAGACACCTTTTTTAACGTGAAATGAATGGAATTTAGAAATTACTTTCAACTCTCTTCTCCTTACCTTCTCTATCTTTCTCTCTCTTTATATCTCTTTCTCTCCACAGACGCGGCATTAGGTTGGACTGCTTTCAACGGTATCGTACCTTAAAATGGAGGCAGGCATGCAATGTGCACAGTAATCCCTCGAACAAGGAGCTCCTGTGAAGAAATGCTGCGCAAGAAGCACAATAAAAAAGCTCTTCTTCAAAGAACTCTACAGAAGCAAGAGAACTCTTGCACTGCGCACAACACAAATTGATGGCTACATTTACAACCATAGCTCTTTATCTCTACTCAAAACGATGGCTACATTTACGTAATCGTATATATATATTTGTGTGTACATATATATTTGTTTATGCATGTATGTAGGCACTAATACGGGAGCATAGCACTTGACGGTTAGACGCTTCCTCTTGTGTATAGTCCACTTTTAATCGTGGCATTGCGGTCATTGTTCCACTCATGCATGGATTACCGCAACATACCTTTGATTTTTATTACCTAAAAAGACTGTGATGATATCTAAAAAGATGCCACTTGACCTTGGGCACTATTGGCCCCTACTTAGGTCTACTAGTATGTATACGTTATCGAGAAATCTGCGATCTTGCTAGGAAAGCACCAGGCTTTTGGCTGTGAGAGTTTGTGAGAGAACTCCAAAAAACTATATGAAGGAGTTAAACCATAGATGCCATGAAGACTAGGGTTTGGAAGGACGTGCAATCAAAGAAGCCCCACTCTTTCTCTCTTGCACTCACACACACAAAGAAAGAACACAAAAGAGAATATCAAAACAACACAAAACAAAAACATCAAGGCTATGGTCATATTGTATCATGGGTAATATGAAAGGGTTAATAGATGAGTTAATGGCGTTCAATCTTTGCCAACCAAACAGGCTACGAATTGTTCTTTGGAATTGTAGTTTTGTGCTTACCATAATGTATATGTTTTTTCTAGTGATTGGGATTAATTGTGTGTACAAATCCTCTTGGTTCATAGCACGATAACTACACTTATGTAAAAAAAAAAGTTTTAGTCTAAAAGAGGTAGTATGATGGGATTTGGTGAAAGAAGTATTTCATTGAGCCTTTCTGGGCCAAAGAGAAACACTATACGTTGTTGAAATTGTATTTTACGGCTAATCCATATGTTAACACTAGGTTGGTAATGGGACACTTTTATGTCTTGTTAAGTGACCATTTTCCTTGAATTATGTCAAGAGTTTCAAAATGGATTTTGAGGTGCTATCTGCCTAGAAAGTTGTCTCATGAGCTGAAAAAAACTCAACACTTTTTTGGAATATCAATTCCATCTTTAACCTTGTCCTTGCACAACATTTCACAACCTAAACTGTGTGAAAAAACGGGTCCTATTTTTGGCTTTTTTCAACTTTTTGCAACTATACCACTCTAGAATTCATGTTTGTGAGGTCTATAATGCTAGAGAACTATCTTTAGTAGTCCTCAACATGTCCTGATGCTTCTAGGAAGAAATAAATGTTAAAGTTGTAAGTCATGACCAAATTACAAAAATTGTCAAATCCTGTTTTTTAGCCAATTTTAGCTCTTCTATGATTTTTTTGGTGGCTTTCATGATATCCAAATATAGTTTTGATTTTCTATGTCGCATATTGTAACATAAAGCTAATATTCCTTGAGTTTTGGGACACCTAATACCCTATTTTGCATAGTAGACAACGATGGTTGATTTTTCCAATTATAGAAGAAAACAAAACATTCTAGTATATCAAGTATAGCTTTTTCAATATTGTTAGTTTCTTATGACAACTACATGCATTTTGTAGGTAGTAACCATATCTAGTCATAAGGATCAAATTTGGCTAGATATTGAATAGTTTCTATGGGATTCTACAACTCATAATGTTTAACCCAGTTTTTTCATGTTTGCTGTATTTAGCACTTGATCTTTGTCCCCAAGATTCCCCTTGGTAAGAGATGTATTATTGTTTTGACATGCTCTGTTGCCTACAAAGGAAGGGGTGAGCCCCAAGAGCAGGGGACGAGAGAGAACACACTACCACTCACCCAAGGGGCACTCTTCACACAAGAGGCATATAGGAAACATGTCAAGCCCCTATCAAGGCTCCCCTCATAGTGTGTCCAAATCCTATTAGATGGCCTTTAAGGAGGTCCAATGAGAATTTAGATTAATTAGTTAATTATTGAATCATTATTCATCTCTCAAAGGGGAAAGGAGGACACTTGTCCAAATGCTACCACTATTACTAGTTATGATTAAAGCATGTGATTGGCTAAGCTTGGCAATGTCCAATGAAGTGAAAGGATGAGCTAGAAGGAGGGGTCGACCAAGGCATGTAGGGGGATTGCTTTTGCCATACACTCTACCACACACTCACACACGCACTCTCTCATGATGTTGAACAAGAAATCCATCTCCTTCTCCAAGCTTGAGAAGTAGAGAGACTACACCAACACCTCTTGGATATGAAATGCAAATCCAACCAAGAGTCATGCTTCGAAGCAATGCTCTTCATCTTCATTACTATGGAAAGTTATGCTCTATGAGTAATGATATGTGAGAAAACTACTTCTTTCTTGTATGCTACATCTTCTTTCTCTTCCCTTTCTCACTCCTTGCTAGCTCTCTCCACCTTTTGAAGGTGTTTGAGGTCTTGGAATTAAGGCTAGGGACAAGTTAATGCCTTGGAAAGGTAGTTACGGGAATAACTTTGGTGCATGAAGTTTAAAATCTTCATTGCATCAACAAGGTCTCAAGGAACACAAAGCATGTATTGTACCAAGTCTCTCTTCATGGGAGAATCTATAACAAAAAGCCTTTTGGATGGGAGGACCGGCTCCAAGTAAATCCGGTATCAACTGTTGTTGATTTCTCTAATTCTCTCTCTTTTACAAGGATTGTTCATACCAAGCTAACTAAATATAATGTTGAGTTTACTACCTTTAATCAAGTGCTCTCCTTATGCTCTTTAAGAATTCTCTTAAGGAAATGCTCACTATTATTACTTTAATTCCGCTACAATCATTGTTATAGCCATATTCTGTTACATTGGTATCAGATCTATTGGTTTCTCTTTTCTTGCTTAAGAAGAGAGGTCCTTTAAGTTGTCCATAATAGGGATTTATTATCCCGGTTGAAAAGAACTTAGTTCGAGGTACACCGTTGGGAACTATAGATTTACTAATAGAGTCTTTTGAGGCTTGTCTTTGGCTTTAACCAATATTGAGCTACTAGCAAGCTCAATAGGAACCATAATCAACTGAGCACTGTTATATCCTCTCCACTACTCTTTGCAATCAATAGTCTCTAAACCATGGGTGTGGCTGCTTGAGAGCTAATTTTTAAAAGTTAAGAAGAGTAGCAACTAAAGTTTTGAAGTTGCCAAATCACAAAGTAGCATATATATAAATTTAGCTAGCATGGGTGACAATAGAATGAATATTGAAAAATTTCATTTTGCACATGAAGCTGCTACTAATGATGCCCCCATGTATGTGAACTATCTTGTTACTAGGTTGCAACAAGCTATGGGCAGTCCTGCTTTGCAAGCCAAAGTTAGCCAACAATTTTGCAATCACGGGGATCTTCCAAACTCCCCAAGAAGAAAGAGATATGAGGAGGCCTCTTGTTGAGATTCCCAAAAGAAGACTCTTCCTGATGAGAGAAGAGGATGAATCCTCTAAAAAAGAAAGAAGTGAATCTCCAAGTTTTGTGGAAGATGTGGCTCCACGAAGACGGCGATCTCGACGATCCCTAAGGCCTTCCAAGAGGAAAAGATAATCGTATAGTCCTTCTCCTCATAATTTTGAGAAGGAAGAGAGGAATCAAAAGAAGAAAAAAACAAGAAAGAGGTCACCCTCTTCTCCATCTTCATCATCTTCCTCCTCTTTCGACGAAAACAGTGGTTTTTATCCTAGAGAATACAAGAGGAGAGGACATCGCAAATCCTATGATGCCTGGAGGTCCTACAAGCTTAAGAAGTTCAAGAAGGGAGAAAAGAGTATCTCTTTTCTCACATATGGTGGCACATTTGGTGCTATGGACAAAGTTTTGGCCTTCATCCAACAATTTGATGCGGCTTTGGAGATGAGGGCTTCACAGAGTCCTCCAAGCTACGTCATGTAGCTATGCACTTTCAAAAGTCTGGCCGACAATAGTGGGCTAGTCTACGAGGTAATGGAGAAGCTCTAAAGACATGGAAAACTCTACGAGTTTCCATAGTGAAGCAATTTTTTTACAAGCGATGCCAAAGACAAAGTGCTTGTACCAAATGGCGAAGTTTGAAGCTATCTCCCAATGATTCTATCCACAAGTATGTGAACAAGTTTTTGGATTTACATCTCAAACTACAGCTAGCCAAACAATAGACTTCACCGAAAAAAAGCAACAATTTTGTATGGGACTAACTAAAGATATGACCAAGAATGTCAACTATCAAAGGCCTATGACCATCAGTGAAGTGATTCACCATACTATGGTCGCTTGACGAATCAGTTTCCAACAAGGGGCTAAAAGGAACCTTAAGCCCATGGAAACTAGAGATCAAAATGAGCCTAGAGGAAAAAAAAAGCCCAAAACTCTTCCCAAGGAAACTCTAGCAACAAAAACAACAACAAGACCAAGGAGAAAGCAGTTTACAAAGGTAAAAATAAACTTTCCTGAAGAGTTAGATGTTTTTTGCAAAGACCATAAATGTTTCAAGTGTGGGGAGCAAGGACATGACTATCATTCTTGCCCCAAAAGAAATGCACGCAAAGAGACTCCTAGAGATTCTATGGTCGAAGATTCAAAATAGGATACTCATTGCAAATGATCATCCCTTTCCTATGCTTGGGGAAAGGTGAGGGAGCATGATGCCTTTATCCTTTTTGACCTTGGCTCTACTCACAACTTCATATCAATGGAGTTGGCCACTAAGCTGGGCAGACAAGATTTCGAGGTGGGACTGTCGATGGAGCTTTCAAGGGACAACAAGCCTTCGTTACTTTCTTGATTGGGAAATTGAGGCTTCATGTCCAAAGCTACGTCGACAAAGGAGGACGTTTTCATCTCCCCTAGGGGCACCATGGTTCAACCACATGGCTATCAATATGAAGTTACCTGAAGGAGAATTTATTTCACCTACAGAGAAAATAATAGGTATATAGATGCTAATGAGCCGGTTTGTACTATACCTTTTGTAAATTCGCATGCTTTTGGTAATTCAATGAAAAGCTCAGTTTCTACGTACATGATTTTTATTAAAGAGTCCATAAATGATCTTACTATTTTATCAAATCAAAGTGGTAGGAATCAAGAGGAGTTAGAGTTGTCTAATTCTCTAAATAGATTCCAAGATGTTTTTATCAATGACATCTCTATGGATTTCCTTCAAGAGACTGAATACTTAGGTCACATTATCTCTCAAGGGTATTCGTATGGATCTAGAAAAGTTAAATATAATAAAAGGATGGTCTAACCCAAGTAATTTACATGAGTTACAAAGTTTTATTGGTATGTATGCATACTATAGACTCTTCATAGAAAAATTCTTTCAAATAAAAGGACCATTACATGACTTAACAAAGAAGAACGTTAAGTATACACGGATTGCAAAATAGCAAAATGTTTTGAGAGCTCAAAGAGAAGCGTACCTCTCAAAGAGAAGCGTACCTCTCACAAAACCATCTGAGTTCCAATGTGATGCAGTCTTGCTTCAAGAAGGGCATTCCATAGCATATGAGAAGTAGAACAATCAACTCTGATGAGTAAGTGTTGGGCATATACAAAAAGGAGCTACTAGCTATTATACATGCCCTTGACACATGGAACCATTATCTTTTGGGGACTCGATTCATCCTACAAATGGATCACCAAAGTCTTATGTACTTTATGACGCAAACCAAGCTTTTCGTGAAAAACAAATGAGGTAGGCAAATTCTCTTTTGCAATTTGATTTTCATACTACTCATATTGCTGGCAAGCACAATCAAGTGGATGATGCACTATCACGACAACTGAAAGTAAATGCAGTGTGTATAGCAACTCACAATGATCTGTCTTCTATGATAGATGAGTATGATATTGACCTTGATTTCAAGGATATACTGTCAGCCTTTGCCTTAGGGAAGAAATAAGAACTGTTCACCTTGCAAGATTGCTATCTTTTCCATGGAAATAGGCTATGTGTTACTAACTCCCTTTGTGAGAAAGTAATGTATGAATCCCATTCTTCTTCCTATGCCATGCATATAGGGATTCAACCTACTCTTTGAGGAGTAGAGACATATTTCTATTGGTGTTAACCATCGGCGTCCACTTCTAGTAGTCATGGGCCAGCGGGCTTGTCGGTTCAATAGGAAAAGGGTAAGAGTGATTGCCGATGGGAGGCACACTCTAACTGGAACATTCAAGGGCTAGTTGGCTAAGCATGGGTGCCCAAGTGTGATGGGCGAGCTCATATAAAAGTCACTTAAACCTAAAAATCACTCACTCTCTCATTTGTGCAATTGAAGTGGGCTGTTGCTCCATCTCCATCTTCTTCTTCATCTCCTTGTGTGTGTGTGTATGCATTAGAGAGAGAGAGAGAGAGAGAGAGAGAGAGAGAGAGAGAGAGAGAGAGAGAGAGCATTGTGAAAGCATGGCGGTGGCGAGGTGGTTGAGCGCGGCACGACGGTAGCTCCCTCTTCTTCGCGATGAGGAATCCTCCACGAAGGCGATTGTAGGGTGGTGAGTGACACACCCTTGCTCTCTTGAGCTTGATAGATTAATATGGTTGTGTGCTTGCAGCCATTTGTGGCTTGCACACAGTGTACAACAAGTCCCTTGATTTGACACGTGCGATACATGTGCACATTTTTGGCGCCATTGCCGGGGAGATGCCCTGCACTAAGCTCAAATAGTACTCTATGCTGCTTTGTGGTGCAATAGGAGATGTAGAAAAGGTAGAGAAAGAAGGTGTGTGGCTGTTGAGAAGGATTTGTGAAATTTGTTTTTGTTGCAGTGTACTGTTTTCTGTTAATAAGGTGTTAGATTTTTTTGTTGCAATGTACTATTTTCTGTTGTTGATAAGGTGTTAGATTCAAGGTATTAGATCTATAATGTTAGATCTGTAAGGTGCAATAAGTAGATCTATTAGTTAGTTAGTTGATGTAGTACTGTGTTAAATAGTGTATAACAAAAACTCTGTTAGTTGCAAGTAGGTAGGTTAGGTGTGTGTGTGCGCGCGCGACGCGACCGCGACGACCTTACCCAAAAAAAAAAGTTTTTATTTAAAAGGAAGGAACCAGATCGGGAATATTCCCAAGCCCAAGCCTAGGCTCATGCCTCAGTCATCTTTTGGATTTACTTATTTTAGCCTCACGCCTAAGTAAAACTTGACCCTTTTGAGGATCATCGGAGTTTCAAGTAACCAAACGCTGTGCTGTAAAGCACACCACAACCCCTTGAGAAATATGCTTGTTTCGAGTTATTACACACTCTAATCCAAAAAATGATCCTAAAAAGACATTAAAAAACATAAGAAAACAAGTGAAAACGGGGTGCAAAACGCCCAAAAAATCAAGCAATTAACCTTTGAGGGTATTCGCCGATGCTTGTAGAGTGCCAAAGGCACATGCATTTATGCTCTGGTCATGTGCTAGAGGCCAAGCAACTAGCGAGCACTTTGACTTAGGCAGGTTCTCAATACCCGACTACCTTAGGTTCCGGGCCCTCGACGGGGACCCAAGGTAGTACAACCCAAGTCCCAAACATAGCGGCTAGTGACTCTTCATCTGACTACGATATTGTGGAAGGGCATATTACACCAAACCTCGAGCAAGTAAACTAAAACATACCTATCTGGGCCCCACATCCTAAATCTAGTGTGTTTAGTTGCTTCATAAAAACCTTTAGGAGAGCTACTCGCTCTGAACCTGCGGCTAGTGAAGTTAACGAAGGTGAGGGAGAGGTAGATTCTCCTTTGGTATCTCAGGGGGAGCCTATACTCCCCAAGAGTGTCCACGTCAATATTATGTCCCCTGCTTTCATGGAAGACCCTGCAAAGAAATCACCCCCCGAAGTTCTATCACCCGATGGTAGGAGTCTTGTGGAGGTGCAAGAAGTTGAGTGCTATATGTAAGCGGCTAGGCAGAGGGAGATGGAGATTTTCCTAGAACAAATCCGAGCCATGAAGGGAAAGACCCCTGGGGCAATAGGCATAGCGATCAAGCAATGAAGTGCTCCTGAGTTAGTAGGCAATGTGGGTCAAACTGTGGGGAACAACAATGCTTCCACGTCAAGGGAAACCTCTAGTACGCCGGGCCTAGAAGGGTTATTTCTCAACAAAAATTGTGAATATGACCTACAAACTAAAACCTTAACTGACATGTACACGAGTTACATTCATATAGGTTGGTTAAAAGTTGTACAATCTACTTCTAGCGCCACAAGTCTAGAGGAGTGGCAACAGATGGTCTGCAATGTCATCCATAGCATCATCCAATCGGAGAGGCAAAACCGAGGGATTAACATTCCTTCAACGGGCATTGTGTCGCCTGGAGTTTTGGTACAGTTTGAACCCACAAGTAGTAGTTTTACTTTTCCAGATCTAGATCATCTGTCTCTGAAAGACACTATGGCTACGATACCTACTCTGGTGATGAGTACAAAAAGTACACCTTGGACCTCGTTTGTTAGCACTGCACCACTACCTAGTAGCACAGTGCCCCCAACAATACCTATAGGTGTGCATCAAACCTATGTATCTGTCGCACTTCATGCCCATGTATTTCCCACACCCCCAAGTATGCCAAGGGCTCACACTCCACAATGGAATTATCCAAGCTCTTATTCAAGTGGAGCCATACCATTTAGCAATAAAATGTCGTATCTGGCACTGGCTATGCCTAGGGCCACACCTATGAACTTTGGACCGGTTTACCACCATATAAGACATGTAGTTCCAGGAGCGCTTGCACCTACAACCATTATACCTACTTATTTAGGAGATTTGGCAGCATTTTCTCAAACCATCGATTGATCTATTGCTGAGAATATGCATAACACGTCTGATAGAAAACCTAGAAGTAAGGTAGTACAAATAGCCAAGCTCACACAAAAATTTAGTGGAGATGGGGATGTGGGAAAGCATATCGAAGTGTTTGAACAAATATGCAATTCTCTAGGAGAACACAATGACCTGCATAAGAGTAATGCTTTTAGCCTAACCTTAAGTGGGAAGGCTGGGCATTGGTATAGAAACCTAAGGGTGGAAGAAAAAACCATTTACCCTACTCTGAGGAGACTATTCTAGAAAGAATACATACGAGAGGGAGTGCTTTGGGGTGTAGGCTCTCAACTCCAAAAAGCCCAATGGGAGGAAGGAGAGTCGGTGAGAGAATTTATTAGTCGCTTGAAGCATTTGAATTCTTGTTGTAATCCATAGAGCATGCCATTATACTTGATTGAGTTTATGGAGGAGCCATCACAAATTACACTGTGGTACCAGTAAACGTACTCACACGATCGATGCTCCAAGAATAAAGTTATATTCTTGAAGAAAGAGACACAACATCAATTGCCTAATCTCAAAAGAAGAAGAAAACATGAAGGAAGAGATCACAAAGAGCAGCGAAGTCAGACCCTAGTTCAAAGACCAACATAGGGGCTGGTGACAATCCCGTATATATGAACAACGCTGAAGAGGATTCTGATTCAGGTGAAACCATGGAGACCAAAACGACCACTAAGAAAGAAACCAACAAGGAAGATCGTCATAAGTCAGAATGACCAGGATCCAAGAAAAAGATAGGAACTTATCCAAACCCTACACGAGAGATCAAGTGAGTCAAGCAATTAAGGAGTTTGGTAGAAGATACCCAAAGGGATCTAGAATCAGCACCTAGTCAGATCCAGATTACAGACACATTGTTCCCTACACAAAAATAACCTCACAAAGTCCATAGACCCATAGCCATACCTAGTGTCATCCAAGAAGAAGGTGACTTAAAATCATGGAAAAGTGGGCGTACTCACTTCTTGCTGGAAAGAATGTTTACAGAGGGACTACCTGACCCTATCAAAGAAATGGAGATCCCATCTTCCCCATGTCAAGGGACTGAAACCCAAAAGGTGACGTTAAATATTGCCAAATTGATGGATTTCATGGCTTCAGAATCTAGAACCACCATCATGTCCAAACTATGTGGAGATCCTCAGCCATTTATAGCTCTTTGAGCTTTCCTCAATAGAGAACTAAAGGTCGGGCTACCACAATTTGCATAGATGCATGGAGCTAGGGAGATGCCAATAGAGGAGGAACACTTAGATCCACAACCCAACCTAGATGAGAACCCTGTTGTATAAATACCTATTAACAAGTTGGGACAATACTTTGAGGGTGATGAATCCAATGCAACCATACCAATCACTACCAAGGAATTAACTGTGAAGGGAATCTTTGATGGTGACGTTCGGGTTAGTATTGTGATTAAAACTTGTTGCGAAACTATGGGAAGACCTCACCTTGGGACCACAACCATAGTAGTAAAGATGGCCAATGGGTCTATTGTTAAACCTATTAGGATGCTAGAAGATCTCAAGATCAAGTATTTGGACATAAAATAAGAAATACCTTCATTGTTATGGATTTCTCCAAGCACACTATGGCATCTGAGATGACCTTAGGACGTCCTTTCATGAGGGAAGACAAAATGGTGCATGATTGGTCTAAAAACCTTGTCTACTTGCAGTTCCAATATTCTGTCATTCGAGTGGATCTTGTAGCTAGTCGAGCACATCCTCTAGGAAATAGGCCTAAAATTGATCATGGATCTGATAGCACAGCTCACTCAGACCCATTGCAGTATTATTACGCATGTAAATTGGACACTGATGTTGGGGAAGATTCTCCTTATATCGATGTACTGCTTGGGATGACTGAGTCGGAAAATGTGGATTGGGTCCACTTAGCAGCAACCATATACACTTGGGGAAATAGGGGGACGACCTGGGTAACACCTGAGGGGGATGAAATGCCACCACTCATACCCTTAAATATGCTAGAAGCAATGCATATAGCTTCTAATGACCTATAAGATGAAGGTTTGATTGGCATTGGAACCAGTAGCGTCTCACAAGACTATAGCCCACACGATTTGGGGTCAAAATCATCAATTGAAATTGACTTTGAGGGTGAAAAATCTGAGTTAAATTTTAGTGCAAATGTGGGGACAAACCATTCAGGGCCTAGTGGTACCCTAGATGACACTCGATTCATCTAGTTACTCTTCACTTGAGATCGGCCGTAAATAAAAAATTAGACAAGAAGAGTAAGAGACATAAGAGGCGATGATATCGAGCAAATGTGCGTGCTAGAATAAATGAAAAGAAATCTACTACAAAATGGTTTAATTATATAGGGGAATGTGGTGCTCATCGAAAGTTGGTAGATAACTGGGGTGATTACCTTCAAAGTGTTATGTGGTGTAGTGGATCCACAACACATTGACATTGCACAAGTAGAGGCTACAGAGAAGCCAAAGTTGAGCCGTACCGTAAGGAGACGAAAAAATCAAGAGTTAGCTCAACAACAAAAGGAATCGAAAGTGAAATCACAGTCCAGAGAACAACATGACCCCACAAACTTACATCCTGCACCTGAAAATTTCAAATCTACACCACAGACGAACGTAAGGTTGTGTATACAAAGGCTCAAAGAAAACCTATCGATGGAAGCAATGGAGTCTATGACGGTCCAGTGATAGTTAAGAAAATAGAGTTAGCAAACCCATGAGAAGAGTCAAACCTATTTTCATTGCCCAAGATGTGACAGAGACTGAGGAGTGTGTACTTAAAGAACTTCTCAGAGGAATTCAGGGATATATTTGCTTGGACATATCATGATATGAAAGGTGTTCCATATTTTGTGGTACAACACACAATCCCCATGAATAGCATGGCTAAAATAGTTCAACAACGACCCTACCGAAAGAATCCTAAATATGCAAAGATCACTCAAGAAGAGATCGAAAAGCTTGTGAAATGTGGATTCATATACACTATTGAGCACTCAGAATGGGTTTCTCTGATAGTGATTGTGAGGAAAAAGAATGGGAAACTCAGAGTGTGTGTGGATCTCAAGAAGGTCAATGCCACCACTAGGAGGGACCATTACCCCTTGCCATATTCAGAACATGTGCTTGAAAGAGGTGCCGAGAAGGAAGCTTATATCTTTTTAGATGGGTACTCTGGCTACAATAAAACCACAATTGTGCTAGAGGACAAAGCTAAAACAACCTTTATAACCAAATTTGGAGTGTTTGCATTCCTTGTTATGGCTTTTGGCTTAACCAATGCCCTTGCTACCTTTCAAAGATTAATAAACACTACTTTTAGAGAATATTTGAGGGAGTTTTGTGAAGCTTTCTTAGATGAACTCTGTGTTTATTCCTCTTGGAAAGAGAATATATCATGCTTACAAAAAGTGTTTGAGAAGTGCAGATTGTATCACATCTCCTTAAACCCTTTCGAATACCAATTCCGGGTTAAACATGGAGTCATTTTAGGGAATATAGTGTCAAAAAATGGGATTTCCACAGATGAGAGCAAACTTAAAGCCATTGTTGTTCACTCTAATAAATCGGTTGCATTCTCCCACCTCATCTTCTTCTCTATTACCAGCTGATGCACCCGTCCCCGTACCTCTTTCATCAGCAAAGGGGAGTCCGCTCCACAAGTGGTCGCCAACTGTTAAGAGGACGGAAACACCTCTTACGAGACTGTGTTCACAAAAATGTAGAGAGAGAGAGAGAGAGAGAAGCACAGCATTAGAGAGAGAGTAATAAAGAGGAAGACATCAGATTCCATACTAACTGAATTATGATAAAGCCCAATGATGCGTACAAAGGAAACCCTTCCTTATAAAGGAGTTCAAAGGTTCATGGGCCATGTTGGTTATTACCGGCGGTTTATTTTAAAATTTTCCAAGATAGCTCATCCATTGTACAATCTTCTTATTGAGTTTCACTGGAACACGGAGTGTGACCATGCTTATGCGTCATTGAAAAAGACCGTGACCAGCGCTCTTATTCTACGAGTTCCCGATTGGAATGTAATTTTCCATGTGCATATGGATGCAACGAACTTTTCTATTGGGTGTGTTCTAGCTCAACCAGGAGAACATAAATTGGACTACCCCATTAGATTTTCAAGTCATCAATTGAATGATGCCAAGAGAAACTACACCACTACAGAGCGGGGAAAGTTTAGCTATGATTTATGTAGTAAACAAAATTTCTCTACTATCTTCTTGCCAACAACTTTGTTTTCTATGTGGATCATCAAGCCTTGTTGTATCTAGTAAATAAACCTTGTTCCATGGGAAGAATTACACGATGGTTGTTGATTCTTCTTGAGTTTGATTTTACTGTTGTGGTGAGACTGTGGATCATTTATCTCGCATACCCAATGGTGAAGCCCCTACTGGACTCGATGATGAATTGCCTGACACTTCTCTATTCCTAGACGAGACCATACCTGAATGGAGTGAGAAGATTGTGAAATTTTTAGTTAACGGTTTTCCACCCAAAGATCTCCGTAAGGATATAGCTTGAAAACTGTTACAAGAATGTGAACCTTATTCTCTCATTGCAGGAACTCTTTACAGGCTAGGGAAGGATGATATTCTTAGACATTGTGCCCGTGAGGATGAGTATTTTATGCATACTGCAAGAAGCCCACATGGGTATAGCTGGAGGACATTTCTCAGGGGAACTAACAACTAAAAATGTGTTGCAATCAGGCTATTGGTGGCCTACCTTATTCAGGGATGCATAACTTTTTGCAAAAGGATGTGATCAATGCCAATGTTACAAGATCATACAACAAAAGGATAAGATGCCCTTACATCCTATTAAAGTGACTCAACCATTTGAAAAATGGGGTTTGGACTTTGTAGGCCCAATTAGTCCAACAACTCGTAGCATTCAATCTTGATATATTATCGTTACCCATTGACTATGTGAAAAAGTGGGTGGAAGCCAGGGCGACACGTAAGGCTGATGCAAGGTCAACTGCCAAGTTTCTCTTTGAGAACGTTATTACAAGATTTGGTTCTCCCTTTGAGATTGTGAGTGACAATGGAACTCATTTTATAAATGGAATGATAAAATAACTCACTACCAACTTCATAATAGCTCACCATAAGTCCACACCTTTTTGTCCACAAGCAAATGGCCAAGCTGAGAGTACCAACAAGACCTTAATCTCTATCTTGACCCAAACGGTGGAAGCTCATTGCACATATTGGAATTTGAAGCTGACTTCAACCCTATGGTCTTATCGTACTTCTTACAAAGTGGCTATTAAATGTACACCATTCAAAATGGTATATGGCCAAAAAGCAATTATGCCATGTGAGTTTGTAATTCCTAGTCTGCACGTAGCTTCACAAGAAGGTTGGGATGGTAACCCTTTAGTTGAGGGCTTATATATCCTTGAGAGGCTAGATGAAAAGAGGCAATTGACTGTGAAAAATGAACTTGTGGAGAAAGATAGGAGGAAGACATGGTTTGACCGTCATCTAAAGATCAAAAATATCAATGTTGGTGATAAAGTCCTTATGTATGGAGTGTGTAACAAAAAGAAAAAGTTGAAATATGTGAGAAAAGGACCATATAGAGTATGTGAAATCACCCCACAAGGAACCATTCATGTGGAGACTCTTGATGTAGTTGAAACCATCGGATTCCTCAATGGTAGCAAAGTTAAAAGATATTATGATCCCTTAAGCCAAGAGGAGCTATGTGCCATCCCCATCAAAAAAGGCAGGCAAGGCACAAACAAAATTGAAGAAGATACAAGCTCAAGCTGAGGCTAAAGAGCAACAAAAACACATAAGATGACAACGAGAGGCCAACCTTGGAGTTACACATACATTCCACTTTGAAGCAGAGGATGATTGGTTGGACTCTGACACACCTCTATGATACCCTATTGAACTAAATAGCACCAGGGAAGCCACCTATATCTGAGAGTATTATCCAAGTCAAGGGTGTCAACAAGTAAAAAACTGCGGTTTTTGGAATCTTACACACTTTTGTCAATTATGAAAATGGGGTTGTAGCTTAAGACTTTCTGGTCATGCTTGCTGGAACTATGGAGGGTAATTTAAAACTAGGATGCATGTGGATGATAGCCAGCAAATGCACTATTGATTGGGGGATTGGGGGTGTCACAATGCAGAAACCAGCTGCTAGCCCTGCCACTCAAGCCATAGTCCCTGAGATATTGCCTCTTAAAGAAATAAAACCCAAAACATTGCATGTCCAAGAGGTTGAACCATATGTACCCATAGCCCAACTCTCTAGAGCTTCAACTGATGTAGTTGATATAAAGCTTGAGACACATAAGATCCATCCTAATATAACAAAGAAAATGTACAAGTGGGTCCCTAAAGCTTCTTTAGCGACCATAGCTAGTGCTAAAAGACAGGAGCCTGGTAAGAGACGTCCCACTCGTCCCAATAAATGTAAAGAAATGTTGCATTGGATTCCTAAAAAACTATTGGAAGCCCAAGGCTACTATAAAGGAAATGATCAAATTTGGGTACCAAAATGTAAATTGTGCTCTTACCTATTACTTGACCCATGTGATCCCAATTTTGTAGCTCCAAAATGAATTGACAATTGTGGAAAGAAAAAAATCAAAGAATGCTACACACCAGCTCCAGAGCTAGTTTGGGTACCGAAGAAAGAACGATTTGTTCCACCTAGCTCAGGAATAGGGAAGTCAAATGAAGCTTCTTGCTCTTCATGTAGTTCCTACATGGAAATAGAGGCTTCAACACAACCTCCACCTACCATTGTACATATCCATACAAACAAGGAAGAGTTTGTACCTCCCATTGTAAGTTCACCACCTACAACAATGTTGCAAATAAAATCATGGGAGAGTACCTTACCACCCTTGCAACTAGATGAAACACATAGGGCGGTCAAAAAATATTGGTTCAAGCCTTCACCCATAACAGCTTGGAACGATTGGTTTCAAAAGATGACAACATCATTCCAAAAGGTATGATCTACCCAAGGAAGGGGGGAGTGACATCCATCATTCACTTGCTTTCCTCTCAACCTTCCTCCCTGACCTCTCAATCTCCCAATCTTAGGAGATGTATATATAATGCCTTATACTCACAACAAGCAAAAATAACAATGTAAAAGAGCAAGTGCCACCAAACAAAAATCTGGAAACCTACGAGTTCTATACATAACACAAAATCATAAAAACATACTATGCACAAGGACACGACCTTTTGACACGACCCTTGTAATATCTGCACTCTAACCATCATCTATATGTGTGTACAGATACGGCTAGTACGCTAGAGTCATTCACTCCTGCCTTGGGTGAGAGGTCCCCTCTTTACTTTGCACAAGTGTTTCACATAGTCTACCCGGTGTTTGCATGTGAATGGGATTTGGTAGGTACTCTAGCATGTGAGAGGAATTTTGAGGAATTAGAATGGTTGATACGTCTCTTGACCACAACTGATCCATACTTAGTAGAGGATGTCACCCCGATTGCACAAGACTACCCTCTTCACCAAGATGACTATAAGCGTCTAGTGACCTTCTTAGTAAACATTGGTGTCTCTAATGATGAAGACAATTTACATGATTACACGGATGGCACATATGGTCTCACAGATGATGACTTTGTTTTTCTCGACGACGAGGATAGGGATTTAGACTTAGGGTTTTCCCCCAATCTCTACAATATCCTACTCCCTTGACTCTCTAAGGGGAGTACAAATAATTAGGTTAGGGTTTCTTATGTTGTTTAATTGTGTTCAATAAGGGTTGGTACCTCTTTCCATTGATGTGCTTCCTAGAGGTGTTTTTTGTGTTTCCTAGTGTGTACAAGAATGTGTTGTTGTTGTTAGGATTTGGACCTTCATGGAATCTTTCTCTCGTTCACTCTTCAAATCAAGCGTGATCATCAACACAAACAGGTGTTTCTTGTCCATTAGCATTGCCCCTTATCTTTTTTGCATCCATGTTTGTCCGCTTTAATTGTGATTGGTAGCATAATATTCAACACATTTGCTTAATATCAAAAATTAAATTCAATGTAATTTTTTGTCATAATCACTTGCCTAGGTTTAAAAATAAAGCATTTTTGACTAAGCTAGTTTGACCAAGCTAGGCGTTAGAGATCTTGTCTTAATACCATGGGGAATGCCTTCCTAATAATCAATGGTTACTTATGTTCTTAATCCAATTTAAGCAGCATTGTGTGCAATGTACTAGGGCTTTCTAGTGGGCTTAGTGCCTATTGACCTTTAGCTTAAGTATTATAAAGGGAGTTTACTAATGTGATGAGCCTGGGGAAGGTAACAGTGTTATATGACCCCCCAAAGTTACAAAATCAAAATGTTGAAAACAAACAAACAAAAAAAATCAAAGTGCCACAATGTAAAATCTTAAGCGGGAAGAGAAATCTCAGTTTGATTTGGTACTTCACTCACATGCATCACCTATGGTACTAGAGCCCTAGAGGTTCCCAGTGTGGGTGCTTTTCCTTGAAAAGCAAAAAACCCAGCATACAAAATAAGCACACACATCAAAATTGAATCAATGTGAAAAGACTTTGGGGGGTCAAAGAAAAGGAAATAACTTAGGCAATGATTTCATGAGCAATTTCTTTTATTGTAGCTTAACTACAAGGTCTTCTAGGTATAGCCTCTAGTCAGCCCTCGGACATGAAATACTTGGCTCTCACTATTAAAAAACTTAATTGACCAGAGAAAATTGAGAAACTTGCCCATGGTATTAATAGTTGATCTCTAGTGCCTTTCGGTCGTTAAATTAGCGACCCTATACTTGTTTAGTTTTTGACCTTTACAGCTGTTTGTGCATTTGATTATATTACAATTTAATGTTATTGATGAAAAATTGTTTAATATTCTGTTACCAATCAATTTGTCTGCCTACAATTGCATATGCTTTTCAATTGTATATAAGAATGCAATTACTATGCCAATTTTTTTTAATTTTGCAGTGACTGAAGAAGGCTAAGGATATTCATCTCAAATGCTCTTCCACCTTGATGAAAGAGCTTCAACTCAATAGCTTCCGAGGATGGAATCTACATCAGGACGGGGAGCATGTTAACCACCGGCGTCCACTTCTAGTAGTCATGGGCCGGGCTTGTCGGTTCAATAGGAAAAGGGTAAGAGTGATGACAGACGCACTCTAATTGGAACATTCAAGGGTTAGTTGGCTAAGTTTGGGTGCCCAAGTGTGAATGGGAGAGCTCATATAAAAGTCACCTAAACCTAAAAATCACTCATTCTCTCATTTTTGCAATTGAAGAGTGGTCTTGCTCCATCTCCATCTTCTTCTTCATCTCCTTAGGGTTCATGCTACTAGCATGTAGCACAAGGGTCTGTATGTGTAGGTGTGTGGGTATGGGATAGTGTGCATATAGGGTCATGTGTGTGTGTGTGTGTGTGTGTGTTTACAAAAGAGGAGGCCTCCTTTTATTGGCCAAGAGAGTGATTAGGAAGGAGATTATGAGAAAAAGGAGTTATTACAAAATCACCTCAGTTAGAGGCATTCCCCCAATGAGAGATCTCTGTGTGCCCTGTTTATTGACCAATTTCCTCTAACCGCCTTGATCATGGCAAGATTTGTCTCCATGCCACCTTCCATAGCTTGAGTTCAAGAGCTTTCTTATAATATTTGAGGTAATCTTGACAAAATAAGAGAAAATATAGCAATAATGAAGAGAAACCTATAAGAAATTGGTGTGTGTAGTTGTATGACCACCATGACTTCTTCTAAAGTGGACAGATAGGCTTCACCATTTCAGCCATATCTCCCAAACCGTAGCTTCAAAAATTATAAAAAAAGGGGCTGAAAGATCAGCTCAACGCCTACAACTTTGCTTGTTAAAAACTTTTTTGAATTCGGAATGGAAAAAATAGAGAAAAATCCCACAAAAATATATGTCCTTCTTTTCCCTTCCAAAAGTCTTCCAGGTGGTCCCCTTTTGACTTCATGTACAAGCCTTGTGTCCACAAGTGAATTATTCTTGAATTTGGTAACATTTTGTTGACTTCAACTCAATAATGCATAAAATTCTCCTCCCTTTCACTATTGACTTTTACTCTTCATCACCGTCAGGTAGTGATCGTCGTGTAGAATGAAAATCCAATGAAATTTTTCTTTTTCATAGGGTTTGTTCCTACATCTCCTTATTTCCAAGATCCAAATGTGTCAAAATCATAGTTATGTACAAAATATAAACATAGATTTAATGCATCAGGTCCCTCCTCCTCCGCGAAGCCTTGAAGCCTTGCCATCAAGTGCATACCAAGAGAGAGGTGGTCCAAAATTTGAAAAGTTGCCCTCATTAGCCCTCCCCTTGAGTCTAGAGGCATTCATGTCTCTGGTTCATACTTGAGCTAGACTTCAACAAAGGAGTCGATATCTAGTTGCCTTTTGAAATAGCCATTGCCTATGGCCATTAGTGAGATCTCTGGGACATTCACCTGTTGTCAAGAAAAGCAATACGTCATGGCAAGGCTCCTTGGATAGAGCATCAATGATCAACAACTCAAACTGCCATTGAGTAAATGGGAAGCCTACCGCTTCCAAATTTTTGTGCCAATATCCTCGAGGATCCCAAGTGAAGAATATGATAATCACCTGCAATGTCCTAACAGGAAGATTTCTTGCTTCATGCCAAAAATGATAAGATTGGTAACCACCATAATTGAAAGGATAATTCAGTACTTTAGCTCCTTCCAAGAAAAAAACTTAGGAGCATGATCCCAAAGATTGTCCCAAGCGTCCTCCATCTAAGGCTTTCTTGTTGACATGGAAAGTTCCAATTGTCTTCAAAACCTAGCTTACCACTATAGGTGAACCTAGTAAAAGAGTCACTATCCTCTTTGGTGCTATAAAAAAGGTACATTTCCTTCTCTAATGTTGGTAATAAGCCACAAAGCTTGTAGCTCAAATACAAGCTTGATACACGCTGTACAAAAGTGCATAGCATATACGAAAGATAAGTTGCAATCCACTCGTTGAAAACATTTTCATCTCAATTATATGCATGCAACACCGTACTGCCATCTTTCTCACATTGGGATCCATTTTCTGTGACCCTTATGCCTATCCCTTGTGCTAAGGGTTCTTTAAAGATTTTCTTAAATGCATCTAACACAATATGATCAAACATAATCTCTACATCTAGGTTGCCAAACCTAGATCGCCAATAAGTTGCCAATGCATGCACTTGCTTAAGGATTGCCTAAGGGTGGAATCCAAGATCCCATTCCTTGGTAACAACCATTCGATTTTGGTCTACAATTGCTTCCTTTGATTGGTGAAGTGCCAAAGACTTCATGCTTCCTTCTTGCAAATGTATATCTGGTGGACACACCTTATTGTGATCAGTGAGAATGAGACCCACGATTTCAAGAGAGTTGTCACTATCATTTGTTGTTGTAGATTCTTCCTCCGATGTTGTATTAAAGAGATCATATGCAATAGTCTCTAGGTCCATCCCTTGTTGCTTACCAATCTTCGTGCTGTATAGAATGTCCTTGTCCTTTCTACCTTGCATCTTGAGAATTCCTGTGTCTAAATATCGTTTTTCTCTCATGGCCATGAGCCATGGTCTCTCTGAGATAATTGGGTAGCTCTCCTCCTTAGGGATCTTCAAGCCCTACATAGAAGCATCATTCACACGATCACAAGATTCTATAGAGTCACCAATTGAAAAATCTAAAATGCCAATTTTTTGTTGTGCTTAGCCTACTTCCTCTTGATTAACTCTCCCTTGGCCTTCATATTTTCTTCCCTTTGTGAAGCTTCCTAAGACTTAGAGTGCTTAACTCCCATGGTGTCTACCTCTTCAACATTGGTCTTACCCTCCTCTACTCCCTTGATGTGTTTCTCCACTTTCATCTTGCCCTTATCTTCAAGATTGATGAAACTCACTACCTGGTTGCCGATTGGTGGTGGAGGTAAGGGTGGAATGAGAGGTTGTGGTGGTGACTGTGGTTGCACAGGTCGTTGTAATATTTACACAAGTGGTGCTTGTTGTGGTGGTCTGGGTGGTGGTGGTCTTGCTCTTGGTGGTGAGAGATGATTTTGTCTTTCTCCTCTGTGAAAATTTTGCCTCCTTGGTTGTGGACAGTAATACATATCATGACCATCTTCTCCACAATTGTAGCAGTAGTACTCCTTGTTTTGCCTTCATTGTCCTCTCCCTTGTTCTTGATTGTAGTTGTGTGAATGCCCTTGTTGCACCAAATGCACAGATAGATTCTCAAGTTGAGTAGTGATGCAACTCAACAAGTCTTGCTGCTCTTCTGATGCCTCTTGTGGTTGGGTTCTCTGAGCGGTTGTTGTAGTTATTGGGGTTGGTAGAACTAATCTTGATTCCTCTAACTCATTGACTCTTGCTTGCATGCGTAGTTTCTTGTCTTTAAGGTGGGCTAATTCCACTCCCAACTCATACGTTGCAGGGAATCTCCCCTTCACCTTCTCTTTAAGGGGCGACCACAGGCCAGTAATGAAGCTGTCCTTCTTCAGGAAATTAGGTGCTCCTTCACCTTCCTACAGTGAGGCAACCCATCGCTCCCACAAATCGACAAACTTGGACTCGTAAGTGGAATACTCTAGCAAATTTCCCTGCTTTAACTCTATTAGTAGCTGCCATAACTTTCTAGAGCTTGTGCTTCCACCAAACCTCTTCACGAATGCAGCACGTAGTAAGTCCCATGCATCCTTGGTAGCTTGGGGCAAAGCATTGTACCAAGATTTGGCCTCTACTTTCATCAGTAGAGGAAATATTTGTAATCGTGAGGCATCATCATCTTTGTTAGAAACCACACAAGTGATGTCAAAGTTATCCAAAAAATCAGTGGATGTCTTCTCCCTTCTTGCCACTAAATGTGGGAGAAGATACACTTGCCATGATAGTAAATCAATGAGTAGACAATCAAAAAATCTTTTTTTTTGTGTGGAATGACTTAGTGATCCATAAAGGTTTATAAATGGGTGGAAAACTTGAGCAGGAGCTAAGAAGAGTGCAAGGCTAGAATCGAATAAAGATGCTTACATCCAAAGAGTGGTCGTAATCAAGAATGGGCAAGATGATGGGATGTGGGGATCTAAGGATTTTGCCAAGCATCTCTGCTCCAAATAGGAAAACAATCTCTTGCTGGTAGAATATCTTCCTATCAATGTGCACATTTACATGCATGTGTTGTAAGAAATGGAAAGGAAATACTTCTGGCATATTGTTATTACCCATGTTGGGTGTAGGGCAAGGCTTCAAAGATTAGAGCTGCATATCTTGAATGTTCACAAGGTGACACCTTCACCACATGCCTCTACCTCTTGTTGAGGTCCACATAATCTTCCACATTGGGTTCAAAACAGAGTGGGTGAGAAGAGTCTACCTCAATGGGATTTCCATTTTTCATGCGGTGGTGATGCTTGGATGGTTGTACTTTTCTTGAACTCTCTAGGCCTAGAGAGAGTGTAGGCCCACTTCCTTCCACCAAATGCTTTAGGCTTTGTGGCTTGGACTTTGTGGTTGATGTTTTGATGACTCTTCTTGGACCGTTGGAGAGAAAACACTTGGTGTTACACAAAATCTGACTAGTGTGAGAGTGCTAATGCAGTTCTCAAAAGCAAAACTCACCATTCTTTGTTCACCTCCTTCGTCGGCACTCATTGACATAATGCTTTGTGTGACAACAGTGATGACATTTTGTAGCCCTTCCTTAATGTTCTGGATTTTCGATTAGCACGAGCAATGCTATATGGGGAGCTTACTTCTTGGATATTGATGACGCTACAACCTGACAATAGCACTTCAATGAAGGCCTTGAGTGATTCTACAGTCTCCTCTTCTTCAATCCTCCAATTCAAAAACTCTGTAGCCACTCATCCATGGCTGATAGCATGCATAATTACTCTTTGTTGACAGAAGGTCTTTGCAAAGCCCTCCTTAGTGGGGGCACCAAATGGGGGCGGAAGTGCAAAACAGTTGGGTGGCCTCTACATCAAGACTATGCACGATGGCTCATCATGGGAGGTACACAATAGGGGCACCACCTAGCAAGATATGCGGCTAGGATGCATACATATAGACAATCAAACATGCCATGGAAAATAATTTTGAGATCCAATACCAGGTGTGGGATGGGATGGTCAGAAAACAAGATGAGAGAAATGGTGAGTGAGTGAGAATGGGCTTGCTACTTGTGCATGTAGTAAGGAGGATAATGAGGTAAGGGAAACATGCAAGTATGCTCACTTCTCATACTAGAGGTGGAAATAATGAAGTGTATTGCAAACGACACAAGGTATCAAGCCAAGATGGAGTGTGTTCATTGCTTGCAAAAGATGAATACAATAGGTAGCATAGGGCAAGAAGATGAGAAGGGGACAAGACCGTAGGATGCATAATGGAGGGATGGGAGTTGATGGCGAGGAATATGATGAGTGTAGCAATCATTCTTCTTCTTGAAATTGTGCCTTCAATTCTTCATTACAAGTGTGTGGAGATATGGTGCTCATTTTGTGCATGGTGATGGTGATGGTGTTGTGATTATGTGATTAGGGTTCATGCTACTAGCATGTAGCACGTGTGTATGTGTAGATGTGTGGGTATGTGGGTATGGGATAGTGTCCATATGGGATTGTGTGTGTGTGTGTGTACGTGTGTGTGTATAGTGTGTGTGTATAGTGTGCATGGTGATGGTGATGGTGTTGTGATTATGTGATTAGGGTTCATGCTACTAGCATGTAGCACGTGTGTATGTGTAGATGTGTGGGTATGGGATAGTGTCCATATGGGATTGTGTGTGTGTGTGTGTGTAGTGTGTGTGTTTACAAAAGAGGAGGCCTCCTTTTATAGGACAAGAGAGTGATTAGGAAAGAGTATGAGACAAAGGAATTATTACAAAGTAACCTCAATTAGAGGCATTCCCCCAATGAGAGATCTCCATGTGCCCTACTTATTGACCAATTTCCTCCTCATCGCCTTCATCATGGAAAGCTTTGTCTCCATACCACCTTCGATAGCTTGTGTCCAAGAGCTTCCTTATAATATTTGAGAGAATTTTGATAAAATAGGAGAAAATCAAGCAATAATGGGTGGAGAGAAACCTATAAAAAATTATGTGTGTGGAGTTGGATAATCATGACTTCTTCCCATGTGGATGGATAGGCTCCACCATTTTGGTCATATCTCCCAAACCGTAGCTTCAAAAATCATAAAACAAATTGGGCCCAAGAGATTAGCTTAACGCGTACAACTTTGCTGTTGAAAACTTTTTCCAATTTGGAATAAAAAAATAGAGAAAAATCCCACAAAAATATGTGTCCTTCTTTTTCCTTCCAAAAGTCTTCCAGGTGGTCCCCTCCTATCTTGATGTGCAAGCCTTGTGTCCACATGTGAATTATGCTTGAATTTTTGATAACATTTTCTTGACTCCAACTCAATAATGCATAAAATTGTCCTCTCTTTCACTATTGAATTTCACTCTTCACTAGTAGTTATCATCAGGTAGTGACAGTCGGCGGGTAGAATCAACATCGAGATAAATTTTTCTTTTTCATAGGGTTTGTTCCTACCTCTCCTTATTTCCAAGATCCAAATGTGTCAAAACCATAACTGTGTACAAAATATAAACATAAATTTAATGCATCGGGTGCCTCCTCCTCTGCAAAGCCTTGAAGCCTTGCCTTCAAGTGCATACCAAGAGAGAGGTGGTCCAAACTTTGAGAAGCTGCCCTCACGGGCATAACTTTGAAGCATGAAGTTTACCATATTCATTGCATCAACAAGGTCTCAAGGAGCACAAATCATGTATTGTACCAAGTCTGTCTTCATGGGAGAATCTATAATACAAAATCCTTTTGGAGGGGGGACCGGCTCCAAGTAAATCCGGTCTCAACTATTGTCAGTTTCTCTAATTCTCTCTCTCTTTTGCAGGTATTGTTCATTCCAAGCTAACTAGGTATAGTGTTCATTTGTCTACCTTTAATCAAGTGCTTTCATTATGCTCTTTAAGAATTTCTTAAGGAAATGCTCACTATTGTTACTTTAGTTCCACTACAATCAATGTTGTATAAGCCATATTCCATTACATCCTATGCTGCTGTCTCATAGAAACTTAGCAAAAACATAAGCCATAACTTGACCTACCTACCTTGTATATGGTTGTGAATGTATCAAGTTGACTTCAATATGATGCCTCACCCATAATGAAGTACAATTGATGGAATCATATTAAATATTCAATATCTCAGTGTATTCTTGACAGAGTAGCTGGTATTATAGCAGAAGTGTAAACAATAATGAGGTAAAATTCATTCTACCTGACTGGCATGTTGTACATGCAGAGGTGTGAGATAATATCGCTATATTACCAATTTCCTAAACTTGCGTGTTAGTGCCCTTGATCTCGAGGTGATGAATTAGTGCACGTGTTAGAATCCTTGCTTGTCCTCATGAATGTTGCAATGCACTTAGCTTTGCACAATAGACAATCATTATAAATTAAAGGTTTAAACATAGGAAAACAAGAAAAATTGAATTTGTCTAAACTGGTTATCCTGTAGTTGCTTTGAAATTCCAAAGGAAAAACTCGCTCAAATCTGGCTCATAGCCATATCTGCTGTGATAAATTTAGAGCTATTGGATGTACCCTGCATGCTGTCATGGCTTGATTCATACAGATCTCCAATGAAAAATCATCCAAACATGCTACAAAGTTGCCCCAAGTTCATAAGTTGATAGCATAGCCCCAACTTTGAAAGCCTCAATGCAAGATGTGTAAATTGAAGCCTTGCTTCACATAAGTACTTTTTTGCTCATAGCCATAGACACTTGTGCCATCATATAGATCTCATAGCAAAAGAGAATTGACCTTGTTATACATGTAAAGATAATTGAACTTGTCTAATTGTACATCTTATTGAAAATATTGAGATTTCCCAATATTGAGAGTGATTGGGTGGCCATTGAGTTTTGATGGATGGCTTGCCGGTTTATTAGTCGACCAAGGCAATGCCAAGCATGACGTTCTCTGTCAAACAAGTCCATGTCACCACTGTTGGACATTTGTCACAATTAATGCACTCCATGAGATAAAATTTTGGATAGCAAGCTCATCAATAGAGATTTAATATTTACGTAATTACCACAAGTTTTGTGTGATCACAAGGTTTTATTGACACATTTACATGATTACACTTAACATGATCATAAAGAATCCGGTTTAGGGTGACCTGGAAACCCACTAAAATCCCAACGGGGTTTCAAGTTTTCCCTGCAGGCCCATCGGGCTATTTAGTTTTCCTTGCAAGCCCGCCAGGGAAACTGAAAAGCCTAGCGGGGCCGCATAATTATATATATAGGGCCCTGATCGGGCCCGCTGGGCGTTATTCTTTGAGTCATCTTCTGAGAGAGAGAGAGAGAGAGAGAGAGAGAGAGAGAGAGAGAGAGAGAGAGAGAGAGAGAGAGAGAGAGAGAGAGAGAGAGAGAGAGAGAGAGAGAGAGAGAGAGAGACTTTGCAGGTACGTCAAGAGAAGAGAGGAGAGAGGGGCTCATCTGGGAGCGTGCTCTGCATCGCAGTGCTGCAAGACAGTAGCGAAGTACCTGACCACATGACCTGGGTATGTGTTGTGTGTGTATGCGTTGTGTGGTAGCATGTCTTTTGTCATATTTGCACGGCAGTCATAGGGTACCTTACCACACAATGGGAGTGTGTACGTAAGGTGTTCTACAGAACAGTGCTTACCACAGGGGCATCACCTCGGTGATGTGGGGAAGATGGTGTTCTTGTGGTAAGTATTGGCTTACTCTCTGGGTACTACATCAATAACACAGCGAATCTAGTATCCTTATGGTAAGTCAACTTCCCTTCCCCTTTCACAAAAAACATATGGGCATCGATCGGTAACGCGGCTATATGATGCCTGTATGCAAGCCATTATTTCTCCTTAGTTTTGGGCAGCACTCGATCGATAACACGGCTAATTGACTGTCATTAGAACCATCTCTTTTTGCATAAATGTGACGTTCAGGTCGTTAATTCAATCGTACAAATGTCATATAATTTGTATGTGCATGTGTAGTTAACTATTTTAAGTATTAAGTATATGAAATACTTGGTCGTTAACGCGGCTGTGAAGAGTATTTATTATACAAATGTTTGAATTGTTTGATTTTTTTTTGTCTTCAAGCGTTTTTATGAAATTATATACTAGCTAATCATATTCAAAGGAATGCTTTATTCATCAATCATCGCTATTTTAACACTAGGTTGGTAATGGGTCACTTTTATGTCCTGGGACACTTTTATGTCCTTTTAAGTGACCATTTTCGTTGAATTATGTCAAGAGTTTCAAAATGGATTTTGAGGTGCTATCTGTCTAGAAAGTTCTCTCATGAGCTGAAAAAAACTCAACATTTTTTTGGAATATCAATTCCATCTTTAACCTTGTCCTTGCACAACATTTCACAACCTAAACTGTGTGAAAAAATGGGTCTTGTTTTTGGCTTTTTTCAACTTTTTGCAACTATACCACTCTAGAATTCATGTTTGTGAGGTCTATAATGCTAGAGAACTATCTTTAGTAGTCTTCAACATGTCCTGATGCTTCTAGGGAGAAATAAATGTTAAATTTGACAGCTTTTAGACAGAGCAAGGAATACAAACGTGTCACCCCTCTATTGTAAGGTGCATTGGATTTACCACCGAAGCTCCTTGGATCACAATATTCCCATACTACAATGGGGGTACCGTGGGGGACATGATGTGCCGCTTACCATTCACTCATGGATTGTTCAGATGGCACATGCACATGCTACAACATGGTTGGAGGTTGTTTCTTGTAGCAAATCTACCTGTACAAGAGTTAGACACGATGCAGATCAAAGCAGTGATCAAGCAGATGTCAGGCATTTGTCACACCTTAATCGATGGAGCTGCAGCTGCCCACTCGATCGGGATAGTGCATAGTGATCTGCACCCATTCAACATAATGTTGAACTTTACTCGTGCAAATAAATCATGTGTTGGCATCATTGATTGGGGAATGATACTCAAAATGCCAACTAAGTGTGCGTCAATTAGTTATCTGCATCCAAGCGCATAGTCGGACTCTGTAATTTTGGAAGCACAGAGAGCAGGGGATGCAGAGATGGCTAAGAGACCGTGGATTGCTCCAAAACTATACGATCCACGGTGCACAAATGTATACACAAAATCCATTGGCTTTTATGCATTGGGTTATCTATTCAACATGTTGATAGAATTTTGGAGTGAAGACATAAAAGTTTATTTTCCAGAAGAAGTTTTTTACCACCCCAACCAGAATGTTATGAGGGCCATTTAGATTAAAGTAGATTGTTGGATGAAGTTAAAAGAGTGAAAACAAAGAAGAAATGCATCTGCGGTTCTGATATTTTTCAAAGAACAATTAAAGACAGAACCTAACCCTGTCCAATGACTGCTTGTTGAACTTGCACCATCTTTTTATCCGATCTAAACATTTTTATGATATACATATGTCTTGTCAATCGTATTCTATTTTTATTGAAGTGTATTATCTAGTTTGGAGTTTTTCACCTCCTTGAGTCAATTATCTTTAGTCATTTCAAATTTGTCGTGCTATATAGAGTATTTCAAATTTGTCTTGTGGTTCAATTGTGTCCGGCAGTTGTGATTTTGTTTAGTCGCATCAGTTGTCTTTTGATTTAGTTGGCTATAATGTCTTATGTAGTGGACGAGAAGTTGCTACTTTATGCGTCTGCGAGACTGTCACAATCATGAGAATATATATTTGCCAATGATATTGAATAATTGTCCATTTGTCCATTGCAGCTCCAAGAGAAAATGGACGATGAAGAACAAGTTTATGGCACCCAATCAATGCATGATGATAAGCAACAAGCGGTTGTTAATGCATTTTAGTGCATGAAGTTTCTAGCACACGGTATGTCGGCACAACAAGCGACATGCACTGCTTGACAACTCTCAAAATGGGCAAATCCAAACCACATGCAATGGAAAGAGATCAATAAAGAAGTGGACCAAGGATATGATCAAAACAATATGGCTATGTGAGGATGCAGAGATCAAGAAAGGAAGGTGGAAGGTATCGAAGTGCCTCCACTATGCGATCAAAGAAAACACTTAGAGGATCTACTTGGAAGTTTATGGCCATCCACTGCACAATGCATATTGTATGTTATATTTTGCAAAAATGTTGTATGCTCACTTTGTGTAACAGCCGGCAACTACTAGAATTTTTGTCAAAGGAGATAACTGCTGCCACTCATGATATCAGAGAGAGTTGTGTCACTTTCACCCGAGATGAGCTAGCATTGATAGTGGAAGGAGCCAACCTAAAATTAAAGAGAGAGAAGGATATTTACACGACACAACTGGCAGAGAAAGATGCAAAAATAACATGGCTTTCTATAGCCACCAAGACACCCCAACCCTCACAGGTCCTGATGGAGAAAATCATTCACCACTTAAGCCAAGACATTCAGAATCTGACATAGCAAGTGAATCCTCCACCTGTACAAGGGACACACATCAACCACCTTGTCCTGCATCTAGATTTGGTCCCCTAGTCTACTTCAGATGCATCCTCATCTTCCCAATGTCCAGTTTTCTACAAGAATTTTGATGGATGGAGTGGATATTATACATTGACATGTGGTCATTATTATCACTTCGTTTGTCTTATTTGTTTAATGCAAAATAGTAGCCGATGTGCAATCTGTTCACAAGATATTCCACAAGGAATATATATTATGTTTGGCATGGAAAATGAGTATAAATTCAAGCAAGCCCACCAAGATACCCCTAGCACAATTAGAAATCTGTTTGGTGACCAATATGCTGCTTCAGAGCAACACAATCTTCTACTCTCAAGCTATATTGAATCTGTGAAGTTGTTATTTGGTTCTAAGTCTGAGTGTTGTGGATCTCCTTGTAATTCAACCTCCACATCTATGATCAGATTCTCTTCTATTTTGTCTAAAGTGCATCGAGATACACCAACATTAAACTCTTCTTTGTCTTCGTTTTGACAATCATACAACCAGGTTGGCATTTCCTCCTCGTAGCTAGCACTTTCGATGTGATTCAATATCTTTTGGTTGCAAAACATATACACTAATTTTTCCTCTTTTTCTACTAATAGGCTGTTTCGAATAGTGCTGTGAACATACTTGTATATAATCCAGTTTCTCTCTGAACTTGAGTTTGCTGCACATTGTGCCAATACTTTCATTGCAAGGGGACGTAAGGTCGAGTAATGCTTTCCACCATTCATCATCCACCACTTCCATGCAGGTTGCTCTTTTGCCATTACCTGTACAAAGTCATTCACAAAAGGACATTCTTTTAATATAAATGCACTCATTCTTTGATGTAATCAATTGGGTCCTGAATGTTGGAGTAGAACGTGTTGACCATGTGATAGAAATTATTGACAACCTCTATATTGGACATCAGATCTAAATTTCAATAATTTGGATTGAGCATGTAAGCAACAGTGTGGAGTGGACTATGAGTGCTCTTCCACCTTGCATGAAAATAATTGGCCAAAATTCTTCGCTGTTTGCTAGAGAATGGTGGTTGCCACTCTTTCTCTACTATAGACTCTTTCAGCTCTTTGGGATTTTCAAGAGTCTGTTGGACTGACCACCATGTCATCCACACTTTGCCCAAATTTGGCGCCCTTTGATCAAGGTTGTGAATCATGATCATAACGGCCATCATTACATGGTATTCATCCATTACACTCCTTCACCAACAAGTAGCCTTATCTACATCGCCATGTAGACATGTAATTTTATCTTTCACTTTTTCCTTTCTGCTCAAGCTACCATTCATCAAAGGCCATGCAATTGAATGTGTCAATCACAATGCACTTATTGCGGAGAAGTGATTCCAATGTATAAAAGTGCGTGCAAAACCAAGTTTCAATAGGAAAAATTGAGAGGTTTGTAGTCTAATATCTCAAGGAAAGGATTCCTTGAATTGAGTGGGAGTTATGGCGGAGGAAGGGAAGCTCAAGATTGAGAAGTTCAATGGCAAAAACTACCAACATTGGAAGATGCAGATTGAAGACTATCTCTACCAGAAGGACCTCTATTTGCCACTAGGAGGTCTTGCGAAGAAGCTTGCAACAATGGTAGATGAAGCATGGATTGCCCTTGATTGAAAGGCACTGGAAACAATCCGGTTAAGCTTGGCGTCAACGGTTGCCTTCAATGTTTCGGAGAAGAAGACCATGGAGGAGTTGATGAAGTCACTTGACGACTTCTACGAGAAACCATCGGCATCCAATAAGGTATTTCTTATGAAGTGCTTGTTCAATCTAAAGATGACAGAGAATGGTTTAGTTGCGTAACACCTAAATGAATTGAACACAAACATAAGTCAACTTTGATCGGTGAAAATCAATTTTGATGCGAAGTGCGAGCTCTCCTTATACTATCATCTCTACTGGATAGTTGGGAAAACCTTGTGATGGCTGTAAGTAGTTCAACTTCTGCCATAAATACTCTTAAGTTTGATGATGTTGTGGGTGTTCTCCTAAGCGAGGAAATACAAAGGAGAAGCACAGGAGAATCATCAAGTGCTGCACTGTCAGTGGAAACAAGAGGAAGGCCTAAGAAGAGGTTCAAAAACCAAAAGGGTCGTGATCGCTCAAGATGGAGCAAGTCACGCACAAAGTCAGTTCTTGAATGTTGGAATTGCGGCAAGAAGGGCCACGTCAAGAAGGATTGTTGGTCCAAGAAGAAGAAGGATACCGAGTCTCAAGACAAAAAGCCAGCATCAGAGGCCAATGTGGCAGGTAAAGTAGAGCAAGAGGCTCTAATTCTCTCATTAGACAATGTGCCTAATTTCTAGATAGTAGATTCTAGGGCTTCATTCCATGCGACACCACACAAGCAACATTTCCAAGATTACACCAAAGGTAATTTTGGGTATGTATACTTGGGAGATGATGAAGCTTGTGAGATTGTCGGAAAAGGTACAGTTTGTGTCAAAACTGCTAATGGAAATGAATGGAAGCTTAAAGATGTTAGGCATGTTGCTTCTCTTCGGAAAAATTTGATCTCTACAGGACAGTTGGACGATGAAGGTCACAACATTGCATTCGGAAACAAACGGTGGAAGATCTCAAAGGGATCTTTGGTGGTTGCCAAGGGAAAAAAGGTCGGTACACTTTACTTGTGTACTATTAGCATGCAACCTTCAGCTTGCAGCAACTACAGAAGTCGACAATGTGGTGTGGCACTATCAGGTTGGGCATATGAGTGCCAAAGGAATGCAAATCCTTCAAACAAAGAAGCTTCTACTAGGTTTGAAAGAAGTGGACTTAGAGTTTTGTGAAGATTGTGTTTATGGTAAACAAAAGAGGGTAAAATTTCAAAAATAAAAAAATAAAAGAAAAAATAAAAAACTTGAGCTGGTTCATTCTGATGTTTGGGGTCCTGTAAGTACACCATCACTTGGTGGCTCATTGTACTATGTAACATTCATAGACAATGCGACTAGAAAAACATGGATTTATGTCATGAAGAATAAGTCCGATGTGTTTTCCATATTTCAAAGGTGGAAAGCCTTTGTAGAGAATGAATCAAGTACCAAGGTTAAGTGCCTCAGATCCGACAATGGAGGCGAATATTGCAGCCAAGCTTTTGTGCTAGCAATGGTATTAGGAGGCAAAGGAAAACCCCAAGGACACCTCAACAAAATGGGATTTCGGAGAGGATGAACATGAAAATCATGGAGCAAGCACGAAGTATGTGGCTACATGCATGCCTACCACTTGAGCTTTGGGCAGAAGCTGTAGGTACGTTTGTGTACTTAATCAATCGGTCACCCTCAATGGCATTGGATGGGGGAGTTCCAGAAGAGGCATGGACAGGTAAACCGCTGAATTATGCATTTCTCAAAGTGTTTGGGTGTGAGGTTTTCATTCACATAGATAGAAGCCTAAGATCAAAGCTAGATGCAAAGTCTAAAAAGTGTTTCTTCATTGGCTATGGAGAAGGTGACTTTGGGTATCGCCTATGAAATCTTGAAGATGGTAAAATCTTAAGGAGTAGGGATGCAATTTTTAACGAAAAAAATATGTACATAGACTACTTGGAAAGAAAACAAACAAAAGAAACAGGTGATGAGTACATGGAGCTTGAGGACGGTGAAGACTCAACGACTGCAAACGGTGACAATCAGCAACAACGTCAACCAAATGAGGAGCATCAACCTATTCCTTGAAGATTGACAAGAGTAAATAGACCTCCAAATTGTTCCTTCCTTCAACCATCTCTTGATCTCAGATTCTGGAGAGCCAGAATCATACGAAGAAGCTATGGAACACGAATCCAAAGAAGAATGGACGAAGAGCATGCAAGTGGAGATGGACTCACTACATCGCAACCAAACATGGGAGTTGGTTGAGTTGCCTAAAGGTAAGCGGGTACTTCAAAACAAATGGGTGTAGAAGCTGAAGGAAGAAGGTGGGAAGAAAAGGTACAAGTCTAAGCTTGTGGAAAAAGGGTTTTCTCAAAAGAAAGGTATTGACTTCAATGAAATATTTTCTCTTATTGTAAAAATGAACTCAATTAGGCTTGTCTTAAGCCTTGTGGCTGCTCATGATCTAAATACTGAGCAAATGTATGTAAATACGGCATTCCCTCACGGTGACATAGAGGAGGAAATTTATATGCTTCAACCAAAAGGGTATGAAGTAAAAGGTAAGGAGAAAAGGGTTTGCAGATTAAAGAAAAGCTTGTATGGTTTAAAGCAAGCATCAAGACAATGGTACTTGAAGTTCGATCGATGGATGTTAGATCATGGATTCAGAAGATGCAACTCAGATCATTGCATCTACACAAAGAATTTGGGAGATGGGAAGTTCATCATCCTAATGTTGTATGTTGATGACATGCTGATTCCAAGTGCCAACATGTACGACATCAAAGACCTAAAAGAGGATCTATATAAATATTTTTCAATGAAAGATTTAGGTGCTGCAAAGAGGATACTTGATATGAAAATATCAAGGGACAGGACGAAGAAGACAATAAAACTATCTCAAGAGAATTACATCAAGAAGGTACTAGAAAGTTTTGCAATGAAAAATGCAAAACCAGTTTCTACACCTTTGCCTGGTCACTTTAAACTAACGAAGGATATGTGTCCAAAGACACAAGAGGAGATAGCCTATATGTCTAAAGTTCCATATGCTGCAACGGTAGGTTCTCTAATGTATGCTATGGTCTGGACAAGGCCAGATATTGCACATGCAGTGGAAGTTGTGAGTAGGTTCATGGACAGCCCAGGTTAAGAACACTGGCAAGCTGTGAAGTGGATACTTAGGTATCTAAAAGGGACAACAACAAATGCTTTGTATTTTGGAGGAACTGATATTTTTCTAGAAGGGTATGCTGATGCAGATATGGCAGGTGACAAAGATACTCGAAGGAGCACTACTGGCTATGTCTTCACGGCGGTTGGAGGCACAACAATAAGCTGGGCTTCAAAGCTGCAAAAAGTGGTCTCACTTTCTATCCCGGAAGCAGAGTATGTAGCAATGATGGAGGCAAGTAAAGAAATTCTGTGGCTTCACAGATTCTTAGAAGAGCTTGGATTCAAACAAGACAATTGTGTCTTGTACAATGATAGCCAAAGCACTATCCATCTTGGAAAGAACTCAGCCTTTCATTCAAGGACAAAGCACATTGAGGTGAGATATCACTGCATACGCACACTTTTGGAAGAGGGACAGCTAAAGCTAGGAAAGGTGCATACAAGTTTCCTTGGATGAGAAAGGTGGTCAACGAGAAGAAGTTGAGATTTTTCTCATCTTCAATCGGCATTCAAGGATAAGAAGCCAGGATGGAAAGAAATCATAGGTTTGGTTTGGAGATCAGTCTCCAAGTGGGAGATTGTTAAGTATGGAGCCTGATTTACCCCTTGTAATTTTTTGTGGTAAAAGCGCACATTTGTAAGGCTCCCATTATGGGGAGAAGCCATCGTGCATGAAGGAAAATTACTCGCCAAAAATAAAAATCACTCGGCCGGAAACCAAAATTTTCACGGCCAAAATTCAGGGGCAATTTTTTTTCCTTCGCCGAAATTTTATGGCCCGATGACGGCCGTAAAGTGGCCGAAAAACGATCGATCGGTTGGCCGGTTGGCCGGTGGCTGGTAGTCAATGGCCGCTGGCCGGTGGCCGAATTCAAAAGCGGATGTGCGCTCCTTGCCGCACTGTCGAAGCAAGGGACTTGCCGATACACCGTGTACGAGCCGCAGACGGCTCCAAGCACACAACTAGTTTAACTAGTAAGCTCAAAGAGGGCAATGGTGTGTCACTCACCGCCTTATGCTCCTGCCATAGAGGATTCCTCGCCGCGAAGAAGAGGGAGACGCCGCTATGCCACGCTCAACCGCCTCGCCACCGTCGTGCCGCCGCAACGCTCGATCGCACACACACTCTCTCACACACTCTCTCTCTCTCTCTCACGCACACACACAAGGAGATGGTGAAGGAGAAGGTGGAGATGGAGCAAGAGCAGCTTCTATTGCACAATGAGAGAATGACTCAATTTTAGGTTTAATTGGCTTTTATGTGAGCTCACCCCATTCACACTTGGGCACCCATGCTTAGCCAACTAACCCTAGCATGTTCGTGTTAGAGTGTGCCTCTCATCGGAGATCACTCTACCTTTCCCTATTGGACCGACAAGCCTGGTGCCTGACTCTACTTAAATAAATAATACAGTTACAGTGTCCGTCGTAGGCGATAGGGTGTCCGTGAGCCACGAGGGTTAACATTGCCCCCCTTCCTGATGTAGATTCAGTCCTCGGAAGCTATTGAGTTGAAGCTTGGTAAGTCCATGTTATAGAGCATCTAGATTTGAATCTGCAAGGCAAAGTCACTATTTTAGCAAGCGGAATTATATTGCCCTAAATCATGAGGGGAATGTAAAGTACATGTGGAAATGAGTAAATGCAAGATTTATGAAATGTTAGACTGCCATTAAGGACAAATAAATTGCACTTTGAGTAAATTAATTAATCAAGAGTTTTGAGCTTATGGATGAGTCTATCAATTAGTTAGGTATGACTAAGGTTAAAACAACTACTCTAGTACTATCTAAGCTAAGAAGATTATCTAAATGCAAGATTCCCTAATTATGCTTTTCAGCTTTGATTAGCCAATTTGCTCTCACAACTGCAAACAAAAGCTTGAAATGTTAACTGTAAGCTCAATGGAAGTCTTTTAATTTTTTATTTTTTTAAACACTTTTTTACTTTGGGTCACAATCATGTGACGTGTGTGCTTATTTTGTATGTCCGGGGTTTTTTGCTTCTCAAGGAAAAGCGCCCACACTGGGAACCTCTAGGGCTCTAGTACCATAGACAATACATGTGAGTGAAGTACCAATTCAAGCCAGGATTTCTCTTCCAGCGTAAGATTTTTCATTTGTGGCACTTATGTTTTTTTTTGCTTCCATTTCCTTGGTATTCGCACTATTGTTTTTTGTTGTTTGAGTGAGCAAGCCTTTCTCTGCCTAAAACATTCCTAAGGTCTCAAATACTCGGATAATTTTATTAGCTAGGCCTAGTGGTCAAGTAAATGAGTTAACCTAAAGTCACGGTCTCCTAATCTCCAGGCTCATCCATAAGATTAAACTGGAGTTCAATCAACTTAAGCAAAGACAAATTTATACATCTATAATGGCAGATAATAATCATAACTATTGCACTCAAACAAAGAATGAAAAATCATTATTAGCAATTACACATATCCACCAACATGAATCATGGAAAGTAGTACACCTAGAGGTATGGAGTGGCTCATTTTGTTGAAGCAGATGTCCTCAGCCATGTGGATGGAGATCCATATAAGTCCTACCTAACACATCCAAAAACAGGCAGTATACCTCTAGGAGGCACGTCAGTGTGAAAAATTAAAACTCCTAAAAAAAAAACTCAAAACACAATCTAGACCCCTAGCCTACCTATCTGTCACCCCTTTTAGAATCAAGGAAAGAGGATATTATATAAACCGGGTGGCCACCCTAAGCCTAGGCCTCTATCCTCATCATCTAGATAAATAAAATCGTTGTCCGTGAGGCCATAGTCTTCCTCGGTCTCTATTAGTTCCTCTTCATCATCCTCTTGTGCAAGCATGCTAATCAAGAACCTCGCGATGCGTGGATACTCATCTTGTGCAAAAGAATAAGCATGTGCCATTGGAGACACATTCGCTACTGGGTAGGGATCACTAGTTAGCCATAGACGTATCATCCATTCTAACTCCTCAAAATTTCTCTCACATGCAAGGCTCTCTATCAAATCCCATTCGCAAGGAAGTATAGGGTAGCATACGTAGAACACTTGAGGAAAAGACAAAGGGTACCTTTCATCAAAAATAGAAGTGCATGCCTCTGGTGAAGTAGCCATTTCTGACAAGATAGATAGATTTGGTTAGGCCTTTAAAACATAAGAGTTGTTTTTGTGTGTTGCTTGAATTGACACGGTGAATTTGGACTTATATGTAAGATCTGATAGAGTGCTCTCTCGTTGCTAGTCGCTCTTGCTCTTTACTATTTTTGTTTTTTGTGAGTATAAGGCTATATATATACATTCCCTAAGATTGGAATTGAGAGGTCAGGGAGGAAGGTTGAGAGGGGAGCGAGTGAATGATTGATGTTAGCAAACACTCCCCCCTTCCTTGGGTAGATCATACCTTTTGGAATGAGGTCGTCACCTTTTGAAACCAATTGTTCCAAGTTGTTATGGGTGAAGGTTTTAACCAATAGTTTTCGACCACCCTATGCGTTTCATCTAGTTGCAAGGGTGGTAAGGTACTCTCCCATGATTTTATTTGCAATGTTTTTGTAGGTGGTGAACTTACCCCGGGATGTGCAAACTCTTTCGTGCTTGTATGGATATGTACAGTGGTAGGTGGAGGTTGTGTCGAAGCTTCTATTTGCGTATAGGAACTACATGAAGAGCAAGAAGCTTCATTTGATTTCCCTGTTCCTGAGCTAGGTGGAACAAATCGTTCTTTCTTTGGTACCCAAACTAGCTCTAGATCGGGTGTGTAACATTCCATGATTTTTTCTTTTCCGCGATTTTCAATTTGTTTTGGAGCCACAGGATTGGTTTTACATGGGCCAGGTGACAGGTAAGAGTACACTTTACGTTTGGGCACCCAGATTTGATCATTCCCTTCATAGTATCCTTGGGCTTCCAATAGTCGTTTAGGAATCCAACGCAACGTTTCTTTACATTTCTTGGAGTGAGTGGGACGGTTCTTACTAGGTTTCCGTTTTTTTGCATCAACTATGCTCACTACAGAGGCTTTAGGGACCCACTTGTATGTTTTCTGTGTTATATTAGGATGGTTCTTGTGTGTCTCAAGCTTTCTTTCAACTACATCAGTTGAAGCTCTAGAGAGTTGGGCTATGGGGACGTATGGTTCAACCTCCTGGACATGCAATGTCTTGGGTTTTATTTCCTTAGGCAATATCTCAGGGACTATGGCTTGAGTGGTAGGGCTAAGAGTTGGTTTTTGCGTTGTAACACCCCCAGTCCCCCAATCAATAGTGCATTTGGTGGCTATCATCCACGTGCGGCCTAGGTTTATATTACCCTCCATAGTTCTAGTAGGCATGACCAAAAAGTCTTGAGCTACAATCCCATTGTCATAACTGACAGAAGTGTGCCAGATTCCAAAAACCGTAGTTTTTTTCTTGTTGACACCCTTGACTTGGATAATACTCTCAGATAGAGGTGGCTTCCCTAACTGACACCACACCCCATAGGATAGCAGATTATATTTAGCACCCGTGTCCAATAAGGCGTTATATAGCACTTTTCCATAGGCACTATTTAACTCAATAGGGTATCGTAGAGGTGTGTCAAAGTCCAACCCCTCCTCTTCGATTTCCACGTGGAATGCATTTGTGACTCCAAGGTTAGCCTCTCGTTTTTGTCTTATACGTTGTTGTCGCTCCTTAGCCTCAGCTTGAGCTTGTATCTTGTTTAACTCGGTTTGTGCTTTGGCGGCCTTCTTTTGATGAATGGCCCGTAGTTCTTCTTAGCTTAAAGGATCATAATATCTTTTGAATTTACTCCCATTGAGGAATCCAATGGTTTCAACTCCATCAAGAGTTTCCACACGAAGGGTACCTTGTGGGGTAATTTCACATACTCTATATGGTCCTTTACCAGCATATTTCAACTTTTTCTTCTCTTTACGTACTCCATACATAAGGACTTTATCACCAACTTTGATGTCCTTGTCCTTCACATGGCAATCAAACCACTTCTTTCTCCTATCCTTTTCCACCAGAGCATTTTGCACAGCCAACTGTCTCTCTTCGTCTAGTTTTTCTAAGATATACAAACACTCGGTTAAGGGGTTACCATTCCATCCTTCTTGCGAAGCTACCCTAAGACTAGGAATGACAAACTCCCAAGGCATAACCGCTTCTTGGCCGTATACCATTTTGAATGGCGTACAATTAATAGCCACTTTATAAGCAGTACCATAAGCCCATAGAGCAGATGTCAACTTCAAATCCCAATCAGTGCGATTAGCTTCTACCGTCTTGGTTAAAATAGAGATTAGAGTCTTGTTGGTGCTCTCGGCTTGTCCATTAGCTTGCGGGTAATAAGGTGTAGACTTATGGTGGGATATCATAAAGGTCGTGGTAAGCTCTCTTATTACCTCATTTATAAAATGGGTACCATTATCACTAACAATTTCAAAAGGGCAACCAAATCTTGTGATAATGTTCTCAAAAAGAAACTTAGCTGTTGTCCTCGCGTCAGCTTTTTGTGAAGCCTTAGCTTCAGCCCACTTTGTTACATAGTCCATAGCAACTAGAATATATCGAGATTGAGTGTTGCAAGCTGCGGGACTAATTGGACCTACAAAGTCTAAGCCCCATTTTTCAAATGGTTGGGTTACTTTAATAGGATGTAAGGGCATTTTGTCTTTGCGCTGTGTGGTCTTGTAACGTTGGCACTCATCACACCCTTTTGTAAAAAGTGATGCATCCTTAAATAAAGTTGGCCACCAATAGCCTGATTGCAGCACCTTTCTAGCAGTCAGGTCTCCTGAAAAATGTCCTCCTGCTATGCCCATATGTGCTTCTTGCAAGATATACAAATATTCATCCTCGCGGGCACAACGCCTAAGAATATCATCCTTGCCTAATCTATACAGAGTTCCGGCAATCAAACAATAGGGTTCACATTCTTTTACTAGCCTTCGAGCGATATCCTTACGAAGTTCCTTGGGTGGAAAACCATTAACTAAAAAGTTAACAATGTTCTCACTCCATTCAGGCATAGTCTCAACTATGAATAGGGAAGTATCAGGTAATTCATCATCAACTCCCGTAGGGGCTTCACCATTGGGTATGCGAGACAAATGATCAGCCATGACGTGCCTTTTACCGGGTCTCACTACAATCGTGAAATCAAACTCCAGAAGAATTAACAACCATCGTGTGATTCTTCCTGTGGAGCATGGCTTGTTTACCAGATACAACAACGCTTGATGGTCCACATAAAATACAAACTTGTTTGCCAGAAGGTAGTAGCGAAATTTCTTTACTGCATAAACCATTGCCAAACCTTCTCGCTCTGTAGTGGTGTAGTTCCTTTCAGCATCGTTCAATTGACGGCTTGCAAAGCTAATGGGATAGTCCAATTTATGTTCTCCTGGTTGAGTGAGAACACACCCAATAGCAAAGTTTGATGCATCAATATGCACATGGAAAATGACATCCCAGTTAGGTGTCCTTAAAATCGGAGCACTTGCTAGTGTTTTCTTCAATTGTTCATAGGCCTGGTCACACTCTTCAGTCCATTTAAATTCAATGAGAAGCTTGTACAAAGGACGTGCTATCTCAGCGAAAAATAAAATAAACCGTCGATAATAACCCACGTGTCCCATGAACCTTTGAACTCCCTTGTAATTGGTTGGTGGTGGTAACTCTAAAATCACTTTAATCTTGCTCTCATCGGTTGAGATACCATTCTTAGATACTATATGCCCTAAAATAACTCCATGCTTGACCCAAAATTGGCATTTGAACGGGTTCAATGAGATACGATATAATCTACACTTTTCAAACACCTTCCGCAAACATGATAGATGTTCTTTCCAAGAAGAGTAAACACAAAGGTCGTCTAAGAAAGCTTCACAAAACTCTCTCAAATATTCTTTAAAATCAGTGTTTATTAATCGTTGGAATATAGCAGGGGCATTTGTTAAGCCAAAAGCCATCACACGAAATGCAAACACGCCAAATTATGTGATGAAGGCAGTTTTAGCTTGGTCCTCTAGTGCTATCATGATTTGGTTGTAGCCTGAGTACCCATCTAGAAAGCTATAAGCTTCCTTGCCTGCAACTCTTTCGAGTACATGTTCGGAATATGGTAGGGGGTAATGGTCTCTTCTAGTAGCTGCATTAACTTTTTTTAGGTCCACGCACACCCTGAGTTTCCCATTCTTTTTTGGCACGATAACTATTGGAGACACCCATTCAGAGTGTTCAATAGGATATATGAACCTACATTTGATAAGCTTTTCTAGTTCTTCTTGAATGATCTTTGCGTACTTAGGATTCATCGGGTAGGGTCTTTGTTGTACAGGCTTCGCAATGCTAATCATAGGGATTGTATGTTGGACCACAGAAGGTGGAACACCTTTCATATCATGGTATGTCCAAGCGAATACGTCCTTGAATTCCTTGAGAAGCTCTTTGAGGACCGCCTCTTCAACTTCTGTGAGGTCTTGGGCAATAAAAACAGGTTTTGATTCTTCACCGGGGTCAGCTAATTCTATTTCTTTAACTATTGCCGGACCATCATAGATTCCATTATTCCCATCGATAGGTATTCTTTGGGCTTTTGTGTACACAACCTTTGCTTCCCCTGTGGTGTAAGATTTGAAATGTTCTGGTGCAGGATGCAAGTCTGTGGATTCTGGTTGTGCTTTGGTTTGTGCTTCCATTTCTGCTTTCTTGTGTTGTCGAGCTAACTCTTGGTTTTGATGCCTCCTTGCAGTGCGGCTCAACTTTGGCTTGTCTATGATCTCTAATTGGGCTATGTCATGGGGTCGTGGTCTACACCACATAACATTTTGGAGATATTCACCCCAATTGTCTACCAATTTTCGATGAGCATCACATGCCCCTATATAGCTGAGCCATTCTGCTGAGGATCTCTTCTTTTTTATCCTAGCACGTACATTGGCTCGATATCGACGCCTCTTAAGGTTTTTCTTTTTCTTATTTGAGACCTGCTTTTGATTTGCATTTAGATCTGGCTCACTAAAGGAGTCCTCGTTGGTGTCCTCTTCACTCTCGGGGGAGCTATCATCGGTTGATGTGCTCGGTCCTTCCGAATGTTTTGACTCTGAACTTGCTCCACTCTCTAATTCATGAGATTCAGAATCCGTTTCACTCTGGGAGTCAGTGTCCAAGTCGTGTTGGTCAAAGTCTTCTATTGAGCCATCGGTGTCACTGTCAGATTGGTCCACAATTGCCTTGCCCTTAGAAGATGCATGTATGGAACTTATCATGTTCAGAGGTGCAATTTGTGGTACCTCTTCCCCCTCTGGTGTGACCCAAGTGGTTCCTCTATTTCCCCAGGTATCTATGGTTGCGGCTAGGTGTACCCAGTCTACGTTGTCTGATTCCGTCATACCCGGTAACACATCCATGTAAGGAGAATCTTGGCCAATGTCTGTATCCTTCTTACAAGTGTAACAATATTGTAGTGGGGCCGAGTGAACTGTGGTGTCAGAGCGATGATCAATAATGGTTTTACTCCCTAAGGAGTGTACCTTACCAGTCACCAAATCCACTCTAAGGACAGAGTCTTGGAATTGCAAATAGACATGATTTTTAGACCAATCATGAACCATTTGTGCTTCCCTCATGAATGGTCGTCCTAAAATCATTTCATATGACATAAGGTGTTTAGAGAAATCCATTACAATGAACGTATGTCGTACCTTGTGTCCTAGAACTTTGATCTTAAGATCCTTGAGCATCCCCATAGGTTTGGCTATGGTACCATTTGCCATCTTTACCACAATGTTAGTAACACTGAGGCGGGGTTTTCCCATGGATTCCCAACAATCTTTTGTAACGATGCTAACTCCCGCACCACCATCAAGAATTCCCTTTATAGTTAATCCCTTGGTAGTGATGGGTAGGGTCGCATTAGACTCGTCGCCTTCAAAATACTGCCCTAATTCGTTAATGGGTACCTCGATCACAGACTCGTGTCCATCTAAGTCAAGTGATTGCACATGATTTTCCTCATCAATCATAATCGAGTCAGGCCTATTTGGTTGCGCAAACTGCGGTAATCCCGTTCGTAGCTCTCCGTTAAGGAATGCTCGAAGTGCAAGGAATAACTCAGGATCTCCATACAGCTTTGCTATGATCGTGGTTCGGACCTCAGAAGACATGAAGTCCACTAGTTTGGCAACATTCATTGGCATTTTGCAGGGTGTAGGTCCTTGACTAGGAACTGGTGAGGATGGAATCTCATATTCCTCAATGGGATCAGGTATTCCTTCGTTAAACATCCTTTCCAACAAGAAAGGTGTATGCTCACTTTCTGATGCCCCGTCCTCACTCCCTTCTTGGATGATACTAGATATGGCTAACGGTCTATGGTTCATGTGGGCTGGATGAACTTGCGTGGGAAACACTGTGTCATGAATTTTGACATGCATGGGTTCTGGTTCTAGTTTCCTTTGAGTCTCCTCCACTAAACCTCTTAGATGTTTCACCTGCTCAATCTCGTTTACTGGGTTTGGATACGTCCCAATCTTCTTTTTACGATTCTTCCCTTTTTGCCCCTGCGGTTTATCTTGGGGGTCTTGGATTGGATTTGGAAACACTTGTGGTGTTTTTAGAGGCTCTTTATGGTTTTCTCTTATTCGGTTTTCATTTGGTTCCATGTTACGGTTTTCTTTGTCGGTCTTTCCCTTTGTGGTATTGGTTCTAGTCTCCATTGTCTCGATTGAATCTGAATCATCCTCGAGGTCATTCATATACACGGGGTCATCTCCTGTTCCTATGTTTGTTTTGGAACTTGGCTTTGAGTTTCCCGTATTCTGTGACCTCTTCCTTCGCGTCTTCTTTTTCTTTGCTTGGGTAACTGACGCGGTATCTCTCTCTTCGAGGATATGGCCTGGCCCTTGAAGCATGGACCGTGTAATCGCATAAGCGGGCGCGACGGGTGGTATAGGCGATGTCACACTAGCAATTTCGACCACATTTAGGGGTGTGATTTTAGGCGCATTTGGGTTATAGGGGCATTGGGCAATCAAGTGATCTATGCCACAACGATTACATGTGAGTATTGGCATTGCAGACGTGCTCCCTTGATTCATTTGCATCTGTGCAGCATTCTTTTGCAGCCTAATAGGGCACTCCGCTGCCCGATGTGGTCCACCACACTCGTAGCATTGAAGAGGTGGCCTCCTAGCCTGGGTGTTGATATTTTGACCTCTGGATGCGAGAGCAGCAGCTTGATAAACCGGCTTGACCTGTCCCCAACAATCTTCCATGTAGTATATAGGACACTCTTCCAATGTATCAAGCCCGTAGGCAATACTAGTGACTATTTCCTCCTCACAGCCATCTACATAAGCATTTGATGGCTCGCAACCCACTTGGTTCATAGGGGCGACTCTTGGATGCGGGGGCTGCGGTCCTAGCATAGGAGGTGGTAGCGGTGTAGCCTGTACAACATTTTGAGATCTAGGGACCATGTGTTGCGGTAGTTGCTCAACAGGTGGAGCAGGCATCAATACAGGAGCTCGAGGTGCATCCGTCCAGGCTACAGGTGGTCTATTTGCCATCATACATTTGATCATTAAAAAATCCTTAGCTTGGTGACCATACCTACCACATGCGTTGCACGTTCCATTAAATTTTACTCTAAACGTAGGGCACTCACTAGTGCTATGTGGACCTAAGCAAATGGAACACCATTGTTGCTCCCTTCTTGGATACATGTGACTATTTTGAGGGGGTCGATTATCCTTAAGAGACTCTTGGATTGCCTTGGTGAGGTCTGTCAAGAATGTCTCAAATACCTTTGGCTCATTGGCAATGGGCTTTGCAGTCATGGGTTCATACTCAATGGCTTGTGAGCTAGTGGATCTCGTGTCAGTAGAAACCCTCATGCCTGCTATCATCAAGTTTTCCTCTAATTGGATTGCATTGGCAGTGACATCTTCCCAGGTTGTGATACCTCTAATCACTAGTCCATTATAGATTCCTTCATTCCTCAACCCTCGAATGAATCGATCAAGCATTTGGTTATTGTTGAAGCGCTCATTTACAGGGCAGCGAGAGTTTAAGTGCTTTAGACGACTAATGAAGTCCCTTACTGACTCTCCTTCCTTACGTTCGGCCTTCTGTAGCTGAGATGCTACACCCCAAAGCACACCTTCTCGTATGTACTCCTTTAGAAACAACCTTCGAAGGGTAGGGTAGATTGTTTTCTCGTCCACCCTTAGGGTCCTATACCAATCTCCAGCCTTCCCACTTAATGTCAAGCTTAAGGCATTGCACTTATGTAGTTCGTTGCGTTCTCCTAAGGAATCACATACTTGTTCAAACACTTCAATGTGTTTCCTAGCATCTTCGTCCCCATTGAATTTTTGCGTGAGTTTGGCAATTTGTACTGCCTTACTTCTAGGCTCTCTATCAGATGCATGACGCATATTTTCCGCGATAGATCGACCTATGGTTTGAGCAAACGCTGCCAAGTCACCTATGTGAGGAGGTAGGGCCGGTGGAGGTACTCTTGGAATCATATGTGGGAGAGGGACGGGTACCAGTCTTGGCATATGTGTGGATGATGCAGGATATGGAACATAACCGGGCATAGGTCCACTCGGATAAGGGCTAGGGAGCGGCACTCGAGGAGCATAAGCAAGTGGTACAATTGGAGGTGTGGGGGCCATGTGTGCATAAGGGGCTAGAGGCACATACGGTCGAGGCCCCATATTAGGTACTACGACACTAGGTAGTGGCACTGCGCTAACCGTAGATGTCATCGGTACATTCTCTGTCAGGCTTATCCCTGGAGTGAGCACTGTGTTTTCCTTAATAGAGGGTTGAGCCAAGTTAGGGAAGCTAAAGTTGTTGCTCGGAGGCTCAGATTGCATAGAGACCCCAGGTGAAATGACGTAAGATGGGTCCATGGGGCTCATTAGAGGAGTCTCCATTTGTGATAGAGTAGGCTGTTGAGCCTTGCTCGTATCGAGAAATCTCATGGGGCCAGTTGAGAGTATATTTACCCCTCGGTTTTGCCTTTCTGATTGAATAATGCCATGGATAACATTACAGATCATTTTCTGTTGATCTTCGATGCTCGTGGCACTAGAGGTGGATTGTACAATCTCTATCCATCCTACATGGTAGGCGTGGCCAGAGTGTAGATCCGTCAACACCTCAGTGTGGAGGTCGTATGTCCAATGATCATTAATGAACAATCCTTCTAGAGTCGACGTGTTAACGGTTTCTTGTGAGGTAGAAGCAATGTTGCTCCCCGTGGTTTTACTTGTCACCAACGGTACTCTAGAGGGAACTTCTGAAGGAGGCAGCTCAACAGGGCCTTCTTGGTAAGAAGTTGGCAGGATATCCACATGGACACTCTTTGGGGGTGTGGGGTCCACGTGCGATGTGAAAGGAGAGTCCACTTCCCCACCCCCTTCGTGTGCTTCATTTGCATCAGGTTCCGAGCGAGTAGCTCTACCTAATGTTTCCATGAAAAGGCTAAACATACTAGTACTAAGCTGTGGAGCTTCGGGAGGTGCATGGCCTTCTCTCTCAGTGTTTTGGGTAGGGTATGCTTCCATGATTTCTGAGTCGGAGGAGGAATCACTAGCGGCTATTTTAGCGTCTTGGGTGGTGCTACCTTGTGTCCCCGCTGAGGGTCTAGAGCCTATCGTGGATGGGTAATGGGTGTCCGTATGAACAGAGGCACCCTCAATATGCTCGTGTTCTAGCACCCGCCCAGAGTATAAGTGCATGTGCTTTTGATACCCTAAGGTGTCAAAAAGCTTCTCTAGGAGGCCTTGTGACTAGTTTTTAGCGTGTTTTTTTGTTTGTTTTTTTTTTGCTAGATTTTTTAGAGCGTGTCGTGGAATGGGCCGTGTGATAGCTCGAAACGAGCGTATCGGTCAGAGGGTCGTGCCGTGCTTTACAGCCCTCCGTTTGGTCACTCTATGCCCTCGGAATCCCTAAAACTGTCAATTTCTAGTAGGGAACTAGGCCCAAACTAGAAAGTCTAAGGGTGCAAGTGGGAAGAGAAGGGAGGAGAGTGGAGGACTTGTCCCACATGCTCTCATTCTCTCTTGAGGGAGTAGGGTATATATATAAGAGTGAGTCTAGTATATATCATAGGACTGAGGCCTGGGCCTGGGCTTGGGCTTGGGCTTGAGGAAATGATCCCGATCCCGATCTATCTTTTATACAGACCAACCCGTACGTTTTTATAACTCACGTTTTTTATTTTCGAAAATTTAACCTCCCACTCACTCGCGTTTTTATTTTTCGGATTTTTTTTTTTGAGATATTATTTGGTACGCGTTTTGGTGCGCGTTGACCTCACCTAACTATTTACTGTCCCACCTACCTACTGACCTGCTAATCAGTGGTTCACCTAATTACTAACCTACTTAATTAACTAACTGTGCACCTAACTGTGCACAAACCAAAAGACACAGAAAACACAGAAAATGCATAAATTGAAACTTGACAGAACTGTGCAGTGAAAACACAGAAAATGCAAACAACGCAAGAAATGCTAACTGTGTGACTAATGCTAACTGTGTGCAAACAGAAAAACAGAATTTTGCTAACTGTCTAACTAATACTAAATGTACGCAGCAGAAAAACAGAAAATGCAAACTGTGCGCAACAGAAAAACAGAATTAACAACTTGCAGAAAAAATACGCCTTCCTCTCCCTCTTCTTTCCTACTGCAAACCACTCATACAAGAAGCACAAAGTGCCTCTTGGGCTTAGTGCAGGGCTATTCCCCGGCAGCGGCGCCAAAAATGTGCGCTCCTTGCCGCACTGTCGAAGCAAGGGACTTTCCGATACACCGTGTACGAGCCGCAGACGGCTCCAAGCAGACAACTAGTTTAACTAGTAAGCTCAAAGAGGGCAATGGTGTGTCACTCACCGCCTTATGCTCCTGCCGTAGAGGATTCCTCGCCGCGAAGAAGAGGGAGACGCCGCTACGCCGTGCTCAACCGCCTCGCCGCCATCGTGCCGCCGCAACGCTCGATCGCACACACACTCTCTCTCACACACTCTCTCTCTCTCTCACGCACACACACAAGGAGATGGTGAAGGAGAAGGTGGAGATGGAGCAAGAGCAGCTTCTATTGCACAATGAGAGAATGACTCAATTTTAGGTTTAATTGGCTTTTATGTGAGCTCACCCCATTCACACTTGGGCGCCCATGCTTAGCCAACTAACCCTAGCATGTTCGTGTTAGAGTGCGCCTCTCATCGGCGATCACTCTACCTTTCCCTATTGGACCGACAAGCCCGGTGCCTGACTCTACTTAAATAAATAATACGGTTACAGTGTCCGTCGTAGGCGATAGGGTGTCCGTGAGCCACGAGGGTTAACAGCGGACTTGTCTTCTCAAGGGTGGGCACACATGGGCGGATTGGAGGGTCCGATTTGGACCTATCTACACAAGGGCAGCTACGCATGGCTGCCTCTCATGAGAGAGGGCAGCCCTTTTGGCCTATAAAAGGAGGCCATTTCTACACACATTTCATAGTGTGAAGTTGATGCAACAAGGTGGGTGTGAGGTGGTGAGAGTGAAGCAAGGTGGGAGCTCTATTAAGGGTATAATCCCTTTGTAAACTACTTTTTGTTTTGAAGTACTAAAGCCATTGAGTCGCTACTTTCCTGTGGACGTAGCCCACATTGGGTGAACCATGTATATCTTGTGTACTCTCTCTCTCTCTCTCTCTCTCTCTACTCTAGTCTATAATCTCTTGTGTGTGAAATCTATCTCTCTCCATTAAGTAATCTACTAAAATATCTATTTAGCTACGTCATATTTCCTAACATTAGCTTCCATAGCCATGAGCCATGGTCTCCCAAGAATGATAGGGTATCCCTCCCCTTTGTGTGGCATGACAAAAATGTCTACCTCCACTTCTGTGTTGACTGCATTCACAATGCCTATGCACTTTACCTTGATGTTTTTGCTATTTTAGCTCAGTAGGGTGCCGGCCTACTTACCTCTAGGCCTAGATGGTACATCATTTTCTCACTCATGATGCATATCTGTGCACCGCCATCTATGTAGATTTTTGAGATACGTTGCCCCTTGATGTGGGCATCCACGATAGGTAGGATGTCATCAAGATTCCTCCCAGAGATAGCCCCAACTATCATTGGTCTTGAATTTCTAGTACTTACCATCTTCGCCCATTGCCTCCTCATCCTTGGTGCAAGACACAGTAATTGGGACTAGGTTATTTTGGACCATGCATCAAAACATATTTGAACTAGGTCATATGGATTAGCATAATCACCGAACAAAAACTCTACGATGTCGATCTTCCACTGAGGCTTAGACGCATGCTTGTTAGACTCTCCTTTTCCTTTCATCTTTTTCTCCCTTTGAGAGGCCTCTTCGTGCCTAACACGCTTCACTCCCATGGCATCCACTTCTTCTTGTTTTAGGAGAATTTAAAAATGATCTCCTAAGTGGGCCTTTGTGACCATCACCTAGAGAGAGGTGGAAATATACAAATGGTTTTTTTACAAGGTTTTGTCTTGAGAATGGAAAAATAGATTACTCTATGGATGTTTACTGCGGAGATGCGTTGTGGGTGAGATGCTGACAAATTGCAAGCTTTATCGGTCCGTCGGTGTAGTGGACACATAGAGAAACCAATGGGATTACTAGAGAATCTTACAGTCAACTCCGATAAAATTGACTACCAACACACTTTTTCCATTTTAGACTTTGGAAAGAAACTCAACTATGGGAAGACCATTCATGAGATAGATACAATTAATCAAAGATTGGGGAAATGATTATCTCTACCTGAAACAAGTAGGGGTGATTTCTCGAGCGAACTTGAAAGACCATTCTTACAAAGATGGCGTAAGGACACCTATATAGGAATTGGACTTAGAAACTTCAGTGGAGACTAAACTACCATCATGGATGAGCCAAGACACTCCAATTTGGATGTGTGGGGATTCAAAATTGGGTCGTTTACAACGGGGAGACTGTGTTTTATACAGATAAGTGAATGATGAAAATTACATACGTGAACCATTCCTTGAACATTTGTTTGAACGTTTTGAGTGGACCCAAATTATGGCCACAATGGATGTGTGCATTAATGAAGAGGGCTATGATATAGTCCTGATCTAGATGGTATTTATTGAAAAGATTGAGGAGCAATATGTCTTCTCTGATCACTACTATGATGCCATGGATGATTTGGAAGAAGAAACAATTACAACGGGGGAATCAGACTCAAAAAAAGAGCACGTAAGAGCCAAACTTCTACTTAGGGGAGGAGAAGAAAATATTTTCGAGTTTCCAAACCAACATCAAAGAACGCTAACAAAGATATCGCAAGAAACGAGACAAAAACTTAAGAAAGAAAACTGCAAAACCTGCACTAGAAACAAAACTCAATTCTTGACGAAATTAGATGTAGCGAATTGCAGACAAGATAACTAGAAGATATCCATATATGAAACCTTCAGAATAACAAAACAAAACAAAACCAAAGTCATGAAAACCTGATAAGACCAAAGGGAAAGAACCTTTGATGACAAAAACAGAGTGTAAAGAAAAATGCAAAGAACTGAAACAGATTTTGATAGAATTGTGGACCACAAAGATGGAATCGGATATTGACAAATCGGGAGAAATCAATGTTCCATCTCATTATAAAAAATACACTTTGCAAGATTGTAGGATCATTGTAGATCAACCCGTGTGAAAATAAAAATATCAAGAAAATCCTATGAGGAGCCTGAGAATGCCAAGCAAATTGACCTTGTAGAGCATGGAGAAGAGTCAAGACCCGCATACATGACTACGTATCTGTTGCAAGAGGAAGAAAAGAGTCTCATTAGAACGTTACAGAAATATAGAGATGTCTTTGCATGGTCTTACAAAGATCTCAAGGGGGTGGATGAGGCCAACTACCAACACACAATCCCTAAGCTAAGCCGAGTACACAAAGACTATACACCTATAATGAGACATTTGCCAAAAGATCAAGGAGGAGATTGAGAAACTAAAAGAGGCCGAGCTCATCTACAAAATAGAACACACTAGTTGGGTATCACCAATTGTCGTGGTAGCTAAAAAGAATGGCAAACTTCAAGTGTGTGTGAATCTCAAGAAGGTGAACGCTACCACTATACGAGATAACTATCCTCTTCCTATCACAGATCATGAACTAGAATGAGTAGATGGCAAAGAAGCCTATAGCTTTTTAGTCTGGATACAACCAATTGACTATAGATCCCAAAGATCAACATAAAATGTCTTTCGCCACAGAATGGTGGATTTTTGCTTATCGAGTCATGCCTTTTGGTTTGACCAATGCACCAACAACATTCCAAAGGCTAATGAGCCATGCTTTTAAGAAATATCTGTGAAAATATTCTAGAAGTATACATGGATGATCTTTGTGTGCACTCCACAAAACGAGAGAGTCAATTCAAACGTTTATGGTGTGTCTTTGAGAAATTCCATCAATACCTGATTTGTTTGAATCCTAAAAAATGCATTTCTATGGTTAGACAAGGCAATTTTTTTTGGCACATTGTATAAAAAAATGGTATAGCCACAAACATGGTGAGAGGTGGAAGTGCAAAACAGATTGGGTGGCATCTACACCAAGACTATGCACAATGGCCTCATTACAGGAGGTACACAATAGGGGCACCATTTAGAAAGATATGCGTCTAGGATGCATACATATACACAATCAAACGTGCCATGAAAAAAATTTTCAAGATCCACGCCCAAGTCTGAGATGCGGTGGTCGGAAAACAAGATGAGGGGAATGGTGAGTGAGTGAGAATGGGCTTGCTACTTGTGCATGTATAGTAAGGAAGATAATGAGGTAAGGGAAACATGAAAGTATGCTCACTTCTCATTCTAGAGGTAGAGAATCCACACACCCTAAGATGCAAGTAGAAAGATGATAGGAATATGGGAGGGAATACCAACGTAACATTTAAATTTTGCCTAATAACTTTTGTGTAGCGAAAAATAGCATAGACATAGTGAGCATTTCATTAGAATATATTCCTAATGAGCATAGCAAGAGTGTTTGGATGGAGAGAGCAACAAAAAGCTTAACACCTAGCTATATAGGCATGAACAATACTTCAAAAGAGAGAGAATTTAAGCTATTGGCAACAGTTGAGGATCAATTTTATATGGAGCCGACGGTCCCCCCTCCAAAAGGCTTTGTATTATAGGTTTCCCCCATCAAGGGAGACATTTTACAATACAATACTTTGTGTTCCTTCAATAGCTAGCTAGTGCAATGAAGATGGAATCTTCAAGCACTAAGCAAACACTTCAAAACAGAACATCAATTCCCTCACGGTCTCAGACCCAAGACCTCACACACCTTTGAAAATGGTGAGAGCTAGCAGGTTATGAGAGTAGATTGAGAGGAAGAAGGAGTAGTATTACGAGAAACAATTATATCTCCTCACATAATCACTCATAATAGGTTAGCATAGCTTAGTAATTAGCATGGGAGAGGAGATGAGCATGCATTGAAGCTTGGCTCTTGGTTGGATTTGCATCACAAAGCCAAGAGTTGTTGGTGTAGGCCTCCCTTCTCACAAGCTTGGTGTAGGTGATGAGATTTTCATTAAAGCTTGAGAAGGAGAGAGAGAATCTTCTTGCTTCACACATGAGATTTTGTGAGTGTGTGTGTGATTATGCCTTGTCAAATTCAGCCCCCCCCCTCTCTCTCTTGGTCGACCCCTCTTGCAATTTACTCATGTTGGCACCCCATTGGACCCTGCAAAGCTTAGCCAATCATAATTGAGAAGCATAAGTGATAGCCTCGTGACATGCGTCTCCCTTTCCCCTTTTGTGAGAGCTTAGGTAATAAAATAATGCAATTAAACTCTCATTGGACCCCTTTGTCTTTTGGCCAATAGGAATTAGGCAAGCCATTGGGCTGCTGAGTGCTCATTGGACCCCTTGGGAGATTGGACAATAGTCTTTTGGAGAGCTTAATTCTTATTGATTCTTTCATTAAGTGTTTTTAAATGAATTAAACTAGATTTACTCTAGCCTAGTTCTCATTGGTCCACCTCTATGGCCATCCAATAGGATTTGAGTGCACCTTGTAGGCAATTGGGCTAGGGAGCTGATATGTGTCCATTATGCCCTTTGTGTAAAAGGGAAGCTTTGGAGTGTGTGTAACATATGTGTTCTCTCACCTTCTCTATCTCTTCCCCTACATTTAGGGCTCGCCCTGTCCTATCTAGGACCACTTGAAGACTTTTTGGTTATCACATACGTATCCAATTCCACTAAGCTTGACCATTTGGACTTACCTTTGAATTTTGTAACCTTAGCATTTTGGAAGTCTTAATGGGCTGAACCCTAAGGTCTTTGGAGCCCATTGTTGCACATTTATCTTTTGCAGATGGTCCCCCTTTGGATCCCTATTTTCCCTCCTTTGGATCCCTATTGTGACCAGTTTGGTAGTCTTACCAACAATCTAGATTTTTCTCCCTTGGTACTTCCCCATATTAAATGATCAGTTTAACATGAGAAAATCATTTAGGAGAATTAGATATTAGTTATTAGGACATTAACTCTCTCTTGAAATCTTAGTCTTCCTCGACTATGGAGTAGAGAAGATAACTCCTATTCATTAGTCCTTTTTCTAGCGGATATAGGATCCCTATCTTAGCCTACGACATCGTTCCAAAATGGATGACTAATCCATTTGGTGCTTGAGAGCCTAAGGATGCCACAAGCATGTCTGTGCATTAGTACTATCAATCTTTCATAGTAGAGTGACAAGCTCTACTTGGTGTTTGGAAGACGTCGTCTCCACAAACTTGATTCTAAGCATTCATACTACTTTAACAATTGTGCACAATAAGGAAAAAGAGAGTCTTATAAGACAAAAACTTTTTTCATCTTAAACATTGGTACATTTGCTTACTCTAGGGAAGCATTGTAAGCATTGACAAGCTTTAGGTTATCCTTTAATTGTGTTCCTTGCATCCATCTAGCATCTTCAAAAGGATAATTCTTAAAATTAATAAGATACCATCGGATAGTCTTACCCCCTCTTAATACCTTGTCTTCATGTCGGAGAATGGACTCGGGCTGCAGCACCTCTTCTTGGTCCTCAATCTCCGATGGTTCTTCAATGGTTGGTTCTTGAGGTGGCTCTCCTTTGTAAGGCTTTAGTAGTCTCACATGGAAATCATTGTGTATGAGCCAATGACTGGGCAACTTGAGTTGATGGGCCATCTCATTGATTGGTCTAAGAATCTAGAAGGGTCCACAGTACCTTTTTGCTAACTTAGCATAGTACTTTTGGTGTCTCATAGGATTCTTGCCTGTCGTGTGCCTTAATCGAGCCTTGGAAAATTTAAGCAAGACCGAATCATTTTCTTTCATGGCTTGGGCTCTTTTGTGCTTATCAGTAGCAACCTTTTGCCTTTGCTGTGAGATAGAGATAACATCCTTAATCTTTTGTAAAGATTCTTGTAGGTCTCAGCTATACTCATCTACAACAAAGATCTTCCCATGTACTTTAAGTAGGAGGGGACTTTTGGATCTTCCCTCAATTTCCTCAAAAGGTGCTTTTCCCGTGGAAGTATATACAATATTATTGTAGGCATACTCCACTAAGGGTAAGTATTTCTCACATTGGGACCTTTGATCTACTTCTGCTACATAGGCTTTTAGTAGATTAAGAATTGTTAGGTTAGCTATTTCAGTTTGGCCATCTGTTTGGGGGTGACAAGCCGAAGAGAAGTTTAGCCTTGTTCCTAAATTCTCAAAGAGACCCTTCTAGAAATTACTATTCATTCTAGGATCTCTAGCTGACACTATGGACATTGTCAAACCATGGTACTTGAAAATTTGTGATATGAATAGGGTTGTTATTTGATGGGCTTTGATAGTCTTTTTGATAGGTATAAAATGAGCTGGTTTGTTGAACCTGTCTACTATCATCTATATTCCCGTATTCCCATGGACAGACTTAGGCAATCCAAAGATAAATTCCATGGATATGCTCTCCCTTGGTGAATTAGGGATTGGAAAAGGTTGAAGCAATCTAAGTTTCTTCCCTCTATCAGACTTTGTCTTTTGGCATACCACACATTTAGAAACATACTCTTGTGTATTTGATTTCATGGTAGGCCAATAGAAATATGTTTCAGCACCTTTTAGGGTAGACTGAATCCCTCTATACCCTGCATAAGGAGGAGCATACGATTCATACATTACTATTCTCACCTAGTGAGTTAGTAACACATAGTCTATTGCCATAGAGAAGATAACCATCTTGTAAAGTAGATGGTTCCTCTTTCTTCCCTAATGAAAGGGCTGAAATCACATCTCTAAAATTGGGATGAATATCATACTCATCTATCATAGAAGATAGATCATTGTGAGTTGTGTGAGGTCCCCACCCCGTCGTATCAAACAATGGATCTGATGGTAAACCTGGTGGCCACTAGATCTATTGGGGAAGCAAACAAAATGGTTCAGGATTTGACTAGCGGACGATCTCTCATCACAAAGTGAGTCGAGTTCGAGCCTACTAGCAGGGAGATCTAGCTCCACCTCGCAGGGGAAGCGTACTTAAACTATCTAGCGATCCTAAGACCCACCTTCCAAGAGGAGAGAAACCTCGAGTGCCTTTTTCCCCATGTTTCAGAGGCACGTACTCTTGAGATTTCACCGCTCTAGGTGCAATGAGTATTACTAATATCGAAGTAAGCACTATGGGGACAGAGAGTTCCCGACCAATCGGGACCACCCATCTCGTAGGCATTGGCAACCCGAGCCAGGCCCCCACTTTCCACCCCCACACTCACACTTCCTCATGTGACCTAATTACTACCACAAAGGTTGTTCAACATAGATATTCCTTGTTTAATTCCGAATCACATGGTTCGTTAAAACAGCCCTTCAACCAGTATTGCAAACAACACCAAGACAGAATTCTAGTAAAAATTTCTACTCAAACTTATTCATAAAAGTTCCAATGTTCTGGAGGTACAACATCCCCCCTCCAGCGAGAGTTCACTCCTCCCGTTGTCGCCTAGCTGCCCATACAACTAGGTATGTCCACCACATAGAAAGCACGTCATGGACACTCCCACCGCATAGAAAGCAAGACGTGGGTTCCCACCGCTTAACCAGCAGTCGTGGGTATCCACCGCTTAACCAGCAGTCGTGGATTCAAGAGCCCTTAACCAGGAACTCTGCCCCTGTGATCAAGAGGGGGTTCATGACTAATTCAACATTGGAAATAGAATGAACATGCCGAGCTAAATTTTCCCTAGCAGACATTCTTTCCTATTGCAAACAGCATTTCTATCAATCATTTCCTTCCTACTTTAGAACTTAATGTACAATGCTTTCAATGCCGAGGTTTCCGTCGGATTTCTCCAACATGTTTGGGGATATGAGCATTCCTAACTAGCGTATGCAATGTTAGTTTAAACATCTTGAATAAAAATATGATCTACCTCTTCCCCTTCTTCATCGATGGCCCGTGAGATGGCCGGTATTTGTTCCTCCATGGGAGCCTTCCCCTTCCTGTTGACATTGCTCGTTCCTGCCTCGCGATGTGGGCACCACCCGAAGCGGGGCCATTTTTCTCACTACTTAAATGATAGACTTGAAAAAAAAAGAGCTAAGGACCGAGAGTAACATGACAAACCAATTGGCAGATTAGATTTATTAAAGACTCCTCCTTATGCACGAGGTTAGATTTTCCGCAGGCATGTGTGATGGAAAAACCTTCTTCTTATTGGACTAATGACGGATTAATTTATCAGCCTGATCGCATCTAAAAGTGGGAGCGAGATTAAGTATAATTTAATTACAACTCTATTGAGTAGTGAAAGATTGAATTCTGACAATTCTACACTATTACTAGCTGACAATTTATTGGCTATACAGCCTAGAGAGAGAATCTTTCCTAATCATGCATTAATCCTTGATTAAGGATGATGAATGGCTGAATAAGTTAACTAAATGAATGATAATTATGTAATGAAGTATAGCTATGAAAACTTAGAGAGCAGCTATAGAGAATTATAGCTAAAAGTAGGCATAGTAGACAAGAATTATGAGTGGGTAATGATGAGATTAAGAAGAGCAGTAATTAAACCATAATTACCGTGATAAGGGGCTGAGAATCCTCTTAAATTTTTGATGCAATGAATCCTCAAGATGGGAATTTCGGCAGCACCTCCCTCCTTGCTTCTCCTTCAAAAGCTGTGTGTGTGCCGGCAGCACCTTCCCAGTGTGTAGGTGTGTGAGTATGCAATGTGTGTGTGTGAGAATATATGTGTGTGTGTGTGTGTGTGTGTGTGTGCAGATCTTTAAATAGACCTCCTCAAGCTGAAAATCGATCTGGGTTGGTAAATGGATCTGGGAACTTCTCCAGTTAAGCATGGCAAGTCCAGTTCCCTGCCCACCAAGTGTCAGATTGGCTTGGTTAACTGGTTCTGAGACTGAGTTGCTGGCTTGGCAGCTTTCCCAAGACTCCCACAAAGCAAGAGGGCGCCCCCTAGCTGCTAAAGATGATCTGGAGTGGCCTGGGACCTGTTTCCACACAGTCCCGGGCTCCCGGTGCCTCCCCGGACAATTTTTAGGAAATTTGGTTCTAGGCCATACGAAGCTCTAACTAAGGCGTAATGGCCCGAGTACCTCCCATATTTAGCAGCCCCCGGGGTCCGAAAATGCATTTTTTTCAAATTCGGGGTACAGGTGCAGATTTTCGAGACGGTCAAAACTAGACGGGTCAGGTGACCAAAAACTTACTATATTTGGAAAATTTTCACAAAAATTATTTTAATTCACATTTCGAAGATTTATGACATTTTAAACATCATGGCACTAACAAAATTCAGAAAACTGCTAAAAATAGTAACTTTTTCTATTATGATCATTACATGGTACACGGGTGCTCTTTTTGGTTGGGGTCAGAGACCTTACAAGTTGCTATGGAAACTGCATTCACTCTCGACCGTCTTGAGAGTGCATCGGCTACTTGATTATGCTTTCAAGCAATGTGAGCATATGACAATGAAATTGCGAAAGGAAATTTTTCCACCTCATTTGTTTGTCGAAGAGCTTGGTTTGTGTCATGAAGTACTTAAGGTTTTGGTGATCCGTTAGCACAATGAAAGGAGTCCCCATTAATTAGTGCTTCCATGAGTCTAAGGCATATAGAACTGCGAGGAGTTTCTTTTCATATATGCCTAGAGCTTGCTCAACAAGGTCGATCCTTTGACTTTCATAGGCCATGGCGTACTCTTCTTGGAGAAAAGCAGCTTCAAGGGAATCACCACAAGCGTCACATTGGACCTCAAATGGCTTTGAGAGATTCGGAAGTGTAAGCACACGTTGAGAGATAAGCTTTTCTTTAAGCCTTTTGAAAGCATTTTTCTCCTTGGTAGACCATGTATACCTAAATTTTTTCTTTGTTAGGTCATGTAATGGTCCTGCTATTAGTGAGAACTTTTCTATGAAGTGTCTATAGTATTCACACATACCTATAAAGCTTCTTAGTTCATGAAGATTCCTTGGATTAGGCCATCCTTTTATTACCTCTAGCTTTGACGAATCCATTTGGATGCCATCTTCATAGATAATGTGACCTAAATACTTAATCTCTTGTTAGAAAAATTTAATTTAATTTTTATTAATATAAAGTTTATTCTCTCATAGAACTTGAAATATTACCTGGAGGTGTTGCTTGTGTTCGTCTAGTGAATTAGAGTAGATGATAATATCATCAAAGAACACTCCAATAAAAGGTGAGGCCTGAATAGCTTCTCCATCAAGCAGTTGAATGTGGCTGGTGCATTGGTCAAGCCAAAAGTCATGACTATATATTCGTAAAGACCAAATGTAGTGCAAAATGCGGTCTTTACAATGTCTTGATTAACTATCCTTATTTGATGGTAGCCACTTTTTAGGTCAGTTCTACTAAAGTAGGTCGACCCTTGTAGCTTATCAAATAGGTCATCTACCCGTGGAACGGGAAACCTTTTTTCGATAATGATTCTATTTAGTGCTCTATAGTCGACACACATACGATATGTGCCGTCTTTCTTTTGCACTAATAGCACGTGTGAACAAAATGGAGATGATCTAGGCCTAACCATGCCCTTATCAACTAGCTCATGCACTTGCTGCATAATCTCCTCTTGTTGACCTTGAAAAACTCTATAAGGAAATTTATTAGGCGGTGAACTTCCTGGAAGAAGTTCAACTGCATGGTCATCATTGCCTTGTTTAGGAGGTAGTTCCCAAGGGATTATCAATAAATACATCTTGAAATCCCTTGAGAAAATTGGATAACTCTTATTCTTTGTAATTGTCTATATTTTCTTTTGCTAAAGCATTAGGTTCATTTTGAGAATCTTTAATAAAAATCATGTACATGGAAATAGAGCTCTTTATTGACTTATTGAAAGCTTGCATATGTACAATGGGTATGGTGTTACCCAACTCCTTAGCATCTATGCACATATCTTTTTCCCTGAACCTAAAGTAGATTTTCTTTTCAGGGAATTTAACATTGCATAAATTATGTGTGCAAAAGTTTTAGTGATGTTGGTGCAGCCAAAGATGGTTTGTGTAGGGAAGTGCTCTATGACAAGCAAAGGGTGCTAGCAGGTGCATGACAAAGTGCCAAAGACAATGTGGAACACCTAGGCAAGCAGGTGCTAGGGGAAGTGTATGCCTAATGCGACTTTTTTGGCCAAAAAGCTCCAAAAATTGCCTAGACAGGATGACATGTCAAGGTGCCCAAAGGGTTGAGTTAGTACCCTAGATTGTGGAGATCAAGATGCTCTAGAAGCTAGTCTAAACAACTCGTCAAACAGAGCCCCAATGTGTAAGATATTCAAGTTTGAAGATGGAAGGCTTTGCAAATCCTTGACAAGCAGGGAAGCTAGGGACAAGTGGCTAGGATGGATGTCAGTAGAAAGTATTGGAGTGCTAAAATTATGGAGCATGCCTATCTTTTCAAATCTTTGATCGGAGCTTTGGATGGCAAGATATGGCCATTTGAAAATTTTTGGGGGTCGTGTTTGTGCCCACTTGACGACATCGAAAGGTGTGTAATCTCGCATTTTTTGGGCACTTACAAAAGTTCAAAAAGGTGATAGGTATAATGTGAAGCAGGCAATAATTGGCAGTCCATCAATCGGAGCCCCGATGCCCGAGATACGGCAAGTCAAAGTTGGTTGCAGATGCTAGAGAGAAGGCTAAAAATGACTTTACCTTTTTCTTGTGGCCTTAGATGATAGGCTTGGAAACTGCAAAATGTAGCAAGTGTTGGGTGCCTAGGAGTAGGTAGAATGAAGTTTCCATCGAGCTTTGCGGCTTAAAAATCTGACCCTAGAGCAGGATATGGCAAGCCTTTGAATAGGGGAAAAAATTTGGTCCTCAAAGGGGATTTTCAAATTTTTTTTGGAGCATTGGGGGGGTTCACGGCCCTACAGTGCCACATGGTAGAAATCTTTAGTCCCATATGCAAGGTTGGGAGCAAAGAGCTATTAACTGTATGTGCAAAAGCGAGGAATTCCAAATTGCGAGCGAGATTTTTCGAGCGAACTTTAAACCGAGCAAAAAAAAACAAGGTACTTCATCAAAAAAGGCAAACCCATCAAGGTTTACCTATTGCTTTGAAACACCACCACAAGTGTAAAAAAAGAATTTTTCTCATGTCTCCTTGATTATGGCCTTGAGGGAACATTCCCCTTGGGTGTAATAGTTGGAACCATTTATGGGCATGTCTTACAAATAATGGTGAAGAAAATGAAAGATATTGTATTTTTATTGACCTTGGCTATTGCTATTGCATGCTATGGACCTTGGTTATTACGACATCAACATTAACAATTCTTGGACATAGTGGCCCCATGATTTAATGGATACCATTCTTCAATTACTACCTTCGTTCATTGTGATGAGGGTGGTTATTTCAAATACAAAGTGAAAAATAGGGAACTCAAAGGAATGTTATGAACACAACTACAAATTCTCCATCCGCATTTAAAGAGCATAACCCATGGGGGGGTGAATCTTCGTATTGAAAAGTTAAGGTCTCTACCACTAAGATAGATCTCATGACTTGAAATTAGGTTTTACTGAAATATGTTTTTAAGAGCATTTTTATAGTTTTTTTCATCAAGCTTATAAAAGAAATGTAGCCATTCGCGCTGGCGCAGACAGCTATAGACAGTTTTTTTTTCACTCATGTCTTTTAAGAGCTGGGTTGCACTGAGGGGTACTGGGGTTCCCAAATAAATAGAGGAATCTTAGCTCTATTCCCGCCATTCGCACTGACACAGACAACTACATACATTTTTTTCATCTAGCCATCCGCGTCGATGTGGACAGCTACAAACATGTGTTTTTTACTCATGTCTTTGAAGAGCTGGGTCGCACCTAGGGATCCTGGGGTTCTTAAATAAATAGTGGAGTATTAACTCTATTCCCACTAACCCCCTGGTCGTACCCAACGCCAAGTACTTGAAGATATTAAAGATCTACTGGTTGGCTGGGTTTGAGTGCACACAGTCCGGGACGAGGAGGTGGCAAGTGGAGATGTACGTGCAGTTGAAGTCAAATGCAACAGTTCTACTGGCTGCGCAGGTCCAATCCATGCAAACTTCGCTTAACCCCTACCTTTTCAATACACTGCAGTGGGAATACAAAAATCCCGGCACTTGCCGTGGCGATGGAGTGCGACCGAGTGTTAGTAGAAATATGCCAACCCCAGTGTCCCCACTCCTCCGAGGCACGAATCGGCTCTAAGTGATTCAAACTTTCTCGAGACTCTTCCTCTCTTTAGCCATGCATGTTTGTGCAGATAAAAAGAGATTGACGCTATCTTGGTTTGGGACCCTACCCTTTCCAAGAGACCATTTTAATTGGCATGTTTTTTTATAACAAACTTGTCAAACAATCTAGACTTATTTAAAAATCTAATGTATTTTCACCTTCCAATGAGGCTCGGTTCAAACAAACCCGATGGCAAAGCTCAATGGTTCTTGATTGCCTCTATTGGCTGTCTATTCACACAAGCCAGAAGCACAAAACAACAATGTAATTGCGGGAATGATACTCACCCAGCAGCCACACTTCAGTGGCAACATGTTGAGCACGCACAGATCATGGTTCGACTTGTGCCTCCCGTGTTTTGCACCGAAAAGTGCCTTGTAACCATGTTTTTCCAAGGAGGGAGGGAGGGGGTTGGCCAAGCAACGGTGGGTATGGAGAAAACCTATGATTCTTTTGCTCAATCCATGCGTGCCATGCACACTTGTCCCTCTCTCTACCGTCGGCTCGTATAAACCTAGCCTGAGATTACAATTTGAAAGTTTTTAGATTCATCAAAGAAATTCGACATTTCAGTAAACTAGGATATGTGAGAAATGGCATACTCTCTCTCTCTCTCTCTCTCTCTCTCTCTCTCTCTCTCTCTCTCTCTCTCATTTGCACTAGCTTGGATGCATATTGAAACAATGATGACCAAGTTCAAATTCTAGATGTTGCAACAGTTTCATCTTATACGTTTGAATTTTGAACACTTAAAACAAAAAAAATCTATTTCTAGCCATCCCCGCCGACGCGAACAGCTACAAACAATTTTTTTTCACTCGTGTCTTTTAAGAGCTGGGTCGCACCGAGGGGTACTGGGGTTCCCAAATAAAAGTGACGATGAAGCCCGCGTAGGCCAGCCTTATGGACAATCGCATCAATCGAATGGCATGGCCATGCATTGGCATGGTGACAACCACAACATGATGCAATAAATAATCATCCACAGTCGACGACGGTGCATACATAACATTACTGGCGTCTAAGATTTTCAGGCACATAGTTGTTGCTGGGGAGCCCAATAATTTTGCACAGCATAAGAGCTTACAAGGTAAGAGAAGCGCCCGAGAAGCGGCAGCGCCCTCTACTCAGAAGGGAACTCTGGTCCCCCCCCCCCTTCTCTCTCTCTCTCTCTCTCTCTCTCTCTCTCTCTCTCTTGAGTCGTCGCTGCACCACACTATCTCGCACAGGCGGCTGAAAATGGGATCTACCGTGTGATATATAAGTGATGAGGCTCGTAGCTGGCCCTTGAGTTGTGAAAGTTGCAGGTGTATCAGGGAAATTGTTGAAGATATATGTCATTTATTTGTTGCTTTCCCTACAAACAAAACAAACATGTCTTCTTTGCTTTGCTGGTGTTAAGCAACTGAACCATGCTATTTGCATCGACTCCGCCAGGTGGTTCTTTGCTGTCGACTCTGCACGCTGCGAGCCCTCGATTCAGGCACCCTGACACAGAGAGAAGCTTGATAGGACCAATAGGTGACAGGTCTTATTACTACTTTAGGCTCGGGTAGAGATCGAGGGTATGCACGCTGGTGCAGGGTAGAGATCGAGGATATGCATGCGCCGGTGTGGACAACTACAAACAGTTTTTTTTTATTCATGCTCTTCAAAGGTGTTCAAAATCCCTCAGGCTATTTGTGTCAACTCCGCACGCTGCGAGCCCTCGATTCAGGCACCCTCGCATAGAGAGAATCTTGATAGGACCAATAGGTGACAGGTATTATTACTACATTAGGCTCGGGTAGAGATCGACGGTACGCACGCTCTGTAGGGTTGAGTTTTTTTTTTTGTCTCTAGCCATCCGCGCTGGTACGGACAGCTACAGACAGTTTTTTTTTCATTCATGCTCTTCGAAGGTGTTCAAAATCCGTCAGGCTTCTTTGCCTCTCTCTAGCCATCAGCGCCTGGAGAGAGAGAGAGAGAGAGAGAGAGAGAGAGAGAATAGCTCAACAACCCTGTGCCCTTGGCAATTGTTCAGGTAGATCATCAAGCTACATGATGAGCACGTGATGATCTGAAAGGTCAGATATTTTGTTACTGAGTGCTAGCGCCCTTTGATCCTAAGCCTGCAGGGAAGGGAACTGCGCAGCAGGGCAAAACCAAAAAGGAGTGCCGGAGACCTCTCAAAACCCTGGTTATATCTCGCAGGTCATCAAGCTGGAGATAAGATGCTTGCCGACGTGATTAGCACTATGAAAGGTCAGATATTTCGTGCGATCAACCAGTTCAATGCACTCAAGGCAGATTAACATTAAGCTACGTGATGAGCACTCACTCTTAAAGGTCAGATATTTTGAGCGATCAGCCGGCCCTTCAGCCCCATTATTGAGCGCTAGCGCTCCCTGATCCTAAGCATGCATGGGAGGGGCCTACACAACAGGGATGAATTGACTGTTTCTCCCATGGCAGCTATGGCGAGCGCAGGAATTAAATAGTGTGCGTGGTGTTTACCTTTTGCTGAGCACTAGCGCTCCCTACCTTTTCTTGTAGCTAGCGCTCAAGTGTTTTTTCAAGTGGCGAGAGAGTTAGCAACAGCCTTTAGGGGTGTATCCCTGCAAGTGGAGCTTCAATTTATATCACTAAGGTGCATCTTGATAGAATTCACATGAGAGAGGGAGTCGAATCAACCCGATATTCCTACAATGGCTAACTCTCAATCTTTGCCATTGCTTCTCGTTGTCCAAGCACAATAGTGCTACTGCATGCACTCCTTGGCCAAGTCTACCTCTTAGACATGATGCCAACTCTAGCTGAGCTATGGATATGTCGCCTCTCTATTGAGCATCACCTCTGAGCCGTGCTAGCAATCGTCGGCTCACAACGTCCCATGAAGCAAGCACATAAGACCAGGGAATGTATGCCGATGGTTGTCTTGTTGAGGAATCGACTGAAGTATGCCTTGACCTATTGTGAAGTGGTTGCCATTGTGATGCAGCGACTCATCTCTGTGGATTGGAAAGTAAGGATGGACAAGTGTTACCGTGTTGGGTTTATGGATGTTGTGTCCATTGCAAAAACCGGAGGGAACTTCCAGTTGCTTTAGGATAGCAAGGGAAGATTCACTTTGCACTCCATCAGCCTTGAAGAGTCTAAGTCCAAGCTATGCAAGGTCTGAGCTGCTTGCCTCGGTGAGAAGGGGATTCCCTACATCACTACATTTGATAGGTGCACCATTGGCTATCTAGATCACCTTATCAAGGCCAATGACACCATTAAAATTGAAATTGAGACTGGGAAGGTTGTAGAGTTCATCAAGTTTGACATTGGCAACATTGTTATGGTTACTGTGGTCGCAATAGAGGTAGGATTGGGATTATCAAGCACCCTGAAAAGCATAAGGGAAGTTTTGAAATTTTGCACGAACAAGATTCTACCGATCAAGAGTTTGCCACCCAGCTTGGCAATGTGTTTACTATTGGTAAAGGAAGAAATCCTTGGGTGACACTACCAAGAGGCAAGGGTATTAAGCTGTCTATTGTTGAATAAGCCAAGAAAAAATCAGGAGCTCTAAAGGGAACTATGGCTTGAGTTTCTTTTTTCAGCAAGCTTCTCTTTTGCAGATTGATGTTCCCTTTTGAGGTATAGTACTAGGGTCTCTTGACACAAAGAGTCTTTTGAATCAGGCTCGACTTATGCTCATGTGAAACTCATTTTTGAGCTCAAGCTAATTTTGAATGCTACGATTTCTTTTACTTTTGGGACATTTTAATATGAGTGTATCCAAGCTTGTTATTAGGATTAAGGTTGTGATTTTGATATCTCAAATGAGGAATTTTGAAGAGGTGTATCTAAGTTTTATATTGTGTTGTTATGGTGAGCAAGAGTCTTCAGAGCTGCTTTTTACTCCAAAAGAGAGAGAGAGAGAGAGAGAGAGAGAGAGAGAGAGAGAGAGAGAGAGAGAGAGAGAGAGAGAGAGAGAGAACATCTATGTGGGAAAGCAGTTAGTATCATAGAGAACAAGAAGTTGATTTCAGCATGCAGGAATCTAACTCCAAATGACCATAAATGAAGAGAAGTGCATGATGAGGCAGGTCGATGCAAGCGATGGCGATCAGATGTAGCTTCCGGTGCAGGTGATGGTGATCAGATGCAGCTTCCATTGTTGCCGAAGATGATGTGGGTGATGTTGATGCTGAGGCCAGGGTAGGCGGTGAGCGATAGGTTGGGCAAGGTAAGCTTCACACATAGAGAGTTAGAGCCTGGCAGGCCGGCACCAGATTTTGTAGGGACGTGCAGTGTAGTGCCAGAGGAGGCGGCTACGCTACGGCACCACTGAGTCCGGCCATCGCCACCATTAGCACCAAAAAAAATGTGACCATGCGCTTGCCAGAAGCCATCTCTCTCTCTCTCTCTCTCTCTCTCTCTCTCTCTCTCTCTCTCTCTCTCTCTCTCTCTCTCTCTCTCTCTCTCTCTCTCTCTCTCTCTCTCTCTCTCCTCTCTCTCTCTCTCTCTCTCTCTCTCTCTCCCCCCCCCCCCCCCCCTGCGTCATGCTAGCTCGCTCATGTACTACTTTTTTAGCAAATTTGCATTGACGCTTTCTTCACTTTTTAAAATAGAGAGAGAGAGAGAGAGAGAGAGAGAGAGAGAGAGGAGAGTGAGGATTTTTGTGTGTGTGTGTGTTGTGTTGTTGCAGCCATCTCATCTTGTCATCACTTTTCTCTCTCGTCGGCAAGCTGTGTAAAGTTGCCTCACTATCACCTCTACCTCTCTCTTCTCGTCCATCCAGGTGCTTTTTGGTACAGGCCGTCCAATGCTCGGCTGTATCGTGCAACTTTGTTTCTATAGTATGAGGTATTGTACGTGCAAGTGCCAGCTTCGATCGCTCAACCCTAGCCAATCCCAATTCGTATTCTTTACAAAAAAATTTGCTCAAACATATGAAGCCCAAGCGAGAAAAATCCAAGCCAAAGAAGAGTAGAAGCAGAGGCGATTATAGTTAAATAGGTATGTGTGCAAACTATAGGCGATTATGCCAGAAGATAATATTTTCAAATATTGTGTTACTTTTTTTAAAAGTAAACTTTCATCTTTTGGAATTTAGGAGGTAGTCTATCCATTAAAAACTCTTTTTGTTGTAGTGCATCAATATATAACAAACAATAAATATTTTGTTGATGATAAAATTTACTAATTGCGTACAAACACTTGCTCGGGTTTGTCTTTGCTCGGAAAAACTCACTCGGTGCATGGTAAGACTCTGCAAAAGTGTGGGCCATAGTGAGTGTATAATGCGGAGAGAGATCTCTTGAGCTCATGGGAATGGTGCACATCCTATGGGCGCTGTGCGTGCGGCACCAGGTGGAGGCTTCAGCCGGTTTTGGTAGACAGCTGGGGCATAGGGGTTGTGTTGGGCGGCACCGCTACAGGCGGTGGTTGGGTGGATGATGGCTTAGCGTGATGCTCACATGGCGGGTGGCCTCCAACGGCCTGGTTGTCACGGACCCGAGGCCGCCCCTTTTGAGAGTAAGTCTGAAGAGAAGAGCTTCAATAGCGACATATCCCGTGAGGGTACATGTGTTCATGTGTGAAGTTGAGCTGGAGTGAGAGAGAGGGAACCCAAAGGGCCTAAATGAGACGTCATGTGAAAAGGGAAGGGGAGCACTTCCAAGCAATCAGACAACGCTCTAGAAAGCATCACGGGGAAATCTAAATGGAAAGAATGAGAAGGCCACTCAAGGGTCGGACACAATGGGTCCAAGAGGGCTCCAAAGGACAGTTCGAGGTAGCCATTGAAGGGAAGTCCAAGTGTGAGCCGGCACGTGGGGCCAAATGCCAACCAAAAGGGTCAATCCCAAGGTGGCAAAGTGGAAAGTGAGGGAGAGAGAAAATGAGGTAAAGTAAATAAAGAATTAAAAAATATTGAAATGCCTAGGGGCACTAGCAAGGTGAATAGGTGTTTTTTCCCAAGGACCTTTTGGTGTAGAGGTGTGTGCCTGCAAAGCTCCAAGTGTAAGTTCTCTTGCCCGATGACCGTGTGGGTGCACCATTTGTTGTTGTCCAGTTGTACATGGTGTTTTGAGCACTGGTGAAGCTTTCATGGTATTTCTCTCGCATCGTTTCCCCTAACCCCCCTTCTCTACTTCTTCTGCTTGTGTGTGTAGTGCCGGTGCGGATGTGTGTGCCCCTTGGGCCCCTTTGTAAGAGTGTGGTTTTGTGTGTGGCTCAAAACCAGCTGTGAGATGCATGGTTGGTTGAGTGTGTGCATGTTTACGCATCTTGCATGTGCGAGAAGAGCCAAGGTTTTTGTCGCTACAGAGAGACAGAATGGTTGATGCTAGCTAGAGAAGCTCCAATTGTGGAGGATGTGCAAGTGGTTCCAGATCAAACAAAAGAGGTGTTTCCAAGATCAAATGTTGTTATTGATGCTCCACTAAAGTGTCGAAAAGGTCAAAGAGTACAGTTTGTAGACGAGGTCAAGGCGGTGAATCTATAGAATATTCTTGAGCTTGAGATAGAGGAAGAGATTGAGCCAAGTGACAATAGCTCTATGGATGTGGACACAAGCTAGGAGACCTAGTCATCTCAATCCAAGTATGATAGTTTGAACTCTTGCATGTGAGTGCAGAGACAGTGAATGTGTGAAATGAGTAGTGTGAAGTGCAAGCCAAGATGCCTAATGGAGACCAAGTGGACGAGTCCAGGCCTACAAGTGATGATATGCAAGTGAAGGTGATGTGTGGCGCCATGCTAATGGCCTTGCTAACATAAGTGGGGGTGGAATGTGCTTTAGTGGTGAGACAAGTATAGGGTCTAGCCAAAAGGGATAGTGTATTCAAATACATAGGAGCATGTCTCCCACCTGTGAAAAAACCAAGCAACATTGCACTAAAAACCCTGGGTGTTGCCTTCGCAATCCAAACCCGTTGGGTAGAATCTACGTAGTCAAACCCCTTGATAAAACCCTTTGTAAAAGCTGATCTTACTAGCATGTAGCGGTAACCAACATAGTTAACTGTGTACAAAATGAGAATCAACTTGAAAGTTGAATTCTTTTTCTATCACGTGGTAGATTGCAGAATTCTTCCCTTGAAAGTATAACGAGAATAGATCAAATTGTGATCCTCAATGCCTATGGGATGATTTAGTAAGCACCTGTGGGGTCTTACCCCAAAAAAATACATCCATAGACACTCATAGTGCTATAGAGAGAGCAGGAGATCCACAGAAGTGTAAAGCGTAGTTCTTATGGATAGGCATGCTATCGTAATGGTTTGTTGCATCTAAAATCCGTGGTAGAGATCAGATGAGTTGAGTTTATGGGTATCAAAAACTCAACTCGAGTGTGGCACTGAAAACATGTCGTGCAAAAAAGACACCCTAAACATCCGTAATGACAAGATTCTTGCTTGTCCATTCATGTCATTGTGTACTCCATTGGGTAGATCTATTCGATCTTAAGAACAATCACCCAAGGAATGCCAATAGTTGGGTCATACCCAAGATCTGACAATGACTCTTAGCCAGCTTGTGTGTGGCTCATAGCCCTTATGGCAATTAGTGTTCAATGGATAAACTGATGAAGACTAATGTGAATGGTATCTTGGCCAGATTCTAGTTGAGAGTTAGAGCACCTTGGCTCATGCTGACTCGCGAGCAAAACATGTATCAAAGAGATTCTTAGAAAGCTTTCCTTATTCTTCGAGAGAGAGAGAAGGAGAGAGAAGAAGAGCATGCTGGGCTGAGGAAATTTCCTTAAATTTCTAGAGTGGGTGCCTAATCTGTGTGCTTTTACACATCTTATGCCTGACTTGCAGCTTATCCTATAAGCATACAAGAATTTGCCTGTATAACGCTCTTATCGAGAGAGGTAACGGAAAACACAAGCCACATCTGGACCCACTTACCATGTATGGGGTCGTGACTGTACAAAAATGACTTAAAAATGGAACTTTGCCTGTGAAAGAAGTCCTAGATTTAGGTTCCTTTTAATTTTGGTGTGTGTTGACAACAACCAAAAATCATGTTAAACAATCCTTTACTTATCTTGTCTTTGACACAGTGTCAGTTGTTGTAGCGGAAGCATAAACCAAAAAGTGGTGGAGGGAATTTCACCTGGCTAGCATGCCTTGAATGCAGAGTGGTAAGCCCTTGGCAAAAGTGATGGCCTCAAATGTGAGATCGAAAACCATAAGTGCCTTGCACAATTTAACTGGTAGGGATTCTGTGAGCTGAGATTCCCTATTTTACCAATTTTTCAAACTTGTGTGCAACTGCCCTTGATGCCAAGTCTAAAGCCGGCCATCAAAGACGAAGATATCAAAAACTCCGACAGACATGAAGCAATTGTCTTGAAAGTCATAGCTTCAGCGCGTTGGCAATGGCAGATAACCGAAAGCCTTGCTTCCTTTGAATCCATTGTCGGGTTGAAGCCAATCGATCGACAACCCTTCCTTACTAGTTTGGTTCAATTGGAGCACATCGTGTATGCCTTTGTGAAAGGCCTTGCACTGCTTGTGTAATCTAATCTAGCTTGCGATGTTAGGGTCTTTGCATGGCGAGTGTTGAGTGCATGCCATGCATGACACCTTCTCGCGGTCCTCTAACACCTCTAGACTGGCCAATATAGCTGTGCTATCGTGCCAAGTACATCGATGTGTGGTAATTTCCAAGTCTTGCCTAACATGCGCATGCATGATGCCTTGTACAAGTTTACTATGCCGTGCAAAGCTTGGTCATACAATATCTTGATGAATTCTGTATTTGTATGGCTTGCATGGTCCATGCATGCAACTCGGACCGCCGGCTGCTGGCTTTTGTAGTCTAAGCTGTGGGACCGACCCCCAAGGGTGACCTTAGGACACCCGTAGGGTGCCCAATGTGAAAATAGCAAGAGCCATGGAAACTGCTGTCAATGCTACGTAGGAAAGAACCGCCCAGAGCAAGCTGCCGAGGCCAATCTAGGCGTCGTAATCCAGGTGCTGTCCATGTGACGAGAAACTTGCAGCAGGCCAAGGCGAAACCAAAGAGGGTAATAATTCCGTGTTTCATGCATGTCTAAAATGCAACCTCCATGCCTGATAGGGTTTGTTCCCGCGCGGCCTCGTTGGCCTCCTTCCCACGTGACCTCCTCCTTGGTTCTGCAGGGGCAGTTTCCTGTGGCCGAGAAAGAACATCCGAGCTAGAGAGTCACAACTTTCATGCCCTGTTGCCCTTTGAGATGACCATGCACGCCTTGCTGCCATGGACCTTGACGAGCGAGACAAGGAGAAAGAGACCACCTTGAGAGGCCATGACTCTTGGAGGAAAAGAAAGAGAGACACCCTTCCCCCCTTCCATGGATCCTCCTTCCCTGAGCTTTGATACCAGTGTGAGACCTAGGGAACTGGAACATGCTCATCACCACCCATCCATACCCTATATAGACCCTTGACCTGCTAAATATAGGGACCCCCTTGACTGCATGTCCATCCTCGCCCTTGGCCGTGCCTGGTCCTACTCTTGGCATGAAAAGAAAAGGGTGCTAGCAGGTGCAGGAAAAAGTGCTAAAATCAATGTGGAAGACCTGGGAAAGCAGGTGCTAGGGGAAGTGTATGCCTGATGTGGATTTTTTGGCCAAAAAGGCTCCAAAAATGGTCCAGATGGGATGATAGGTCAAGGTGCCAAAAGGTGTGAGTTAGTGTCCTAGATTGTGGAGTTCGCGATGCTCTAGAAGCTAGTCCAGATGGCTCTTCAAGTGTGCAAGATATTCAAGTTTGAAGATGGAAGGCTTTGCATATCCCCGATGGACAAGGCAGATGAGGACAAGTGGTCAAAGCTGATGTCAGTGGATAGGATTGGAGTGCTCAAATTATGAAGTATGCCTCTCCTTTTGGATCTTCGATCAAAGCTCTGGATGGCAAGATATGGCCATTTGAACATTTTTCGGGGGTCGGGTTTATGCCCACATGACAACATAGGAAGGTGTGCCATCTAGCATTTTTTGGGCATTCACAAAAGTTGAAGAACGTGGTAGGTATCATGTGAAGCAAGGAGAAACTGACAATTCATCAAATAGAGCCCCGATGGTCGAGATATGTCAAGTCAAAGTTGACGGCAGGTGCTAGAGTAAAGGCTACATATGATTTTGCCTTTTTTTGTGGCCTCAGATGACAGGCTTGGAAATTGCAAAATGCAACAAGGGATGGGTACCTAGGAGTCAATATAATGAAGTTGCGTTCGGGCCTTGTGGCTTGGAAATCTGGCCGCGGAGTAGGATATGGCAGGCCTTTGAATGGGGGGGAAATTTGGTCCTCAAAGGGGATTTTTTTATTTTTTTGGAGCAGTAGGGGGGTTGATGGCCCTGCAATGCCACATGGCAATCTTTAGTCCCATATGCAAGGTTGGGAGCAAGAGATGTTAATCGTATATGCAAAAGCGTGGGCCATAGAGAGTGTATAATGAGAGGAGAGAGCTCCTCTTGAGCTCGTTAGCGATTGTTCGCTTGTGTTGCGCGGTACCTCTATAGGTGATGGTTGGATGGACGGCGGCTTAACGCGATGCTGACCTGGCAAGTGTCCTTAAAGGGACCGGTTCCCATGAACCTGAGGCTGCCCCTTTTGAGAGTAAGGATAAAGAGAAGAGCCCCACTAGCGACATCACTAGTGAGGGTACATGTGTTCATGTGTAAAGTAGAGAGGGAGCGAGAGAGAGGGAACTCAAAGTGCTCAAAGGAGCCGTCATGTGCAAAGGGGAGGGGAGAACTTCCAAGCAATGAGAGAGAGCACTAGAAAGCATCAAGGGGGAATTTAAATGAAGAGAATCAGGAGGCCACTCAAGAGCCGGACACAATGGGTCCAAGAGGGCTCCAAAGGACAGGTCAAGGTAGCCATTGAAGGGAAGTCCAAGTGGAGCCGGCAAGCGGAGTAAGGATAAAGAGAAGAGCCCCACTAGCGACATCACTAGTGAGGGTACTAGTGTCCTTAAAGGGAAAGGCTCCCACGAACCTGAGGCTGCCCCTTTTGAGAGTAAGGATAAAGAGAAGAGCCCCACTAGCGACATCACTAGTGAGGGTACATGTGTTCATGTGTAAAGTAGAGAGGGAGCAAGAGAGAGGGAACTCAAAGTGCTCAAAGGAGCTGTCATGTGCAAAGGGGAGGGGAGAACTTCGAAGCAATGAGAGAGAGCACTAGAAAGCATCAAGGGGGAATCTAAATGGAGAGAATCGGGAGGCCACTCAAGAGACGGAAACAATGGGTCCAAGAGGGCTCCAAAGGACATGTCAAGGTAGCCATTGAAGGGAAGTCCAAGTGTGAGCCGGCAAGTGGAGCCAAAAGCCAATCAATAGGGTCAATCCCAAGGTGGCAAAGTGGAAAGTGAGGGAGAGAGAAAATGAGGAAAAGTAAAAACATACATGAAAATTCCTAGGGGCACTAGCGATGTTGTTAGTGTACCCTCTCAAGCAGATGCAAGGAGAGTAGATAGAGATCGAGCAACGCGATTCAACGCCTTCCAAAAATTGCTAAATTGGAGTGCCTAAATGGACCAATCAAAGCTGAGATACCAAAATTGAGAGAGACCCCCTATATAAGCCATTATTTAGTCTTTTTTTTTGCTTTTGGCCATTTGAATTTTTGCCATAGGGGTTCTTTGCCTGCCGTTTGTAGGGGAGCCAAGGTGAATAGGTGTTTTTTCCCAAAGGCCTTTTGTGCAGAGGTGTGTGCATGCAAACCTCCAACTCTAGGTTTTCTTGCCCGATGATCATGTGGGTGCATCATTTGTTGCTGCTGTCGAGTTGTATATGGTGTTTTGAGAAGTGGTGAAGCTTCCATGGTATTTCTCTCGCATCGTTTCCCCTACCCCCCCTTCTCTACTTCTTCTGCTTGTGTGTGCGATGCCGGTGCAAATGTGTGTGTCCCTTGGGTCCTCTTTTTATGTGCAGAATGGAAGTGAGAGTGTTGTTTTGTGTGCAGTAGTGGTGTGTGGCTCAAAACGAGTTGTAAGAGTGTGGTTCGTTGAGTGTGTGTGTGTGTGTGTGTGTGTTTACTTGTCAATGTGTGTGCAGACGGTGGCGTGCTAGCTTGTCTCGATAGTTTTGAAGGTGAACTCTAGTGGATTGGGTGTTGTGTATGCCCTGGGCTTTAGAGGGGCACTCTTTTTGTGTGTCGGGTGTGTTTCCCCATTCCCCCTCTCCAACGTACTAAATTAATATCTAATTTTCAAAAGGGAGCTGAGTTTTAAAGGGTAAGTTCATTATAACCAAAGAAGTTTTCTTTGAAAAAGAAGATTCCCATTCCACATAAGTTCATTCCCTCCCTTCCCTCTTGCCAATTGGAAAAATCCCAAATCTTCAGGCCTCTCCTAGTTGTGTGATTAATCCTCTCCACAAAAGCAAGAGGTAAGCCTAAAAACCTACCTTGAGTAGAATTTTTTGATCATTCATACGTCATTGCATGTGCATTTATCACTACACTAACATGTCCACTCTTAGGAATATCTCATTTTCACTCTTTACACTATCATTCTTTGAAGGGTTCTACTCTTACACAATCAAGCATTGACTCTTGTATAATCACTCAAAAGAAGGTTACGATTGTAAGTTTGCGCACTCTAAAGTTATAGGTTTGCAATTCATGACCCACTCTAAAGCAAGGATCATCATAAAGAGCATATGCATTGTTATTTTCAAGTTTTTATTCTTTCAAATTTATTTTGCAATTGCGATATGGGGGGAGTAAGGGGGTAGCTTTGCAGAAGTGATGACCGTGTTGCTTGAACACATAAAAGTCCCATCGTTTCCATGGAGATGCCCATGAGTGGCAAATGGTGCAATGAAAAAAAATAGTAATTTCCCAAGATGAGGTTAGCTTGAAGCTTACATCGAGACAAAACCTTAAACTCCCAAGAGACTCATTGTATTTCTTGAGGTCTTGTTTGAGTAGAAATTAAAAGGCAGTAGGAACTAAGTGATTATAACTCAAATGAACCTAATCTAAAGTTCAACGAGGATTAAAAACTTTACTGAGAAGATTTGATGTGAATAGCCCTAGCATAACATAGAGCATTTAAGTGTGAACTTTGTCTTACATGTTTGGAAAAGGCCGGCGCTAGTGCTTACCTGTGGGATGCAACCGGGGATGGTCATTTTTGGCTAGGACTTATAACCGTTGTTCTATGTTTTGAGCTCAGTTTCATTCACTGTCCTAGAAATGGAATTGAATGGGAGTAAGTCATGACCGAGTGGTGAGATGCACAAATGTGTCTGGAAATCGTCCTAGTCTGAGTAGGCCTGATGTCAAGAAAAGGAGGAAGAAAAATGGATCCATAAAGGGATGAGGATAACTACCCTCTCGGTGGTTGTTTTTTCATATACAAGGGCATATATGGACTTTTCAAGTGTGTATAAAGATGCCCCGTGTTTGTTTCATCATGTTTAGAATGCTGATTTATGCACATGGTGCGTTTATGATCACGTGTGTACATAAAAAGTGTTTTCTCTTCCACGTCACGTAGGTGGTAGGAACATTGTTTTTGTCATATCTCTCAAACCGCTATGATACAGGTCAAACCCTTTAAACCAAAGATTAAACACATCATTTAGAACAATTTCTCTCATGGGTGTCATGTGAAAACTCCACAAAAACAAAGAATTATTGTCAAAAAACATCTTGCTATTGCCCATTGTAGTCAAAATTTTGGACCCCAGGCTCCTTGGGGAACCACTATATAGACTCATTGGATGAGTGAACCCACTTAGCCAGATCAAAAACTTGATTAAAAATGTTAATAAATGTACTTAGTTCTCTGAGACCACTTCATGAGTGCGATTTATTAACCATTCCATGTACGGGGTTACCTATGCATATAGGGGTGCTACCAAGGGGGAGTACCATATGACATTGTGAGTTGGATAATTTTTTCATATATGTTTTATGGTATGTTTTGGTGATTTAATTTCAAGTATTTGATGTTCATGAACTTATAACAAGATATATGATTAGCGAACCCGAAGAGTGCAGGAAAATATGAATCACGTTGCTTTCTTTTTGTGTTACCGTTTGTTGTATGAGTCTCATCTCATATGGGCAAAGTGATGTGATAAGGTGTTAGTCTATATTATGGGGCTGAGCTTGATGCATTGGTTTGAAGTCAAGTACTTTCATTTGCGTGTTATGTGTGCACCCAAAAATGGCTTATGGTTGATCAAAGTGATGGGGCTGTTTTTGTATCATGATTATGTTGATGGAATGATGGCATGTGATGTATGGAACCTCATGGATGGATGTGGACACCTCATGTGCATGTGTATAATGCTTCCCACCCTTCTATGCCAAGAACTAGCTCTATGTGTTAGGAGGGTAAGGTGCGATCATCGTGCATCATTTATACATGGTTAGACATTGTCAAAATTTGATTTTGAAGTCATGTTTAGTCACTAGTCGGACTTATTTTATGCATAATGATTTTATATCTTAAGTTTCATGTGTGCGAGCTTAGTTTGATTGCAATGGATGTGTCAAACTCCAAGTGTGAGAGTTGGTTCAATATGGAATATGGTTTATGGTTAAGGGTTGAGATCCCTCATGGATTATAGTTGTGATTTTGATTGTGGAAGTTGGTCTAGCTCTTGAATCTTTTTTTTTGGATATGGTTGTGCTGCTAAAAATTTTGTAGCCATGTTGTTGTTTTATAGGATTGGATCTGCATCACCCCGAGCTGGGTAGAGTGCTCACCCATGTGATGAGATTGGATTATATGGTTTATGGTTTTGGATTGGATCATGAATTGGTTTTAATGGTTTATGGTGGACGTGTAAGGATAGAGACTCTATACAATCTAACTACCTGAAAAGGATTTTTTGTGCCTAAGGAAGATGACATTGTGATTGGATTTATGTGTTATCTTTCTCATGGCAGTGTTGCTACAAGACTAGGATCACCTACATCACTTAGCCTTAGACAAAAGGTTGGATGACTTGGGGCTTTCCTAGATCATGGGTGTTGCCTAGGACATCCTTTTTGTTAGGCTTATCTACATGGTTAGTGTGTCGAGGTTGAATGACTTACACGGCTAACGCACAAGGATATTGCCTTGGCTTTGCCTAAACACCAGATGTTGAGCATCAAAGAGGCATGACACCTAAACTGGTATGGTTGGTGTTGATACCCTACCACATACTTGTATTTGGGATCCTTTCAACGCTCGGGTTCATGGAGGGAGGCAAAGTGGCCTCAGCCTATGTCTGGCTCAGGTAGATTGGAGGTGTCTGGCTTTCTCTCTACAAAATTGAATTATCTCTGTCCTTAGTAGAGCAAAAGTGTATGGGTGGACCAGTTGATCCTTACACAAGGTCCTGTGCTCTGATAGTCATTTTTATATTCTTGATGTTATGGTATACCCATATTTTGTTATTGTTTTGATACATGGTTTCTTGTTTCATTTAGATGGGGCATTTAAGATTGTCTTTTGCCATTGTCTTGTGTCTTTGTATAGTCTATTTCACCCTACTACTCTGTGTGTGTGTGTGTGTGTGTGTGTGTGTGTGTGTGTGTGTGTGTGTGTGTGTGTGTGTTTAAGAAAGATTATCTAACAATAGTTTGATTTCACAAACTATTGAACCATACAATGGGACTAGAGACCATGACGTATAGTGTATTACATGTTTTTATCAAAGAATCATCTACAAGGGTTATCTATCACTAATAAAAATAACCAAATAGGGGAAGATCTTCTGTTATTGCTGCAATTGTCTTTGTAATCCCAAGAAAATAATCTCTTACATGTCGCCATCCAAGAAACACAAGCACGTCATAACTTGCATTACTTGGGAAGACAGGTGTCAACGACTCCCTCCCCTTGTTATTGGTGTCAAAAATGACAACACAACCTAGCATCATAACAAAGATCAAACGCCATTTATGTACGAGAATGTTTATATCATTGGTTTCCATATAAAATCATACAACATCTCCTTTGTAAATTGGATCAATTCACAAAAGTCCAGTCCAATGCCATCTCATCTGAGACCCCCACTTGAGGATTAAGGCTCTTTTAACAATAGTTGAACTAATTTCAAATCAAACATTTTATTCAAAAATTATGCATTTATCCACCAAGAAGGGATAGCATTGGAAAGTACTTTACACTTGTGAATTCACCATTATATACTTACGTTCATCAAAAGTGAGTTCATGCATACAAAGATAGAAGTATAGTATAAGAGAGATGGTTTTTACTAGTGTCTGCAATAAGTCATAATGTATCCTTCTACTTTGTTACGGCTATGCATACGATCATGGTAGCCTTGAACATAAGATAAATTAGTGTCAAGATAATAAAATAGGGTATGGTGTCCCTAAATTGAAGTTACAATACCCTTACGTCAAGCATAATGGGCACGGTTTCCTTGAATATAAGATACTGGAGCTTTCATCTATTTATGAAATGGTTAACATCCATATATATATTAGTCTACGTATGAAAATAATTTGTACAAATTCTGGCAGCCATTCCTAGGGATCTGCTCATTATTTCAAAACTCATCAAAGCCATCACTCGTTAGACATTCACATGAGGTTGTAGGCAATCCAGGTACTGATCATCATTTTCAGAAGTTTACCAAAAACTGAATCATATGTTGGTTATGTTTTAAGATTGTGTATGCTTAACACTTTTCATAAAAAATTCTCCAACATTTCATTGTATCTTGGAGATATTGTCAAAAATCCAAGAATAACTACCATCTCTTTAGAGATCCCCACTCAAAGTATAAGGCATAGACTAACTTATATATATGTCTAAACCATTTTATACAATTGAGTTTTTCAAGCATGTATTCAAAAAATCCCTCTAAGCAAATGTTTATGCAGATGAAAAGGATAGCTCTATCCAATATCCATTACATCAAAGTTATAACTACATTTTGAATGCTTCACAACTCCACCCGAAAGGATGGCTTTTTCTTTGCTTTTTTTAACAAATTAAAAAATGAATTGCAATACTATCACAGAACTAAAAAGGAATTCGTGTAAAGAACATGAGTTTTTATCGTAAAAACCCAACATCTCTACCCATAAGGTAGTAACATGAGTTTTTATCGCAAACACCCGACATCTCTATCGATAAGGTAGTATGAAATCTTTAATGCATTCATTAATCAATATTTGCAAAAAATAATTCCTACAATATCCTGTTTGTAGCTGATTCAAATTTTCAAAAAATTAGTTAATGTCGTTTCTCATAAGACAATCATGTAAGTTTGTCTAAAAACAGGTAATATATCAAATCATCCCTCTTATGTCTTGGTTTACATTAATGTAGTGAATATGCCAAAGAAAACATGAGTATCAACAGCAGGCAAGAGACCAATCCTATATTAGAGTTTTATGATTATGCGAAGATCTTGCTTATGCAAAAAATGCATAAGTGATATTATATATGCTTATGTACCAAGTTTAGAGTATGTCAAAAAACCTCAAAAACCATCCAGAGCCATTACAATAAAAAGATATACTGAGTAGGTAGTGCAGGTGCACCTACCTAGACTGCATTACTCTCTGACGCAGCATGCATAGGGTTGGTGACGAACGGTCAGAAGAATCCAAGATGCAAGATCAACAACCAACGCATATGTCTGCAACAAGAGCACCACCATGGCAAAGGATGTACTCCTCCGATTATACATTTACAAGTGATGCCATCTTTCAATAGCCAAAGAGTTGAGGGATCCCACAACTATTGCCATCCATGAGAAGGTTGCAAAAATTTGTGTCCCATGATAGCCATCTAAACCATACAGTCCAAGATATGCAAAACATTATCTGTGTGTGTTTGTGTGTGTGTGTTCACCCATGCACGAGAGAGAGAGAGAGAGAGAGAGAGAGAGAGAGAGAGAGAGAGAGAGAGAGAGAGAGAGAGAGAGAGAGAGAGAGAGAGAGAGAGTCGGTATAGTACTTTATGAGCCAAATTCTGTTGTGTGTATACATGATATGCAACAAAGAACTACAATATGGCACGTGAGCAAAGGGTGTGTATACGCCACATTGCCCCTCTGTGTGTGTGTGTGTGTGTGTGTGTGTGCACGCCCGCCTCTGTGGGGAGAGATATCCTCTATTGTGTGTGTATATGCACGTATGTGCATGTTCGCTCATAGAAAAGAACGGGACCTTGAAGGGTTTGTGGGTATGCAGAGAAAGCCAGCGAGTTCATATAAATGAACCTCGATACCAAAATTAGAGGGGCCATCATGAAGCACCCACCTTTGTTGACTTCATTATGAGAAACCACCTTATGTGAATTGACTTAAAGAGTTATAGTTCAAATCTACTGCGTGTCCAATCTCCAGTTAAGCTAAAAAAGTTGAACTTTGAAGTGTATTCATTTTATGGGTTCTAGGTTTTTGCGAGCACAGAACGGACCTTGTGGCAAGTAAGTAGCATTTTGAGAAAGGGCGTTCAAAAGATATCATAATAGGTTGAAGCATGGCTAACTTGCATTATTGTGCAAAAATGTACGTGGATGAATGCAAGCCCTATAGGAAGCATGAGCCTAAGTGAATTACTGGGGGCAATTTATTGTTTAAAAAATCCAAGTTGTGTACACCAGGCATTGCATGTGATCAATATTAAGAAGGAAGGTAGGATACACCGTTATGAACTCTAGTCGCTTCGCATATAGGCTATACAACATAAGATTAAGAGTCTTTTGATCCGTACAATGAGCAAGAAATCTTTCCATATAAATTAGATCAGATGGAGCCAAGTATTAGTTAATATAATATCTTCCAAGTAATAAAGTGTGTGTGTGTGTGTATGTGTGAAAATATAGGATAGGGATTCTAAAAAAGAATATGGAATGAGACAGAAAGCTCTCATCTACTAAGGGTAAAACAAATTGTCCTGTTTAAATGTGTGTGTGTGTGGCTCACCCCCATCCTTGAGGAGATGATCCACATGGAAGGAGGTAGGGCCCACCATATGGAACCCTACCCCCAACCAAATATGAACAATTTAGCGACAAACTCTGTGTGTGTGTGTGTGTGTGTGGCTCACCCCCATCCTTGAGGAGATGATCCACATGGAAGGAGGTAGGGCCCACCATATGGAACCCTACCCCCAACCAAATATGAACAATTTAGCGACAAACATATCCAAATAGACCGTATGAAGTGTCCAAAGATGCATTTATCATATGGAAAGGGGTTACCATTTTGGTACAAGTGGTGCCATTAAGGCTAAATTATATGCATATCACAGTCCAAAAACCGCCATCTGACTAAGTATACTTTGTCAGAGTTAAAGAGAATCTTCCTGTCTAAGGTGATAAAACTATACAGATTGTGTGTTTGTGTGTGTGTGTGTGTGTTGTCCTCTCCCATCCCTGAAGACTGATGGTGGGAGGTAGGGCCCACTATGTGGAACCCTACCCCCAACCAAAAAGAGAAATTTAGTGACAAAAATATCCAAATAATCAGTATAAGGTGCCCAAATAGACATTTATCATATGGAAAAAGGTTATCGTTTTGGTAAAGTGGTGCCAATAGGCCTAAATTATATACGCATCACATTCCTAAAACAGCCATCTAATTAAGTATACCTAGTCAAGTATAGAGTCAAAGAGACTCTCCCAGTCTAAGGTAATCGAACTATATGATATATACGGTGCTTGACCAGATTAGGAGCCGTGGCCCCAACCCATCCCTTTGGATTAGGTGGGTCTAGTCAAAAACATTAGAGCGGGTCTAGGCCCATTGTATGGTGCTAAACCAAACCAAAGGCTATCTAGAAACAAGTGTGTGTGTGTGTGTTTAAGAAATATTATCTAACAACAGTTTGATTTCACAAACTATTGAACCATACAATGGGACTAGAGACCAGTCAACATGTAAATAATCAAACCTTATGTATACATTAGAAAACAAGTAGATAAATTTAAAAGTTAAGACTATCATTGACATTTAAACTTGACACTGATGTATAGTTTATTACATGTTTTTATCAAGAATCATATACAAGGCCGGTCATCTATCACTAATAAAAATAACCGAATAGTGGACGATCTTCTATTATTGTTGCAGTTGTTGTTGTAATCCCAAGCAAAGAATCTCTTACATGTCACCATCTAAGAAACACAAGCACGTCAGAACTTGCATTACTTGGGAAGATAGGTGTCAACGACTCCCTCCCCTTTTTATTGGTGTCAAAAATTACAACAAAAACTAGCATCATAACAAAGATCCAGTGCCATTTATTTACAAGAATGTTTACATCATTTGTTTCTAGAAAAATCAGACAGCATCTCCTTTGTAAATTGGATCAATTCTCAAAATTCCACTCCAATGCCATCTCATCCAAGACCCCCACTTGAGGATTAAGGCTCTTTTGACAATGATTGAACTAATTTCAAATCAAACATTTGACTCAAAAATTATGCATTTATCCACCAAGAAGGGATAGCAACGAAAAGTACTTTACACTTGTGAATTCACCATTATATACTTACGTTCATCAAAAGTGAGTTCCTACATACAAAGATATAAGTATAGTATAAGAGAGATGGTTTTTACTAGTGTTTGCAGTAAGTCATACTGTATCCTTCTTCTACTATGTTACGACTATGCATACGGTCCTAGTAGCCTTGAACATAAGATAAATTATTTTCAAGCTAATAAAATAGGGTATGGTAGCCCTGAATTGAAGTTACAATACCCTTGCATCAAGCATAATGGGCATGGTTTCCCTAAATACAAGATACCAACTTTCATCTAAATATGAAATGGTTAACAACCATATATATATTAGTCTATGTATGAAAATCAATGTGTAGAAATTTTGGTAGCCATTCCTAGGTATTTGCTCATTATGTCAAAACTCGTCAAAGCCATCACCCTTGAGATATCATTTTCAAAAGTTTTCCAGAAACTGAATCATATTTTGGTTATGTTTTAAGGTTGTGTATGCTTAAAACTTTTCTCAAAAAATTCTCCAGCATTTTATAGTATTTCGGAGATATTTTCAAAAATCAAGTAATAACTGCCATCTCTTTGGAGATCCCCACTCGAGGTATAAGGCATAGACTAGCCTGTATATATGTCGAAACCATTTTATACAATTGAGCTATTCAAGCACTCAAGGTATAAGGCATAGACTAACCTGTATATATGTCTAAACCATTTTATAAAATTTAGCTATTCAAGCATGTATTCAAAGAAAATTGCAGCCAAAAAATCCTTCTAAGCAAATGTTCATGTAGATGAAAAGGATAGCTCTATCTAATATCCATTACATCAAAGTTATAACTACATTTTGAATGCTTCACAACTCCACCCGAAAGGATAGTTTCTTTTTTTTGTTTTTTTTACAAATTAAAAAATAAATTGCAATACTGTCACATAATTGAATAGAAATTTGTGTACAGAACATGAGTTTTTATCATAAAAACCCAACATCTCTACCCATAAGGTAGTATGAAATCTTTAATGCATTCATTAATCAATATATGCCAAAAGAATTCTGCAATATCCTGTTTGTAACTGATTCGAATGTTCAAAAAATTAGTTAATGTTGTTTCTCAAAAGACCATCATGTAAGTTTGTCTAGACACCAGGTATTATATCAAATCATCCATCTTATGTCTTGGTTTGCATTAATGTAGTGAATTTATATGCCAAAGAAAACGTGAGTATCAGCACAAGGCAAGAGACCAATCCTATATTAGAGTTTTAGGATTATGCGAAGATCTTGCTTATGCAAAAAATGCATAAGTGATCTTATATATGCTTATGTACCAGGTTTAGAGTATGTCAGAAAACCTTGAAAAGCATCCAAAGACTAAGCCTTTACAATAAAAAAATGTACTGAGTAGGTGCAGTTGCACCTACCTAGATTGCATTATTCTCTGATGCAGCATGCATAGGGTTGGTGGTGACGAAGGTCAGAAGAATATAAGATGCAAGGTCAACAACCAAGGCATATGTCTGTAACAAGAGCACCACCATGGCAACGGAATTATTCCTCCAATTATACATTTACAAGTGATGCCATCTTGCCCAAAACTATTGCCATCCATGAGAAGGTTGCGAAAATTTGTGTCCCATGATAGCCATCTAAACCATACATTCCAAGATATGTAAAACATTATTTGTGTGTGAGTGTGTGAGTGTTCAGTCGTGCACAAGATAGCAAGATATCAAGAGAATGAGAGAAAGAAAGAGAGAGAGAGAGAGAGAGAGAGAGAGAGAGAGAGAGAGAGAGAGAGAGAGAGAGAGAGAGAGAGAGAGAGAGAGAGAGAGAGAGAGATTTGGTATAGTACCTTAGTAGCCAGATTCTACGGTGTGTTATCATAATATTCAATCAAGAACTACAATATGGCACGTGAGCAGAGGAGTCTATATGCCACATTGCCCCTGTGTGTGTGTGTGTGTGTGTGTGTGTGTGTGTGTGTGTGTGCCTCTGTGGGGAGAGAGATCCTCTGTTGTGTGTTTGCACATGAGCATATGCACATGTTAGCTCGCAGGAAAGAACTGGACGCGGAAGGGTTTGTGGGTATTCAGAGAAAGCCAACGAGTTCATATAAATGAACCCTGATAACAAAAATAGTGGGGCCATCATGAAGCACCCACATTTATTGACTTTATTATGAGCATCCACCTTATATGAATTGACTTAAAGAGTTATAGTTCAAATCCATTGCGTGCCCAATCTCCAGTTAAGCTAAAAAAATTGAACTTTGCCAAGTGTATTTATTTTATGGGTTCTAGGTTTTTGCGAGCGCCGAACGGACCTTGTGGCAAGTAAGGAGCATTTCGAGAAAGGGTGTTCACAAGATATGATAATAGGTTGAAGCATGGCTAACCTTCATAATTGTGCAAAAATGTATGTGGATGAATGCAAGCCCTATTACAAAGCATGAACCTGAGTGAATTATTGGGAGCAATTTATTGTTTAAAAAAAAACAGGTTGTGTACACCAGGCAGTGCATGTGATCTATATTAACAAGGAGGGTAGGATACACCATTATGAACTCTAGTTGCTTCGCATATAAACTATACAACATAAGATTAAGAGTCTTTTGATCTGTACAATGAGCACAAAATATTTCCATATAAATTAGATTCAGATGGAGCCAAGTATTAGTTAATATAATATCTTCCAAGTGATAAAGTGTGTGTGTGTGTGTGTGTGTGTGTGCAAACATAGGATATCCAAAAATATATATGGAAAATATAGGATAGGATTCCGAATAAGAATATGGAATGAGACAGAACGCTCTCCTCTACTAAGGGTAAAACAAATTGTCCTGTTTAAATGTGTGTGTGTGTGTGTGTGTGTGTGCGCGTGCACGTGCAATGTAGTGTATATTTATATTCACCCTCCACATTGTTATTTTCTTGAGTAATCTTTCATTCATATCACCCATTTAGAGGTAGCACTAGTCTCGAGGTACCTCTAGATGCAGTCTGGCTCGTGGCTTAAACTCCATGCTAGGTTGGCCCGCTGAGAATTTCTCCCCTACGAAAACTTTTTCGCAACTCTAATGTATATTGAAATTGTCTAAAAGTGTAAATTGTATATTTTTTGCATAGACCCCTCGAGAGGGGTATCTCTCAACCTTGGCCTTGCCTTTTTTGGACAAGTCACGAGCACTACTTCAGTGTGTCTTTTAGACATTTCTAAATGCGCTCTTCTTGAATACTATCTTGAAGCTCGGTGTGCTTTAGCTTCTTTGTTGCCTAGGTCCATTTTTGTGTCATCACTCTAGGAGCATGGCTAAATATCATGAGAGTCATGCTTGTAGGAGCCAGAGGGCTATGGTGAGTTCCACCTTGCCTTCACCATGGCTTAGGAGAGCCTTCAGAGCAGAGAAGGTGAAGCTGATCGAGAGAGAGAGAGAGAGAGAGAGAGAGAGAGAGAGAGAGAGAGAGAGAGAGAGAGAGAGAGAGAGAGAAAGAAAGAAAGAAGCTACGACACAAAAAAATTAACGTCGTGTGTATTTGATTAAAAAACTATAACATATATAGAGTTGTCCTTTCCATGCAAACTTCTAAATGAACTAGAGTTTATATTTATACCTTAGGAGGAGTTTCGCACAAGCTTGACACTGGCAGAACTCGAACTTAAATTCCCAACAATTGGTTGCATTGAGCTTGACTTCAAAACATTTATGCGTAATGTTGACATCACAAACCAAATCTTGCATCTCTGTCGTGCAATCAAAGTTTTCATATAAGAAACAACAATTTTCAATAGGTTTCTCTTCCATTTGATATGGACTAGAATGGATCTTGGAACCATGTATCGTATTATAAATGCACCAAAGCTTTGTAGAAGTGGATGTTTCTGAGAACAAAAATCTGGTATACATTTTTTGAATATCAATAAAGCACAACTGCTCCACTTGTGCATTTGATCTTGATGTACCATGTGAGGGCCATGCCAGGGACCACTGGTTGTACCATCTCCCAATGGATACACCATGATCTCCAACATCCCTCCTTCTTTAGACCGACACCAAGACATGACTCATCGTGCTCTTCGATGCAAACTCAAGGGGATGATAACATTCACTTTCTCTTGTATGGATCCCTTAGCCTCAAAGCACCTTTTCTTACCAGTCCAACTTTCCAATCAAAGTCATCAGACTAAATTCAAACTCAACCTTCCGGGGTCAATTGGTGGGAGTTCTCGATTCACCCTTGGTTCAAGGTCACTGACGCTTTTTTCTCTGTTATGAGTGAGCACAGTTGTCAGCGCATCCCCCTAAGATGAGTGTACTTAATAACTAAAAAAATTCCTCATTCCCAAGTTTGATTCCTACTCTGTAGATCAAAATCCCTTTTCCCATTTTTTACTTAACTTAATGGACAACATAAAATTGGGTTCAACTTTCCAGCCAACAATTTAACCCTCCAAAATTCCACCCACCCACCGAACGTTTGGTAATTGCACCTTCCCAAGGTAGTGTTATGATACTAGAAAATAGTATTCCAATCATATTAAACCAAAAATATATTTCAAGCATTTGAAACTAGCATGCAAATGCTTTCATACCGCAAGTGTGCATTTATCAGGTCGTTCCCATCTTTTTCTTTTTAGAATATTTTACTTTCTTTTTCCTTTAGTATTAGTAAAATTATATAGTTATCTTTCACACAATCACAAATACTCTTCTAGGCATATCCCTATCCTCATCCTAGAACTTGGGTATCCTGTCTCCTCCGCCATGTGTGGAGGCGGCACCTTGACACAATTTTCTATTCTTATCTTTCTTTATCTTGTCTAGGAAAGGCTCACAAAAATATTCTACTCTAGATTCTTTTTAAATCAATAATCCTAGAAGGAGAGTAAAGGTCCAACTGATGAGGACAATTGCAAAATAGCCCACTTAGGTTCCTAGCCTTTCCAAGGTTCCTTTTTACCAAACAATTAGAAGAGTTTCTTAATTAGACCACATCCTCCTCCCTTATCCTCATGCCTTTATGGATCCATTTTTCTTCCTCCTTTTCTTGACGGCATCAGGCCTACCCAAACTAAGCCAATTTCCAAATGCATCCACAGATCTCACAACCGAGCCGGGACTCACTCCCATTCAATCTCATTTCTAGGGCATTGAATGAACCTGAGCTCAAAACATAGACAAAAAATTATCAGTCCTAGCCAAAAAGGACCATTCTCCGTTGCATCCCATAGGTAAACACCTGCGCCGACCTTTTCCAAACATATAAGACAAAGTTTACACTTAAATAGTCTACATTTAAATAGTCTACGTTTACACTTAAATAGGCTATCCACATCAAATCTTCTCAGTAAAGTTTTTGATCCTAGTTAAAATTTAGATTAGGTTCATTTGAGTTATAATCACTTAGTTCCTACTACCTTTTAATCTCTACTCAAACAAGACCTTAAGAAATACAACGAGTCTCTTGGGAGTTTAAGGTTTTATCTCGATGTAAGGTTCAAGTTAACCCCGTCTTGGGCAATTCCCATTTGTCTTCTTTGCACCATTTGCCACCCCTGGGGCATATCCATGGAAACGATGAAAATTTTATGTTTAAGAAACACGGTCATCACTTCCACAAATCTATCCCCTTGCTGCCCCCATATCGCATTTGCAAGAAAAATTTGAAAGAATATGAACTTGAAAAGAACAATGCATATGCTCTTTATGATGATCCTTGCTTTAGAGTGGGTCATGAATTGTAAACCTAGAACTTTAGAGTGCACAAACTTACAATCGTAACCTAGGATTATGCAAAAGTGGATGCTTGATTGTGTAAGAGTAGAACCCTTCAAAGAATGGTAGTGTAAGAGTGAAAATATGACATTCCTAAGAGTGGACATGTTAGTGTAGTGAGAAATACACATGCAATGAAGTACAAATGATCAAAACATTCTACTCAAGATAGGTTTTTAAGCTTACCTCTTGCTTCCATGGAGAAGATTAATCACTTAAAGATCTAGGATTTTTCCAATTGGCAAGAGAAAAGGGAGGGAATGACCTTATCGCGAATGGGAATTTTCTTTTTCAAAGAAAACTTCTTTGGTTATAATAAACTTACCCTTTAAAACTCAACTCCTATTTGAAAATTAAATATTAACTTAGTGCATCACTAAAAACTTTTACACATATAATTTATGCAAAATCGAGGGCATCTCTTTTGGAAAAATTATAATTTCTCTTCTTGAAAAATAAGGTTGGTTCCAAAAATAACTCCATTACCTAGTTTCCTTTGATTTGTAGCGTCTACCTTTATAATAGTAGTGTAAGTAATAGAATAAAAGTAACATAAAAATCAATAAAAAGGGTTATGCAAGAGATTAAGGGATAATTAAGAATATTAGTCACCATTTCATCATGCATATACTATTTAGGTAATTATGATCTCCAATCACATATGGTTAAAGAGAGTGTTTTCTACTCTCTCTCTATGTCTATATGTCATATTAGTTTGATAATCTAAGAAACTTGAAATAATGGAACTTGAAATATTTAGATAATTATGACCTCCAATCACCTATGGTTAAAGAGAGTGCTTTCTACTCTCTCTATGCCATATTAGTTTGGTAGCCTAAGAAACTAGAAATAACAGAACTTGAAATAACATTGTGGTTAGTTGTTAGAAACATGGTTAGTTATGATTAGTAATGAACCATAATTAAATGGAAATAACAAAATTATGAAGTCATTTCTTCTTCCCAAGCAAAAAGGCCTGCTTATGAAAATGTGAGCTCTTAAGCATGAACTTAAGTAACCATGAAAGTAAATCAATACCAAAAAGTGCAATAGTATGTATGCAAGATAGAGCGTACCCACTTCCCGCAGTCCACACCCAACCGTGACATCAATGATGCAACTAGCTCATCAAGTTTCCCTTGATCCCGAAGCACAAGATTATGATGTGTGTTACACAACTAGAAATCACCGAGTTATTGCTTGGCAATGCCACGTAACTCGCCGATTGATGTGTTCCTTCCATGCATATGTCCACGCGGCATTGCCACGTAACTCGACGAGTTACGTGGCATGCAGATTCGACAACTTGTCAGCTTTTACACATACCTCGATAAGTTATGTGTCATTGCCAAGAGGTAACGCCACGTAACTCGGCAAGTTATGTGGAATTACATCTTTGAAATGCCACATAACTCACCGAGTTTCATGGAAAAGCTCAACTATGCATGCCACGTAGCTTGGTGAGTTACGTGGCCTACCAACTTAATGGAGTCAATGGACCACGTAGCTTGGCGAGATACATGGACGCCATGTAACACATGGAGATATGGTTGTGCCACATAACTCAGTGAGTTACGTGGATACATTTCCAAATGAGATCAGCGGGTTACATGGCGTGTCACGTAACTCGTCAAGTTCATGAAATTAAAAGAAAAAAAAATATATTTTAAATGGTTAGGTCAAAACTTGAGCTTGAAGGATCCAGTTCATCTTTACACCTACGAGGACCAAGGTTGTCATCACTCCAATCCATAGAGGGACCCCCGGTAGAATGACACCAGATACGTGGTGACATGTCACATCTGCAGAGAGAGAGAGAGAGAGAGAGAGAGAGAGAGAGAGAGATTGAGGTTGGCTAGCTTGGCTTCCTCTCTCTCAAACACATTGTAGGGAAGCGTTCTAGCACAACCTAATCGCAACCCACAAAATTATCAAATCCATGGATAGAGAAACCCGGATAGGGCATGGAAGCACGAGCCTAAGATGAATGGAATAGAGGATTCAAGAGATCACCTCTCCATTGCAAGTAGAGATTAGCCATGGCAAGACTAACTCTAAACCTACTCTAATCACTAATCAGTTAATCTCCTACAGACATCAAGCCCACCGAAGTCCGACTTGCCATAGACTAGAAACTCCAAACACACTAATGATAAGCACACACTAATTACCACACATCAATTAAGGCACTTCATCAATAGCTTACACACACGAGGTGAATGGTGCTAGAGCTACATAAAACCTATCTACACACACAAGCAAAGAATAGGGCACACACACAAATTAGAAGATTAAGATCCAACTTAATCACCCTAATTTATAATGCTAAATATCACAAATCAATTGCTCGTAGAGAGATAAGAGTGGTTACTAGCAAGAAGTACATACATCTCTGAAATCTAGAATAATGAAAGTGTAATACTACTTCATGACAAGATGAAATGTAGAGAAGAAGAGACTAATGAGAAAATAAGAATTAGATTAATCAAGAAGAGCTTACTCTAATTACAATGGTTAGCACTAGCCTCTCAAGCATAGACACTAAGCTCAAGGATAGGCCAAAGAGTGAACACTCTAGAGAGAGGGAGCTCTCAAAAGTGAATCCTCAAGAGTGGATACTCAAGAATGAAGCCTCCTTACACAAAGGCTTCCTTTTAAGGGCTTTCACCACTTTCTCTTTTACTATGGGTTTAAGCTTGAGCCCTTAAACTACCATATACAACTTTGGAACTCCAAGTGAGCCCAAGACTTATACAAAGTGAGTGGAAATATTGTGACATCCATAGATATCTCTCGCTTGATGCATATTTGATGTAGCCTGTGTTAGCCGCTACTAACATTCCCCCTTCCTAATTTGCTGCACGTCCTCGTGTACTGGTGAAGCAAGACACGATGATATGGTAGAAAGCAAGTCCATGGAAGAAATGTTAAGCTGCAAAACATAAGAACAAGTTATGAGAACAAAGGACTGAAAGGATACAAAACATGAAGTACAATGAGAAATCATGCAAAGTGAATTTTTTGCTTCCAAAAGATGGGTCAATCATAGTAAAAAACTAGACAACTTTAAGCAAAAAAGACACCTATACTATTGTGAAGATTAAACCACTTTGAAATTTTAGTTACTAGACACATGATATATTTTTTAGCACATTTTCATTCTTCCACCGTGAGATGCTAATGGCAATTGGACTAAAAGACTAAAAACCTAATCATAGCCCTAGGTCATGTTAAAAATGAATGGAGTATTAAGACTATCACTAATAGTCTAGGTCGACTAATGAGAAATGAACCTAAATTAACCTAAGGTCAAGGACAATTACCTATGATTAGCACACATAAAACCTAATTTTTTGATGAGTTTAATTTTCACAAAGCAAAGTGTTGAAACTTTAAAATGCTTAGCTTTTGAACACTAAAAAACCATAGCTTAGAAGCAAAATTTCACTTAACCAAGCATAGAGAATCAAGAGAGAAACAAAAGAGCAAAATTATGGAAGGATTACACCTATTCATGCTCTTTGTGCATCCAACTCGAACAAGCATCCCCTTCGTGTAGAGAGGTCGCTTGATTTTTTTATTTGCAAAAGAAGCTTTTTGAAGCTACGTGTAGACACAAGCTCCAAAATTCCTTTTATTGAAATCCAAAAGCACACAAAAACATTAATGAAAACCTAAATCTAGGGTCTTGCATATCCGAATTGGCCAAAGGGAAAAAACCCAAGGGAAAAAAATACCTTTGGTTATGCACATGATGCTCTTTGATAGAAAATTTATGCATACACAACAACAGTGAGAGAGAAAAATGCTTCTACATAAGCAAATTTTGTAATTTTTACAACCTCTCGTGCATGATTCAAAGTAGATTAGTTTCTAGCTCAACTTGAAATATGGAAAAACAAGCCACGAGCTGAAAATAGTGTAACCTCTAAATGAAATGAAGTGGCTCTCGAAAGCCGAATTTTACAATTTAAAGCTTTTCAAAAAGTTGGCTAACAACTAGCTCACATGAAATTTTACATTTTTTAGAGCAATCTATGAGCTAGAGATGACTTCAACTTGATGAAATGAAAATGAATGGCTCTTAATAGCCAAAATTTGCAATTTAAAGTTTCAAAAAAGTTGGGTAAATACTAGCTCAAAAGAAAACATTTGCATTTAAGACCAAGCTATGAGCTAACATACAACTTTAAATCCAAAGAATTGGAATGGCTCTAATTAGCCATAGTTTACAATATATTGCAATGATGACCCCTTGTTGGAGAAAGTCACACTCTTGCCACAACCCTTCAAAACAATTCAAATCATTAGTGCTTTTATGCATTTGGTCATTTAACACGAGCACTAAAAAATGCACAATCAATCACAACCCCCAATGCTCTCTGTTGTTGCCCGTTTAAAACAAGCTCAATTTTAGTACTTTGAAATGATTTTTCATTCAACTCAAGCACTAAAAGCATGCTCAATGCTATCTCATGGCCATTCAAAAAGCCCAATTTAGAACTATGCAAGGATTTTTGCATAAATATTAAGCACTAAAAAATATCGAGCAATGCCAAGTTCAATTTCTAGCGCATTCTTCATTCACACACTGCTCTCCCATGTTCATCCAAAAAAAAAAAAAACTTGATTTTAGTGCTATCCAAGGTTCTTACATTAAACTCAAGCACTAAAATGTACGAGCTTAATCATAAATTCACAGTGGTACTCGTTGGTCTTTCAAAGCTCAATTTTAGTGCGTTCCAATGATTTTTCAGTAAATTTAAGCACTAAAATGTGAGCAAAACCTCAATCCTCATGCAAATTTTTCAACTATTCAATGGATGACACACATTTAGTGCCCAACATGTTCTTATGTAGCAACATTTGTTGTTTGATTAACACATATAGTATGATGAATAAGATCTATGGAGCACAATACGAGTCAATGTGACAACAAAATTTTATTTCAATGAACCTCCCTACGATGACCATTTTGTGAAAGAATAGTGGCTTTTCATAGCAAAAATGACATACATATCAGAAAGAAAAAGAGAGCTATCCAAAAAATGCAACTATGAAAACCATCATTTTGGATTTATTGATGTGTAAGCTCGGTGATAGACACAACCATGGTCACAATGAATGAAAAAACATACCACCAAGTCAATTATATCATTTTTCACTTGATTTTGTTTAATTTTTGGTCTTGATTGGCCGTTTTGATTTTTTCTCTCTCAAAACTGCAAGCTCAATTGAATCTCTTAAATTCCTTAAGTGAAGCACGCATTTTTTTTCCAGGAAAGGAGGTGAAAACACCCTCTAATGCCCTCATTTTTTCAAAAAATGTGAGCTTATTTCATTTTATGCATGAACTGACGTGGTGACATCTTGATCCAAACGGAACGAGTTGTTAATGGAGGTCCCATAGGCAAGTGGGCGAGGTCATGGGGCTGCACCAATAGCAAGCAGTATGCAAGATATGGGGAGCCAACTTTGGCGATATGCTCTACAGCCCAACACCTTGCGGGTTAATTAAGAGCAAGCTGGTGATCTTTTGGAGCCCAAGACTAAAATGGCATGCAAGTGGGGTTGTGTGCTATCGCGATTGGTAGGGATTGGTCAGGGCTCAAGGAGAATCACAGACTTTGATGAGCCAACAGCTGTTTTTGAGTCTATGAGTTTAAAGCTAGCTCGAGGCAGTTGACCACAAAAGGAGCGCTGATGCAAGTGGGTGGGTCAGCGTAAGCAATATTCATGGCACGGAATGGAGTCAAGGCGAGAGTTGCAGGCCAGCGATCAAGGCCATGACGCTGACTTGGCATTTTTGAAAAAAAAAGACTGTGTGTGTGCGCACGCGAATCTCGGTAGAAGAGTTTTTACTCTTAAGCATGCAGAGTGTGCATCTTGCTAGGCGCTGTTAACAAGCCAGCATGAAAAGCCGTTCTTCGGGCTTGTCACGATATCGGGTTGTCAAGCCTGGAGTTTCTCAAGAGCACGTGAGGCCCTTTTTTTTAGGTTTATGAGAGCCTAAAAAGGATCCGAACCACCTGTCGCCCAAAACTGCATTCGTTGGAGAATCGCAATATAGACAAAGAGATCCAAAGAAGGTGTGAATTGGTGTGTGAGTGGGTGTGTTTCTGGGAGGATGCGCCATTCCAGGCCCGCATGGCAAGTGGGAGAGGTAGGTGACAAAATAGACAAGCGAGGCATTCTGTTGACAGCTCGCTTTGAGTTGTATTTAAAATCTCCTTTTTCTTTTCATTTTGTTTGAAAATGTCATTTAGGGATTGTTCTCACATTCAAACTAGGTTTGAAGAGTGTAAGTACTACTGGGGTAAAGTAGTGATAGAGAGGGAGAGGATGTACACATATAACATCGCATATAAAAATGGATGAATTCAAGTGCATATATGCTCTCAACTTTTATGTCAAACTCTTCCCTTAATGAGTAGTGAAACCAATTTTTTAGACCTCAATCGAGCTATGAATATCTTTTTGCATCCTTTGGTAGTGCATACACAAAAATAGTCCAAAATCTATCCACAATTTGTTTCAATTTATTCAATTCCCAATTTTAGCTGAACACTCATCACATCTCAAAACATAGTGAGAATTAAATCCAATTTTGTGTCAAAAATGTACCACACTAGTCGGCCCATTGTTTCCAATTGAGGATTACTTGATTTCACAATTCTTGTTGGAAAAAATCGATAATCGTTGCAACATCAATTTCTCATATTCCACATCTCTAATCATCCAAACCCTGTTGGATTTGTCATTTGGTTTGTGAGGCTACTTGATTATGGCATTTGCAAATGAACAAATTAACGAATTGTTTTCCATTTCAATCAAATAGACTTACACTACAATGCTATTACATAAAATCATCCCCAATTGCATATCAATTGAGTGATTAATGATGCACACAGCAATCTTTAGGTTTAATAATCATCATAATTGGTAATTGCTCCCAATTATTCATCCACAAATTGGATTGTACATGCCATTGATTGGCACACACACACAAATTTAGACCAAAACTTTATGCAATTAATCCATCAATTTCACATTGAAATGCTCAAATTGAAAACTCAATCAAGCATAAGTGAATGCATGCATGCTCAATTTTCAAAAAATTAACACTATTTTGATCCAATCAAGCAATGCACACACTAAAAAATTAAGCACAAATGATCAAATTTTTCGATTGGAAATGAATTTAGGCTTATACCTAATGATTGCACATACTTTTCATAATCAAAAACCATTTTGGTGCCCCAATTGACCATCAATCATTGAAAATCAAGTGGTCATGGATGGACGCACACACTCAATCTTTGCCCAATTTTTTTGGCATTTAGGCTTATCCAATGATTAAATTAGCCTAGCATACACATCATTTACATGATTTCATACTCATAAATCATCAATTCCATCACTTTTTATGTATGCACACATTCAAGATTAGGTGCACACACTCTTGAAAAATTTGACAGTTTTTTTCCCTCTTTGATGCATGCACACACACAATGATTTTCCCTCTTTGATGCATGCACACACACAATGATTTTTATGCACACACATGATTTTTTCTTGGGAATTAAGCATTATCTTGACACAAACATCATTCATTAGTCAAAATTGACCATAAATTTCATCCCAAAACAATCAAATTAGGTGCAAAGTGTAGGTCAATTGATTTACACACTTAATTTTAGCAATAAATTAGCAACACATTGGAATCAAATTAACCACTCAAAAATCGAATGAAGTAGGTCAATGCACTTACAATTGATTGCATCCAAGCTAATCCTTGCTCCACGCGATGATTCCAACATGCAAACACATGTGTGGCTCTTCCAAATTAGCCCAAAAATTGACCATTTGTAGGTCAAAAATCAACACGCAAATCATTCGATTAGGCATAAATTAGCACAATTTACTTGATTAGAGTGATGATTCCACCTCTTACAAGGGGATTTCACATACTTTACACTTCAAATGTTAGTAGTTAGGTTAGCAAGGTTAGTCAAAATTAGTAGAAATTTGCATGAAATTAGTGAAATTAGCATGGAAATGAAGCGAAATTAATAAGGGTTAACATGAAATTAATGAAATTGGGGGTGGAATTGGGGGTTTGGGGTATTCATAACTCAACATTAGCATCAATTTCTTGCACAATCATCATTAAATCACACCAAAATTAAGTTACACAAACTAAAAAACCAACAAAATTAGTAGTAAAACTACTCTATTCTACACATCCTAAACTCACTAGCTTAGGTTATCGATCCCCGGTAGTAGCGCCAAATATAAGGATTCGTTGTAGCACGACCTAATCACAACCCACAAAATTATCAACTTTGTGGATAGAGCAACCAAGCTAGGGCATGGAAGCACGAGCCTAAGATGAATGGAATAGAGGATTCAAGAGATCGCCTCTCCATTGCAAGTAGAGATTAGCCATGGCAAGAATAACTCTAAACCTACTCTAATCACTAATCAGTTAATCTCCTATACACATCAAGCCCACCGAAGTCCGACTTGCCATAGACTAGAAACTCCAAACACACTAATGATAAGCACACACTAATTACCACACGTCAATTAAGGCACTTCATCAATAGCTTACACACACGAGGTGAATGGTGCTAGAGCTCCATAAAACCTATCTACACACACAAGCAAAGAATAGGGCACACACACAAATTAGAAGATTAAGACCCAACTTAATCACCCTAATTTATGATGCTAAATATCACAAATCAATTGCTCGTAGAGAGATAAGAGTGGTTACTAGCAAGAAGTACATACATCTCTGAAATCTAGAATAATGAAAGTGTAATACTACTTCATGACAAGATGAAATGTAGAGAAGAAGAGACTAATGAGAAAATAAGAATTAGATTAATCAAGAAGATCTTACTCTAATTACAATGGTTAGCACTAGCCTCTCAAGCATAGACATTCAGCTCAAGGCTAGGCCAAAGAGTGAACACTCTAGAGAGAGGGAGCTCTCAAAAGTGGATCCTCAAGAATGAAGCATCCTTACACAAAGGCTTCCTTTTAAGGTTTTTCACCACTTTCCCTTCTACTATGGATTTAAACTTGAGCCCTCAAACTACCATATACAACTTTGGAACTCCAAGTGAGCCCAAGACTTATACAAAGTGAGTGAAAATATTGTGACATCCATAGATATCTCTCGCTTGATGCATATTTGATGTAGCCTGTGTTAGCCGCTGCTAACACACACATGTGCACAAAATGTGCCTGGCTCTCTCACACAGACATGCGTACAAATTTAGAATGTGCACTACTCTATCTAACACCCACATGCATGGGTAGAAGATTTCTATTGTGGCTTTCTCACCTTGTCTCTTACATACACAATGTCACAACCTGTGTGCCTGTGGTTGTGTCACGCAGGAGGGGGGGTGTGGACTCCCGGTGGGTGGCAAAGATGACAATGTGAGAGAGAGAGAGAGAGAGAGAGAGAGAGAGAGAGAGATTTGGGGTTGGCAAGGCAAGGCTATAAAAAAAACTAGACTTTTAATCGTATAAAGCCTCCAATTATGGAAGGAAGTAGATTTCTTTTTGTTTTTCTAACTAAGAAAAGTATGAAACTTGTAGACATAGGTTAGTTAAGTTTATCCCAAAACTGTGCACTTCAAGAACCTACCACTGGAAGCCTAGCCATAAGAAAACCTTACATGATCAAGATCAAGAGACTAATCGGAAGGCTCTTACACCTTTAACTTCATGCGTGATAGTTCAAAAAGAACCTCCAAGTTTATTTTTTCTTTGAAAGGTTGTTTACAAGAAACAATTAAGATTCATACACTTCTAAAAAAATTTGAGTATACATTGCTGAAGAAAACCTTGTAAAAGTGGAAGTGATTGAAAGGGAAAAAAACCTGATTGAATTAATTCAAGAATTGGAAACTATTATTACATAGTACAAAGGATTCTCTCTCTCTCCCCCCCCCAAAAAAAATCAACCAGCGCCATACAGTTCCTTGCTCCGATCTTGATTCGACAGCCGATGGTGGTGTACATAGGAGCCACTTTTTTCCTCCTTGGAAAACTAGCCTCGAGTACTACATGGCTAGGAGCTAGCCACACAATCAATTTTCATACGGCTATAACCTTAGTGTGGGCAATAAGTTGTGGCCTATTTGCTTTAGGCCACCCAACCCTAACAACAAAACGCCTAGAAATTAGGAACAAGGCCTAGAAATTGGGAACCCTACATAGAGCATGTAGCTTCAAACTTTTATTTAGATTGATTTACTTGTATATATTTTTGCATCTGTTGCATTTTCTATATGGTTGTAGTCACCACGTTGGTGCAGCCAAAGTGTGTCGACTCTAGAAGGTGGCATGGACAGATGTGTATAGGCAAACAAAAGCATGGCAAAGGACTGGAGCAGCTGGGAAATTCATGGGATGGCAGGTAGCGGCGAAAGTTTCTGCATGATGCGGCTTATAGGCCAAGGAAGGCTCCACAATGGGCTAATTGGGGTAGCACGTGAAGGAGATGCAAAGTGCAGCCTTTGGGTCCAGAAATGAAGAGCTTGAACTGCTAAAGGATCAGACCCAGACGGCTCATCAAACCGAGCTACGGAGCCCAAGTTATTGAAGGTTGAAGCTTTGGTGGTTTGCAGATTTTTGCCGGACAGGGCTGTTGGGGACAGGTGGTCCAAGTGGAACCTAAGGTATAGATGTGTAGGGCTCAATTCATGGAGCCTACCCGTCTTTTCGGATTGCGGATCGGAGCCATGGTTTGCAAGATATGATCAGTTGAAGTTTTCCGGGGGCCGGGTCTGAGCCCACTTGGCCGCATTGGAGAATGTGCTATCTGGCATCTTTTGAGTACCGACGAAGTTCTAGAGCAGGGTGTACATCATACGGAGATAGCAGGAAGTGACTGCATGCCAAACGGAGTCCGGAGCGGAAAGTTATGAAAGTCGAAAAACTAGGTGTCTTTGCCCGAAGATGATTGCAGATGATTTGGTTGGGTTTTGGTGGCCTCAATTTGAGGGCTAGGAGAGTCATAAAGTGAAGAAAGTTTGGAGGAAGTTGGAGTCGATCCAATGAGTTTTTGACCGGGTTCGACAGCTCTGCGAATGGGCCATCAGGGGCCAGTTGGCAAGCAGTACAAGTGGAGGAGAACAAGAGGCTACTTTCAAAAAAAAAGGGGTGGTACAATGCTTATTTTTCAAAGCCTTGAGGCTCAAGTCCTATGGAGCCGCCACGTGTCGGGGCCTTGAACCCATATGCGCAGTGAAAACGTTAAGGGCCGTGGTATATAGGCAGGGCCGTGGCCTCTCCAATGGTATCCAAGGGGTGTGAGGGGAGATCCCCTCCCTTAGCTATGGCGGGCGAGTAGTTGGCGTTGCTGTGGTGTCCGGCAGCGATTTTGGGCGGAGCAGGCGAGGTGGCACGCCCGTGGGCAACAGCATGGCGGTGCGGTTGTTGAGCTCGTTGATGATGTGGTAGGCAGCCAAGAGGTTGTGCCCACGCCCGTTGAAGGCCAAGTTTTTTGAGGAGAAGCCCCAGCACCCCCCCCCCCCCCCCCCCCCCCCCCCCCCCCCAATAGCGACATCGCTATTGCCTTGGTAGGGGAGGGGTCCGGCTGCAGCAAAGAGGTGCCGGTAAAGGCAAAGGCTAAAGGCACTCAAAGGCCAAGAGAAAGAGAAGTCCGGGCGGCCAGATCGGATAAGGACGAGAGATGAGGCATGCAAAGCTTTCCAAAATAAACTAGGCCAAGTGTTGGCAATGCATAAAAATTCCTAAAAGAAGCTCCAAATGAAGTGCACAACATGGAAGACTCGCCCATTTTTTCTTTTTTGGGACTCCTAGGCACACCCCTATAAAAGGAGGTTTTTGTTCATTTTTTAGGGTCTTTTGACCGGTTGGCTTTTTTTCCTGTGTGAGTAAGTGAAAGCTTAAAGCTTGTGTGTTGCTAAGCTTGCCATTGAAGCTTCATACATTGGTTGTACTACTCTCTATGCAATAATACCACTCACTTGCCCCAATCTCGTGTGTTGCTTCTCCTCATCCCCCTCCCCTTCTCTCGCTCTTCGTGTATTGGTCATGGCTTGCAGAGGGTTTGCCTACAGCTCGAAAGGTGCTACCAAGAAGGCAGATTAGGAGTGTTTTGTGATTCGAAAAGGGTGAGTTGAGCAGTGTGGGTGCTTTTGTGTTGTGGGTGTTTTTTTGCAAGGTGTGAGGTAGTTGTTTTGTATGCTAAAGTGGAGTTGTTAGTGCAAATAAGCCAATTTGAAGGTATTTTTAGAGAGGTTATGGGTGTTGTGGAATCCCTGGGCTATAGAGAGGTAAGTATTTTGTGTGCTGGGTGTGTTCCCTATTCCCCCTCTCCAACGTTCTATCTTATGCAGTCCATTTGCACCTTGTTGTTGCATGATGTGCCTTTATGATTGTAGTTTCCATGTTCAAGTGTTTGCATTTCAATTGTACCACACTTCTGTACAATGTCGATTTGTACCAAAAGCTTAGCGTTTTAATTTAGCATTTCACATGTAGCAAACCTTTTTACGATGTTTCTCTTTGAGCATAAATTTCATTTTACTGATTGCAATCCATTGTACCAAACCTCTGTAAACGTTTTCTTTATGATTATAGTGTTGGGTGTTCACTTGTACCATGACTTCAAGTACAATTTGTCCTTATGATTGTAGACAACATTTGTTCTAGGTATTGCAATTGAATGGTAACACATCCTCGTTCAATGTCTCCTTATGTGTGTAATTACAATGTTTTGCTTTATGGAATTTTACCTTTGCAAAATGTGTCATTATAATTGTAGTTGCCATGCTCTAGTGTTTGCAGTTCACAAGTACCACACTTTTCTACGATGTCCATTTGTACCAAAACTTTGCCCTCAATAGTGTTTATGATTATAGTCATCTTGTTTGAGTCACCATGTTTTAATTTTTTTCCTTTTGGTATGATATGTCCTTGTAATTGTAGTCACCATGTTTTAATTTTGCATTTCACTTGTATCAAACCTTTTTGCGATGTGTCTTGCTGACCTTAATTGCAATGTTTACTTATTGCAGTCCATTTGTACCAAACCTCTGTAAATTTTATCTTTATGATTATAGTCATCTCGTTATAGTTTTGGGTGTTCACTTGTACCACAGCTTTGTAAGATCCTCAATGTATCACATCCTCGTTTGATGTCTCCTTATGAGTGTAGTTACAATGTTTTCTTTATATAGTTTTACCTTTGTAAAATGTTTCATTATGATTACAGTAGTCATGTTTTAGTTTATGCGGTCCATTAGTCCATCGTAAAAAAATTGACGATTGTGTCATCCAAGACCGATGAGACGGGAGCAGATAGGCATGAAAATTTGTAGGGATGGGGAAAGCACACAAATCAAAACCCCTACAAAGTTTCATGGGTAGCACAATCCGTCTCAATGGTCTACGGTGGCACAATTGCCAATTTTTTACCATTGGGTCCTTGGCGAGGCCAAAGCGGAAAAATTGGCAATTGTGCCACCCTAGACCGACGAGACGGGAGGGGATGGCCATGAAACTTTACCAACATGGGAAAAGCACCCAAATACCCACCTCTACAAATTTTCATGGCCATCCATCATCCACCCCGTCTTAACAGTCTACGGTGGCACAATTGCCACTTTTTGACCATTGGGCCCTTGGCGAGGCCAAAGCCGAAAAACTGGCAATTGTGCCACCCTAGACTGGCAAGACGGGAGTGGATGGCCATGAAACTTTGTAGGGGAAAGTAAAGCACACAAATTTTTTCCCTTGAAAAGTTTCGTGGCATCACAATCCGTCTCGACGGTCTACGGTGACACAATCGCCAATTTTGGACCATTAGGTCCTTCGCGAGACCAAAGCGGAAAATTTTATGATTGTGCCACCCTAGACCGACGAGATAGGAGCGGATGGCCGTGAAACTCTATAGGGGTGGGAAAAGCACACAAATCACCACCCATGTAAAGTTTCATGGGCAATGCAATCTATCTCGATGGTCTACGGTGGCACAATCACCAAATTTTGACCATTGGGTCCTTGGCGAGGCCAACGTGCAAAAGTTGGTAATTGTGCTACTCTAGACCAATGAGATGGGAGCAGATGGCCATGAAACTTTTCATGGACAAGGAAAGAACACAAATCCTTTTCTATGCAACGTTCCTTGTGCATCACAATCCGTTGTGATGGTCTACGGTGGCACAGTCACTCACCACTTTTTGACCCTTGGGTCCTTGGCGAGGCCAAAGCGGAAAAGTTAGCAATTGTGCCACCCTAGACAGACAAGACGAGACTAGATGGCCATGAATCTTTGTAGGGGTGGGTAAAGCACATTGATCCCCACTTGTGATAAGTTTCATGGACATCCACTTCCGTCTTGGACAATCTACGGTGGCACAATTGCGAGTTTTTCACCGTTGGGCCCTTGGCAATGCCAAAGCGGAAAAATGGCAATTTTGCAACTCTAGACCAATGAGATGGGAGCCGATGGCCATGAAACTTTGTAGGCGTGGGAAAATCAGACAAATCACTACCCTTGCAATGTTTCTTGGGCATCGCAATCCGTCTTGACGGTCTATGGTGGCACAATTGCTAGTTTTACACCAGTGGGTCCTTGGCGAGGCCAGAGCGGAACATTTGTGCCACCCTAGACCAATGAGATGGGAGACAATGGCCGTGAAACTTTTCATAGGTGGGAAAATCACAAAAATCCAAGTCCTTGCAAAGTTTCATGGGCATCGCATCCGACTCGACAGTCTACGATGGCACAATTTTCAGTTTTTCACCATTGGGTCCTTGGAGAAAAAATTGGCAATTGTGTCACCCTAGAGTGACAAGACAAGAGAAAATGGCCATGAAAATCTGTAGAGGTGGGAAAAACACAAAACCCCCCACCATTGCAAAGTTTCATGGGCATCAAAATCTATCTTGACAGTCTATGGTGGCACAATTGCCATTTTTTACTATTGGGTCCTTCGTGAGGCCAAAGATGCGATTGTTCCCCCCTAGACCGACGAAACGGGAGTGGATGGCCATGAAACTTTGCAAGGGTATGGAAAGCACACAAATCCCCACCCCTAAAAAGTTTCATGGGCATCGCAATCCATCTCGATCATGTAGGGCATCTTACAACAAATTGGCATTCATCCCGCTAATGACAGCCAAGACGGCAACGTAAGAACGAGAATGTTTAATAAAAGTAGATCAATGGTAAACCAGAATAACAACCTAGGAATGGTTATTATAAAAATGAACATCAAATGAACAAGGGAAAGTACAACACCATAATATAGAATATCAGTGAAGTAGAGTATACAAGAATAGAAATGACTGAAAGGGCCAAAAGGTGGAATGGCAAATAACATGAATGTAGTGGTCATTGCTAACACTCATCATCACAATTATCATCTATAAAAGTAGCTTTAATATCGTCTGCAAGATCTACAACTCCTGCTTTGCATGATTCTCTCATGCTCATTCAGACCCAAACGCCAGCGAGGGGTGCTCCATTTCTTCTTGCTAACAATCCTCTCTAGCCTTGGCTTCACAACAAGGACAATATAGGAGTAGTGCATGGCCACCTTGGGCCACTAATATTGTACAAAATGGATGAAGTGCCCATGTCCATGGACCTACTGAAAATAGTACCCTGAAACAACCATACTGTGAGCATCATATGCCTCACCATAATCATCCATGGTGGATTCGTGAAGCACATATTTTTCATTGGTTCACCTAAGAATATAATAGTCAACTCCCTCTACATTTCTCTCCTCGGTAATAACTGCAAAATCATCTCCCTTTGCCAAGTAATCTATGAGAGTATCAGCATCATCTGAGAACTGTGTGGTCTGGCTATCAGTGGAGCTACTTGATGTGTCATACCCTATGATGGTGAAAGAGGCTGTAGTGTCCACCTATCAACCCACTTTTTCATGGTGCAATTTGCCCGCTCACCATGTATGCAGGCATCGTAGAAGCATGAGTGGTGCCTAGTAAAGATAGTGGGATCCCCTAGCTACGGTGCTCCAAATGTTGTGCAACTGGAACATACTTGCTATTGTGTCACAGTCCTAGCTAGTGAGATCAATATCCTCTCTATCCACACACCAAAATAACCTCCTTACTGAGCTTCTTTGAGTCATGTGCCATGTGCTATGAGCACCACTCCACAACCTGTCTAGGATATCTAACTCGGTCATTGTCGCATCGAAGCTGAAATCATTGAATAGCACGCTTTACACAAGCGCCTAGACCATCGTGATCTCCCTTTCCACGCCCTGACTCAAAGAATCTCTAAATGCAAGGTATGCCACTACTATGGCACCATCTGTACAACCAAAAGAACTGACTTGTGCTTTTGAATTACGCACCACAACCAAATATAGCAACAAGAGAATAATATGTGGCGCTCACAAAGGAATCCATCATGCTGCTGGAAACAATGTTGCACAAACTGCACATTGTGTGAGTGATCGTCATTGATGTAGAAATGGTATTCATGTATGATCACTCATGAGTTTTGAGAGCTCTCCACTCCATCAACTCTCGTCTTTGCATGATGATAAGATATATGGACAAGGATTGCCACCTTCAAGAACATTTGAAAAGGTTCAAGTTAGTGAAAAAATGCAATTACATAATGTGGCTAAAAATGCAAAGCAAATATAAAGTTATCAAATTATTATCATTTCTACCTGATCAGAGAAGTAGTATTTGGACTGGATCTCCTGCTATGGAGAAAAGTTGTAGTTCTTTACAAAATTATTGACAGAGACCACAGTGCCAATGGGGAAGGCAGCAAGGCAAGCACAAAACTAGCAATCCTGCCACTTTGCGTGATGCGCATGTTGTACATATTGATACAGAACGGACCTAAAAGCCTGCATGAAGTAGGGACGTGGTGCAGTATGAGATGTGAGCTGCAAACTATGAGATGTGCCACCTTGAAGACCTGTGTATGTATGGTAGTCATACTGCTACCATGTAACTATCACACCCGCATCACCATCATCTATGAAAGATGTAAGTCGTGCAAGATCCCCACATATTGGGCACGCTTGCCCTCCACACACAACATTTGATGGTACGAGGCTCTTTCTACACGCTCACACAACAAAGAGTGGTTGAAGTCTCGTGGCCCCATCGGGACCTCTCCAACACACCGCGAAAGAGCGTGGAACACGTCATACATAATCTAAAACAACACATGGTATCTATAACAACATGTCTCCCTCCTCTCATGCATGAATCACACGTAGCAAGGCTTGCAAGCCTCAAAGGAGCGCTGACCAATGCTAATCTTAGGGTGGGCATCCAGAAATGCATGAAAGAGCTAACTCTGTGTAATCTCTAGGATCATAGCACCATGATCTATGTATTGCTTGCAACCAATCCTATGTCGAATTTCCTTTTTGAAGTCTGTCAAGGTGCAGCAATTCTCCTCCCAAAACTGTCCTATGAGCTCTCGCATGCATGAATCTAGAATCTAGAATGCGTGAGCATCATCATGGAGCATGCCCACTACTCTCCCAAAGCTCATCACTATGTCCCAAATCAAGTCGCTGTCTCCTAAAGCGTCCAACATGCAAGGTGGGCTGATGAATGCACAATACACAAGAAGTGGTCCAAGAAACACCTATGACTGATGTAGCGGCCACTACTTCAGTGAGTGTGCAACGAGCTCAAGTGCATCCCTGGATCCCTGTCGAGATAGTGCATTGTAAGAGAATCTAACACTATCTACAACTATCGGCGTAGAACAATGGATCCTCGGACTACGAATTTTGATAGCTGTGCGGTTCTCAACAACACAAGGGTGTCACAAAAAATTCTCAAGCACTTGAGTGCATGAGGAGAGATCAATGTCACTGAAATAGGTCTCTGCAATGAAGCCTACACGATATCTGGCTCCAAACTGCTAAGAAAGTGTACCATTGCCAGAGGACTGGGATCTGATTCTATCATAGGGTCCACACATGCCTCCATGCCAACTCCAGAAGGTGCTCCAAGAGAAAGCAAGGGAGATCCACTTGAAGAAATGAGGCGACTATGTTGCATCGATGGACTGCCAAAATGCTCCAAGGCTGGCAATATCGTGCAAGACTCCCCAATGGCACCCACCATGGGGGGTGTGAGCTTGGCAGAAGGTGATGCCTCTCCTAGCGGGACTGTAGATGCTGAGGAAAATATTAGAGGGACTGAGCAAGGGGAAGAAGGAAAAAATCTAGGTGATAGAGGGAGAGAAGAAGTATCACACTCATATGGTGATACATGCATGTGAACACCCCCAGAATCCTCGATTGTAGGGACTGTAGTAGGCTCTTGCCGCACATCTGCACGTAGTCTTGATGTAGAGCGTTGCTTTTTCTCTTGAGCTTTTTGTCGATTTTCTTCGCATGGGCAATTTCTTCCACATCTTGAACTTTGTGGACGGGGTCTTTGGGTTGTCTATCTTGCTTTTGAGACCTTTGTGATTGTGAATCCATGCTTATTTAGAATAATGAATGTTAGAATATTTAGTGATTGAATGAAAAGAGCATAAATGCTCCAAACTCACAAACTCTCAAACTCTCAAATGAAGTGCACTAAAGAAAAAGGGGTTTATATACATTGTCTCCCTAATGTAATCTAAAAATGTGTAAATCTTGATAAGATTACACCAATCCAACTTTACAAAAATAATCTATATAACATTATAATTAACTTTTAAGCTAGTTGACTTATGTTAAGTGAATTTTTAAAAAAAATTATACAATTCTTTTTATAGTCCTTAAGTTCTTGTCCACCAATAGTAATTTAAATAAAATAAAAATTTAATAATAATCATAATATGATAAATTAATAAAATATATATAAATTAAAAATTAATTTACTTTAATTTTTCTTTTAATATTATGCTATATAATTTATTCATTTATAAAAAATATCAAAGATATAAATAAATGACGTGGCTATGAGGTGGCCATGCGGATGACATGACCGTCTATGTGGCAATATGATGTGGTGGTCAAATCCTCCTTAACTACCATGTCATTATGTGACATGGAAAAATGGTGACATGGAATGTTGGAGAGTTGATGATGTGTCATGCTTAGTGGATTGTGAGGTGGTGGGTGATGTGGCAAGCCATGCAGACATCACAGACAAGTGTCACATGCGGTGATGGATGACATGGCATCTAATGTGAGGTGGTATGCAAGGTGGCAGTTGAGGTTGGTGGATGAGGTGGCATGTAGGATGACATGGCACACCAAGCATAAAGTCAGACTTTTGACTATGGTGATGTGGAAGGTGACATGGGGTGATGACATGGACTTTTGCAGATATGGCAGCTTCCGTGTATGACATGGAATAGACAAGTAGGATTGGGAGAAAGAGACCAAACCATGGAGAAGTGTCAACATTTAAAGGCTTGACACTTTACCAAACTTGAGGAGCCACACCTTAAGTTAATTGTGGAGCTGAAAAATTTAAAATAGCAGAAAAGTACCTTTCTCTAACTCAAATTGACTCAATTTTTTTTCATGAGTACCTTATGATGAAAGCTATAAGATACATGAAAATCAAATTGAATGGCATTATAAATCATTTATTGTATTTCAAAAAAAAACTCCCTTGACATCATCTAAGCAATCTTTGCTATTTTTCGAGCTAGATCTTAAAAAAAGAACTGTTAAAGAGTCTACTTTTTTGCATTGTCACATTCTACAGGTTGTAATCTATGGATATTGGAAAATAGTCTATATGTCATTAGAGATCTGGTGTAAAAAATTAAGGCATTTTTAAACAATGATTCTAACAAAGAAAAATAAACAATAATTACATAGAGACCCAAAAAATTATAGAAAAATCAAGTTAAATTTCTTGTCAAGTGAATAGTTGATATGCAAAAGGACAAGTCAAGGAGATAAATTCATATAAAGATATAGACAATTGCTCATCAAGGTTACAGTGTTGTGACAAGGCATGACAGGTTGGACCAAAGTACTTCTTGCAAACTAAAATTTCTATTTTTGTTTGAAAAATTGAATATCGGAGCTGTCCATAGTGTTTAACACTAGTTTGGTACCAAAATAGGACACTTCAAGTGTCCTTTTTTAACAAATTTAAATTAAATTCTACTTGCATTAGACAGTTTATTTAAGAAAACCCTCTTGATATGATTAAATATGTTAGCTAGAGGGTCTTTTAAAAATATAACCTTGCATTTTAGAATCTATCATGATTAAGAGATATATTCATCAAGTTGACCCTCGTAAGACTGCGATTGACGCTTTGAAGAAACTGCCTTTATAAGCTCAAGAAAAAATGAAGCGACCTTGTAGAAAATTTTAGGTGACTTTTCCACAGTTTTGCTATAGATAATTGAAAGTTTCATGTGCAAAAAAATTACCTTTGAAGTATATAAAATGATGGAAACTTCCATGTGTTTGATATGGTCATTTCAAGCATATCATTGTATACAAAGAAAAATATATTTTTGATGTATTTGTGAGTTTTAGAAAGTGATAAATTGCTTGCCCTTTCCATTGAGAACTCACGGTGGCAAGTAGAAGGGCTTTGGTATGCAACAAGTATTGGATCATTTTAAATATTCAAACTGCATAAGAGAAAACTTTCATATTTTCATTCTTGAGACATAATCATTCAAAACCTCAAATAATATCAAACTTTCCATGTAGATCAATTAAATGTATCAAAGCACATGGTACATACACAATTGGGGTGCCTAAAACCTTGGTTTCAATGTTATTATGGAAAACTCAAGATTTTAAAGAGTTTTTGCATGATAAAAAATTCAAGATAGAGTTCAAGCAATGAGATTTAGTTGAGTTAGGGAGCCCAAAAAATATGTAGTTTCTTGGTTTAAACATATAAAGTCATTTGTAGGTCTCAAATTGCACTAGAATAGTATCAATTTCATGAGGGGACCTTTGGAAGACCAAAATTATGCTCTTATTCAGCACGTGCTTAATTATGAAATTATCTCTATAGCTTACATGTGACTTGAAAACTTATCTTTGAAGTGCATTCCATTGTTTTGTAACACTAAATGCCAACACTTGGCTTTTATAAACATAAAAAGGCCATCTCTACAAAAAGTTATAATAATTTTATTATTTTTTTGGCAAAACAGCTTAAAATTTTACTAAAATTTATGTTTTAGAACTATGAGAATTCTCTCCATACAGATTGTATTTTGATATGGAGAAAAATCTAGTGTTTTCTTTCCCTTATAACCAAGTCTATGGTAGAAGCAAGGTGTAAAGAACTTCTTTCTAGCTTGACAAATAAATTGCCAAAACATGGTAGAAAAACGGGACACTTAAGTGTCCAATTACAGAACTAGTGTTAATACTATGCATTTTGTGTGGCCACCAAATATTGCCACTAAAAAGTACATCCAAGAAAATCAAATATACATAGTAGTGTGGCAAAACAGATCGTTTTTTGGTAAGTCTGCTAAGTGAGACTACTGATAGTGGGTACATCTTATCATGCATACATATGGTAGAGTCTTCTCCTTGATTTGGGAGAGTATGGAAGAGTGTGTTGATGTAATCCGTTCTTTCCCTCTTCACTTTGCTTGAAGACCACCAATTAGACCACTTGGAATGAGAGAATGGCAAGAGGCAAAAAGGGAATTCAAGCTATGAAAAGCTTGATTATTAAAACAGAAGAGAGAGAGGGTAATGTGAAGGAGAAGATCAAGTTTTGACAAACTTTATTAGGGTTTTGGCCATGGATTCTCTTGGAGAAGGTGTGTGTGTGTTGAAGGTGTGTGTGAAAGAGGCTTGGCTATGGCTTTCTCAAGCTTACTCTCAAGTTTGCACCTTGAGAAAATGACTTTATCAAAGAAAACTTATTTGGTTATAATAAACTTATCCTTTGAACCTCAACTCCCTTTTGAAAATTAGATATTAACTTAGTATGTCACTAAAAACTTTTACTCCATAGTTTATGAAAAATCAAGAGCATCTCTTTCGGAGAAATTATAATTCCTCTTCTTCAAAAATAAGGTTAGTTCCAAAAATAACTCCATTACCTAGTCGATGTGATTGCAAGGCAGTTAACACACACTGGTGCATATATAAGCTTGACACTGGCTATGGTTGCAATCAAAATGGGTAGCACTTGGTGGAGATAAAAGATAGTTAAGCACCACAAAAAAACAATAGAAAGCAGTATGTTTGAGTGATTTAAGCAATGATCAGAGTTGAGTAGTGATCAAATTGATAGCGTTATTGAGAGCTCGTGTGATGTAACACCCTAGCAGATGAGCAAAGAAGTTTTGAGCTGATTTGAAATCACCTCTGCATCCATCGGTAGATAGTCAAACCATTAGAGCACAAGCAGCCAAAACACTTGTAAGGCTTTGCTTAACAGCACTAATGCAAGGCAACAACAAGAGTGCAAGGGACCACAACAAATGAATGTAATGATCTGTTGACAAGACATTGGTGTCAACAACATGCACAAACAGATGGGGCCAAAGAAAGTATTGGAGGTACCAAAAAGGGGTGTCTTAGATAGTGCCTTGGTAGCACTTTACAAGCCCTATCTCATGTGTTACATGTAAAATAAACTAGCATGTTATATATCAATGGATAGATTTTTTCATGTAGACTCTAAAAATATAAAGTTTGACAAGTTTTGATTTTTTCTTGCAAAAAATTTACCGGTCCCCACTTTTTTTAAAGGGTACCACTAAAAAGTGAAAAAGTACCCAATGAATTTGTAGACAATGGGCGCCAAGCCTAAGTCAAGTGGAGGTGCAGTAGTCGAGATGATGACTAATGGTGCCAAGAAATAGCCAAGTGGGGATTCATGTGATGGTGCTACTAAGGAGGTCTTATGAATAGTGCTTGTGATGCTTGTTGAGGATAAGATGGTAGCATGGGCCAACCTGGGGTAGCATTAGTAGGTTGAATCAATTCAGGAGCGTCAGTAGGTTGGCATCTTATGGGCCCACAAAAACCATGTTAGCTCAAGCTTGCAGCAAGCTCATGGGCCATGTGGCCTTGCTATGAAGATCCTTGTGTGCCATAATTTCCAATGGTGGGGCCGCATGGAGAGCTAGGTGCATGTAGCGTCAGGTTGTGAGCTACAAGCAAAAATGGAGCGCTAGATTGCAAGAGATGAGACTCTTTTTGTGTTTCTCTTCTTCTTGTAGGGCCAAGAAACGATAAATTCCTTTGACATAGAAACACATACCTATATTTGGCAAAGGCTTAGAGTGACTTAATCACACCCAAATATTGAGATTAAGGGCTCTATAAAGAGCTGAAAACAAAAGTGGCACACAATCAAAGACATAGAAACACAGACCTATATTTGGCAAAGGCTTAGAGTGACTTAATCACACCCAAATATTGAGATTAAGGGCTCTATAAAGAGCTGAAAACAATTTTTTAAGAGCTTAATCAAAGATCCAAATGACATGCGATCTGGGCACAATAGAATTCTATGAAACCGTCTTGTAAAACACACTACACACACATGAGTTGCAAAATGTAATGTCAGCTACAATGAGAGTTATGCTATGACAAACTAGACTAAAAATAAACACAATGAGATGAAAAACTAATTGAAATTGCATTCATGCAAAACAAGACAACAAATGATATTTACAATGCTAATTTTGATAATAAATATAATGAGCCTCACATGATTAAGGTGGATATAAAAGTGATGCATTCATAATGAAAAGGATGGATGATATTACTAGATAGAAACCCATGTACAATGATCCTCTTATATAGGCATAGAGTGAGAGGTAGCTTCTTGACACACAGCCTGCCACATTGACTTGTAGGTGTCTCACATGCATGAGGCTTAAGGCTTTGATTACAAATCACTGTCAAATTGTAAGCGGTGTTGCACATAGGTGGTCATGCAAAGTGTAGGGTTTCTTCCCACTAGAGTGTGTGAGAGTAGCACCATAAGGGGTAGTTCACATAGTCATAAGATGGAAGTAGGTTTAAAACCCTAACATCTAGAAGTACTATTGATATCGGTGCTCAGAAGTTCTATAATGCATGTAGAAACTAGTTAAAAATGATTGAAGAGTTTCAATCTATTGCAAACCTAGATTGAGAGATTTTGAGAGATATTGACCTGAAAATGGAAGTGATGGTTCTATTTATAGGTGCTTGTATTGGGTTCTCTCTGATTGTAAAGCTACACAGACTTTGGTAACTACTAGCAATTCCTTCATGTAACTCATAGAAGTAGTTTCCAAATATAGTATCTTTAGGGTCAAGTTCCTAGTATCTACATCCTACTCCCATTTCTTGGATTTTTGTGTATTTTAGGATTTGACACACGTGGTCTGATTTCATCTTGTGTTCTTAGCTTTTCTTTATCTAGATCTTTCTTTAGTTCAGATTTGAGAGCTTGTTGGGTTGAGCTGCTCTAGTGATGATTTAGCACTGAGGGTTACTGGAAGTGGCATTCTCTTTTTGAATGATCTTGTATATAGACTATTGCTCTAGTTGCATTAAGAAATTTTGGAGGTCATTTGTAGGGCCTTATAAGAAAATATATCTTTTGGTGTTCTCTTTTTAAAAAATAGGTGGGGTAAAAGAAAAGGTGTCCTTAGTACAACATGTAGAGTCTTTCCATAGCTCCATGATTACCATGATGATTGAGAAATGGGTCTCTTCAACTACATTGAATGCAACTCATCTTCTTGGGGGGAGATTCAAGGACCCAGCTTTGCAACATCTCCATAGTGAGTGCATCTCATTGTCTGTAGGGAGATTCAAGGACTCGACTTTCTTCTCCTTGCAAAGTCTCCACAATATTTTTCTCTTTTTTTTCTTACACTGAGGAATAATGACTTTCTCATCAATACCCACAAAATTCCTTTCCAAACATCCTAAATATAATCTACACATTGCCTTGGATCCTCAATATAATCCATTATGTAGGCAAAGAGAAACAAACACGCAAAGAAAAACTAACATACAGGTGACACTAGTAGAGAAATAAAGACTCAAAGAAAAGGGAACAAAAGACATAGACCTTTGGCACATGGTTCAGTCTATGCTTTGAATCATATGACTAATTCCTGTCCTAGATGTGCAAATCCTACTAGTTTCTACTGACCTTTGAGAATGATGGAGGTAATATCTTGTTTGGCTATTGCAAAGCTCTAACTAGCCAAGTTGAAATTCATAAATGCATGGTTTAGTCTCAGGAAAATGAGATTCTACAACTTTCTCCTTTGCATTGTAATGGCTAAAAAACAATATTGTAGCACACAAAGGAATTATAGGTCTGCAAGAAAAGTATGGACCTTATGAAAGAAAGATATGTCTTAGATGCTAGTGTGAAAGAGAAGAAACTATGGAATCTTGAAACCTTAAAGTTTGGATCTGGTGATCTTAGAAGAAAAAAGAACAAGATTGAGATAGGATAGTAACATTCTAAACTATTTCAACTAAGCTAGTTGGTTCTTATGGTATATTGCTTCTTTTGTAGACATGCTATCTATCTAGACAAAGAAAACATTGATCCCAAAGCCAATTTAGGAAATAAGTTAAAGCCCTTAATAAGTATTTCTTATGTGTGTATTTCTCCTTTTGCAGACAAGCTATCTATCTAGACAAAGAAAACATTGATCCCAAAGCCCTTGATAAGTAGTAGTCTTGAAAAGGATATTATTCATGACAAAAGTTCCAAGGTTTTACAATGGGATGTTATGGACCAATGTATTTCTAAGAATTCAATGCATTCCAATGAAATAAAAGGCACACTTGACTCCCTTCCTATGAGCAATAATTAGGAAGAGAGTGGATTCTAGGAGGGCCTCTTTATTTGGAAATTTAAGGGAGTCAAACCTTTAGTATTAAGAAAGAAATCAAAGGAAATTTTTTGAATTCAAACAAGTAAAACAACTGATTTATTTGAATTTAAATTTTCCTCCAAAATGAAATTTAAAATCTAGCAAACAAAAGTATATCATGTAACATTTCTATGAAAAGAGCTTAGCATATGTAGATTCTAAATCTATAATGTCCACTCAAATCGGAGATCATATGTAGGAGTTATGGAAGGCTAGAAATCATAAATTTTTCCTTCCTCTTTTTGGGGTGAAAATTGCATCCTTTGACCACTTTTACACCTCTCTTACACACCCACCATTCTTGCACACATGACATGTATCTATTCATCCAAATATTAATCACATTCATAATCTCATGGCAAATAAAGAGGCCCTCCTAGACCCCATCCTCTTCCTAATGAAAGGGTATTCAACTACTCCAAAATCTATCTGCTTCATACTTGTGAACAAGGAGATAAAGTACAAGCTATAACCAATGGTGATATTCTTAAAGAGAAGAATCTAAATCAAGTCACAATCACATTAATGAATAGAATGAATAGGACACTTTCAAAATGTCTCATGCATGATCATTTATACTTTAGTGGTTAGTAAAAAATGAACATATGGGGGCTTGGTGCTTTTGAGGTTAAAATTATAAATTTCATTTCAAATCACATAAGGATTAATCTTGCAGGTAAATAAAGATGACCATGAAATTTTATTTCGGGTCTTCCATCAAATCTCAATTCCTAATATAATTGACAGACAAATGAATTGAGGAGAGGTGATGGTTGTAGAGGAGAGGGAAGACTTTCAAGTCTGATGGCACACTTGTTAATGCATGCTCTTTGTAGGATTGTGGGTTTACTTGGAAAATAAAGAAGTCAAGTGAGCACTTGATGGCTCTAAAGGCCTTGAATACTATTTTCAGGTATGGGTCTCCATGGGGGAAATGTCAAAATCTAGTGGGATAAAAAAGGATCAACCAATAACATGGACATGTAGTCAAAACCATCTATTGATGGGCTCAAGGCACGTATGTTTTTGTCCAAACCACTAGGAATAAAATGTGTGAACCTGACAAATCCTAGGAGGATATATCACTCCACCTATTAGCAAAGTATGTATGGATGTAGTGAAGGACCAGGAGCCAGCTACTTGCAATGTCAAGGTTGATGTGTGGCATTCCATAGACACACTCTTTTTGATGTGTGACAAAGATGATTGTTCACAAGAAAATATCAAAACGTTTATTGATAATTTTCAACTACTAAAAACATCATTCAAGATCGCATGGATTGACACTTAGATTACTCATTACATGGTATTCTTCAAGCGCTCTTGTGATTAGAAAGAACTATGTGAGTGTTTTCTTTGCTTAACAACTTGCTTAATTTGTAGCACATCATTTTCAACCATTTACCTTACTTTATTCAAAAGTATGGAAATCCAAGCTAAGTTGCACTATATGTTATACAAGATACACATGTATAATACATCATATACGGGCATATTTTACATGACCTCATATGCACGGGCATATTATCCAATGCCATGCCAGAAAAACGAGCAACCGTTGGTGGTCTTTCAATCAAAACAAACCTCAATTGAAAATATTTTTGATCGAAAAAAACTTTGCACAAAGTTTTTTTTTATCAAAGAATACACTGATTAAAAAAAAGTATATAGCGGCAGCTCGCTTTGTTGAGACTAGTATTCATCACAAAAGGTATTCCATGTCATTATCACAAAAAATAAAATTTATAATTCAAAATTCTCTGAAATTTAGAATAGTTTTAAAATCTTTTGTTTAATTAATTAATATTTAAACTTTGTTTGATTCTTTTTTTGGATTCAAATTGTGTAAGCTTTCTATGTTGTGTAGAGCTCAAATTCTCACTCATACAAGGTGTTTATTTTTTAGGAGTCACTTGCTATGTGCTCAGTTTATTGACATGTGTAAGTGAATTAGTGATATACTCTAGAGGTTGTCATTGTGTGAAAAGTGTACTCTCACATGAGGTTTCTGCAAAATATAATAGATTAGAGGTCAGTTTGATCCATGTAGTTTTGATTTTGACGTGTAGATATTTTCTCACCTCAAAAGTGAACATAGGTACAAAGTTTTTTTTCTTGTGTAACCCATCACGCTATGCTCTCACTGGAATTAAAATTGAGAAATCTCATATCAAAATACATTGATATTAAATTATCTTTATTTGGATTCCTACGATTATCATACTATGTGATCATACACGTGTAGTAATTGCAGATAGATAAGCTCTCAAAGATCTATTGTGGAGTGTGAGAGCTTCATGTTTGCACTTCAGATAAGTATGACAATTGTCAAAGTTTGCAATTAATCCTCATGTTACAATGAGAATCAATTGCAAGATTTGATTAATATTATCAATTATTGTAATGTGCAAAATCCAAGAGCTGCTCGCAAAACATGGTAAGGCTTTTGCTCATATCCAAATTGTTGTACCTATGGTTATTTTTATTGCTCCTAAAATGCCATGGAATTTATGTCCTATTCTTGTTCCTAACGCTCATTTTCCAAAGCTTATTGACTTGTTAAAAAAGAATATGCACATGGGAATTGTGGAGCCATCGTGTGCACCATATTCCAGTAAATAGTTTACCATCCTAAAGAAGAATGGTGCCTTGCAATTTATACATGACATCAAACCGGTAAATAAGGGAGAAATTCACAACATGGTCATAGGTCCAATCATGGATGCATTTGTTGAAGCTTTTGTAGGTAGGGCCACATACTCCATGAGTTATCTCTACTCCGGTTATGATCAGTTTTAGCTTGCCTTTGGAGAGCAGGGATATTACTACTATGTGTACACCTCTTGGGTTGGTAAGAATGTGCACTTTACCACTAGGTGCAACCAATTCTATTGCTCACATGATGAATGGCATGACTAAAGTGTTAAGAGAGTTTATTCCTCATGATATTATGCCTTTATTGATGATTTTCCAATCACAAGCTATGAAGAAGGTTTGAAAGATGGGGTGAAAGATCAGAGGGGGTGCCAAATCTTTGTTATACATCACATTGTAGATTGTGAAGATATCTATCCAACCTTGAAGAGGTGAATTTGACACTTTCAAGTCAAAAATCATTTTTTAGTGCCAAAGAGATATTGATGATTATAGGGCATATGTGTGGACCAAACAGATGATGACTGAGTCCACCTAAGGTACAAGCTATACAAAATATGAAGTATCCATGCACATGAATTATTGAAGTTTGTCGATCTATGGGTGCATGTGTGTTTTATAGTATTTGGTTGCCTCACTTTGCTCATTTTGCAAAAGTGGTTTACTAGTTATTAAGGAAAGGAAAAAGGATTTTATGGGAGGATATTCATACGAAGACCATCAAAAAATTGAAGAAGATGCTTCTCAAGGCTCCTACCTTGAGAAAAGTTGACTATAAGTGTGGACGATCACTCATTTTGATGGTCCAAGAGACATTGGTTGGGCTATTGGTCAAAATGACAAATATTGTCATAGATTTTTTGTTTGTTTTGGTGCAAAGGTGCTTGATACTCATCAACAAAGTTATCCATAAGTTAAGAGAGAGATTTGGGGTGTTGCTAACGCTCTCAAGTCTGACAGTAAGGAGTATTTTGTTCAGACTTAAGTCATGGTAGAGATGGACTTTTTTCCATTGATAGGAATGATTACAAATTTCTCTACTCTGAACATCACTATGTTGCTGTGGATAGATTTCATTAAGTCTCGTATCCTAAATTCTATCATATTTCAAGTAGAGACTATCTAGCGGACAAATATGTTGTCAAGAGCTAGGTATGATGATGAAGAGGAGATGCTTACTATGAGTGATGATGTGGGCTTAAAGTTTTATACTTCCTCTCATTTATATGTAAGGTGTATTATTCTTGTCTGTGTTTTTTGAATTTTTCAAAGGAGATGTACAAGGGGGAGTGGCTTTTGATAGGTCGTCATTTTACCAGACAAGAGGGATGTAGTGATCAAGAGTACAAGAAGATCAAGGAAAAGGCTTATAGCTATTTTTTGAAAGGTGGATATTTGTGGAAACAACCAAAGCGTCTAGGGGGAGTATTGCAATAAGTTGTATGCAACAAAGCAACGTAGTATCAAGTGATCAAAGAATTTCATGAGCAGTTATGGGTAGGTTATAGAGGAGTTTTGGTGATGTTTATCAAGATCAAAGACTATTATTGGTGGAAAGGTATGTACAAAAATATTGCTCAGCTTGTGGATACTTGCATGGCTTGTTAATAGTACTCAAATGTGTGAAATTGAGATGAATTACATCCTACTTATCCATTGGATATGCATTACTTATGGTTTATATATTTTTATCACTATGCAAGTGTGTGTTTGGTAAATGAGGTATATTGTCCTTGATAGAGAAGATCTCACTAACAAGGTTGAAGGAAGAGCTTTGCATACTAAAGCTACAAGTTTAATATGCAAGTTTTTTCTTGAAGATATAATTTGCAGATACAATTGTGTTGGGAAAATTATTGTTGAGAGAGGAGAATTGGATGCAAATGGCTCGTGACTTCTTTGATCGATTGAGAATCAATCTGGCTCTTACTATAGCATACAATCTAGAGGGTGATGGAAAAAGTAAAAAAGGCCATCCGCCTATTGTTAAAGCTTTGTTGAAGGCATGTTGAGGAAAAATTGATGATTGGCCTAAAGTTTTACCTTTTTCTTTGTGGGCTGACCAAACTACTCATAGCTCTATTACATGATTTATGCCATTTAAGCTTATTAATGGACATTGTTGCCATGGGTATGAGGTATGTCCATTGAGGATTTTCTTTCTTTATGTATTTGTCAGCTTGAAAGACATCAAGGAGATGTTGATCGGGCAAAAGATAAGCTTAAGGATGATTGTTCAAAGAACAAAGCAACATTTGATGAGAACATAGGTTGAGGCTGCATACTATTAAAGACAGCAATTGGGTACTTATCTATGATAGTAGTTTGGAAAATTAAAAAATTTCCATGTGTAAAATGCTCAAGAGATTGTTTGGACCTTACGTTGTGATGTATGTTTATAATAATGGAACTTACAAGCTTAGTGAACTTGATGGCACTGAGATTAAGATGCCTATTGAAAGAACAATATCAAGTTGTTTAGGAAGCATGATGGAAAAGTGTCTTTTGATAATCAAGGTTCAAAAAAATGGCAAGAGGATGGGTAGGGAACTATTGTTTTTAAATGTGGCAGTTGCAGGTACTATCAATTTGGAAGTAGGAAAGAAGATTTTTGGATTTTATTTGGTATCAAAATAGTCTACAAATTATGTATGGCAAAGTGTATTGTTTGAAATATAAGCTGGATACATTTTTTATAGAGAATGTTGCATGTAGAAGTGTGCTTGACAAAGTTGTGATATATATGTAACGCTTACTCTGGAGTGCTTATTTTTTGCAAGCTTCTAATTTAAAGCTTTTTAGGAGAAATTTTTAGCTTTTTTTGTGTGATGCTTATTTACCATTATAGCACCCATTAAATTTTGAGATTTCACTTGCAAAAAAAGCACACCTTCGTAGAATCCATTTTAGACCAGACAATTAGTTGCATTCATAAGGAATGCTATTCAAAATAGAAAATTTCATGGCAAAGAAGTTCTTATGATACCTTAAATAATTTGCACTCAATGGAATGTTAATCATTATACACAGATACAATTGGATTCAAGTCAAAAAACCTAATCTAATCTTTATTATTATTCTTATAAACAAAACTTTCTACAGTCAACTTTGATCATACAAGGATTGGCAATAGGCATGTGTTATGATTATCAATTAAATGTCATAAACCATTGTTGTAAGTAGAGTCTTGTGTTGTACACTCTATAAGATTAGTATTCACATGACCAAGATACTACCTTTGTAGTAAGCAAGGGAAAACTACCACGTTGCAATTGTAACTACATGTGCATCTACCAGGCTTAGAAGGAGAACACCTTGGACTAGTAGTGGTTTAAACATCACCTCTATTGTGTCATTCACAACCAAGATAACCCATCTTGTATACCATGGAAGTTCACTTTATGTTCTCCATGCTATGCACTTGGTTGAGAGTGTACTAAATAAAGCTAAATTGTTTGGAACTATTACATGAAGGGAATTTAGTGACTTCGGAGATAGGAGCCAAAAATTGAGAGATGGGAGTGAGTTTTGTTTACTATAAAACATAATGTTAATGCAGTATTTTGTGTGTTTCTATCTTCATCTCTATCTACACTCTTTATTTCTCTTTACTCCCCTCTAGGAAGATGCACATGTGTGAGCTCCCTCCTCTCAACAACAAGTCTTACCCATACATGGCATGTGGGACTTGTCTGGTCTACATACCATTTATAAAACTACTTAATTAATTCAGGTTTCCTACAAAGTGGTGAAAACACTGAGGAAAAATCACAACCCTTAAAAAAAATGGGAGCCCCTTTATTCTTTACTACTTTTATTTGTTTATTTTATTCCATCTCTCATATATGACTCAACATTCATTTCAATAAGGAAATTAGGCACTTTTGACACCATTATCCTAGGGAGGCACCAAATTGATAGTGATCTATTTTAGCCTATTTTAGGATGTAGAGAAAGAGTTTACCTATCTGATATGATCAAAATCATTGAACGACATATATTTTTCTTAAACCATATGGATTCAAAAGAGTGCATAGAGAACATGGTTTGGAAAGAAAAAATCTTAGAAATGATTTTATTCACAGCTTTCTTACTAGTGTCCGATCATTCACATAGTCTATTGATGCTCCTTAGTACATGTGATATCAACAAGATTTGTATTTTTCCATGTGATGTAGCAGTAGCCCAAGCCCTGAATAAATAAACATTGTGAAGCTATGCTGCACAAAAATACAGTAGAAATGCACTATCATAAAGCACATGCTCTTGGGGGTTGAGTGTAGGGTTTTGACCATTGGCAAGTGTGCACTTGGGGGTTGAGCAAGCTCCTGTTTACATACAGCAAAATCAAAATAAATACAAGAATATTTTACTAAATGTGGAGTGTATATAAAGTTCACAAGTGGGGACTATTATACATTTACAAATACATTGTGCATATGCTACCTTAGCTCAAAAAAATAAATTTGAGTTTAGCTACACCTCCTAGTGCATACCTTACACATGTAATGCATTCTAAAAAACAACATTGTAATAACAACAAAATTTTGCTAAGGTACTAGGTGCATAAAAAAAGGTATACCGATATATAGGAGCACTATCTAGTGTTGCACCTAATTTAAAGCATTACCTAGTGTGACCTTGGTGGGTCCACTGTATATTCATGTTAGTCTACCAAGTGAATTTGATAGAAAGGGTAATCTGTTTTTCAAATTTCAAACAATTTAGAAAAGATACGATAGCAACTTGGTGTTAATATAGTGGATCCCTCGAGAGTGTGACACATGTTATCAACATAGTTTGATGCATTATAGACCTCATACCCCTCATCACATTGTTTACAAAAGGGTACTTGAAATGCACATATTGAGCAATCATAAGAATAGCCTTGTTATAGGCAAGTGTAGAGAAATTTTTTCAAAACAATCCTAAAACATTTTAAACAAGTACAAATCGAGTGGTCTCTATATAACAAGTTCTCTTAGAAAAAGAACACTTTTTACATTGTAGGAGCACTCCCAAGAGACCTCAGAAATATATTGCATAATTGTTGAACAAGAAATAATAGTACAGACTTGGGTCAAAATGTTTTGAGTCTATGAGTCAAGACGTAATATTGAAGGTTTTGATTGCAATGAAAGTATGCTAGCTAGGAGCCTCTGCATTTGTGTTCATTCACGATGTCATTGGATACTCATTTAGGGATGCATCCAAACCTACCATGGTTGTGCTAAAATCTTTGCTATTCTATAGCTTAATCAGATTCATTTGTCTATGAGTTGTGTATCGCCAACTCCATACTCAATTACTTCTCACTATCTTGGCTTACAAACCTATTGTCCAACTTCAAATCCTTCCACTCGTGCAAGTAGCAACACCTTTCCTGAAGGTTTCCAAAGTCAAAAAAATAGGATTGTCCTAACTTTGGTCAAATCATTGTCTAACATACTAGGCTTCAAATTGTAAGAGAAGAGCTCACACATCGATGCGGGCTATCATTATCTAACATATCAACCTTAAAATTGAAGGAGAAGAGCTCACACACACAAACTCACCAACATTATCTAATATATCAACTATAAAATTATAGGGGAAGAGGTCGCAGTTTGCCCGCGTGTGCACGGACGAGCTGCGAGCTCTCAAAGACATAATGAGCTAAAAAAATATTTTGGTTTTTGAGCTTACTACAAGAGGGCACAATTAATGAAATTGTTTTTTTCCAAAAATGTGGGGCTTATTGCAATGGAAATAGATATAAATAGTGCGAAGTCAAAATTACGTTGATGTCTTCAAGAGGCCACATTTTGTCAACGCGCACACAAACAGACTGTGGGCTCTTGAATACATCAACAAGGAGAGGTTAATATTAGCCAAACATCTATCTTTCTAGCACTATATGCCACACACATAGAGCGAGGGTCCGCAATTTTTTGCTTAAGAAAAATATCTAGAAAAAAGAGGTGATGAGAGACGCAGACGACGGTCTATGAGCTCTTGATCTCAATTTTTGAAGTAGTGTGGGCTTTGAACTATAAGAAAAATGACTTTTTGCTGAGTAATATAAAGCCCATAACGTCAGCTCGATGACCTCTGTGCGTGCGCAGACTGTCAGCGAGCTCCCCAAAGTATGATCAGGATTCAAGGGATTTGGCAAGAGAGAGGTCGATGCACGTAGGACGACTTGACGGGGACGGTGATACAAGGTTTGCTTGGTTGCCTTTTCAACTTGAAATACAGCAATACAACGGGTTTTTTTGAGTTCTCTCTCTCTCTCTCTCTCTCTCTCTCTCTCTCTCTCTACCTCGACTAGGCTCCCCCTTTCTTTTTTGGCCGTGCCTCTCCTGCGAGCTGCTCTACCTCTCTTGTCATGTTGTACCTCTCCTGTGAGCTGCTCTACCTCTCTCATCACGCTGTCACACACATATAGTGGCACACACACGCAATGATCAGGTTCTCTCTAGTCACGCAGAGTAGTTGTCAACAAGAAAGGCGGAACCAGAACACTTTGGAGAGATGTGTTTTAGATATACAATATAGTCATGGAGCGTATGTAGAGAGAGAATGAGAGACTAGGGTGAGAGAGAGAGAGAGAGAGGTCTACTGTCTATCCTCCCTCCTATGGAATCTTGGAGGGCAAGAGAATGAGAGTCGCTCTATCTGAAGGTTGGGTCTTCATTAAGAGCAAATCATTGGAGCTCTTATAGGACTCATTAAGAGCACTTTAGTGCATGCAACAATATCGTCATTAACTCTGCATTGAAATGAATGAGAGAGAGAGAGCATCATTTTGCCATGAAGATGCAACATGATCTCTGATTCGTCATCAACTCTACATCACGAGAGAGAGAGAGAGAGAAGGTCAGATGACAGCGTTGCAGTTAAAAGACACGCTACCATTGTTGATCTTGGAAGCAAATACCTTGCCATGCATGTGAGCATACATAATCTAGGTCAGCTCGTCGCATCAGACAAAGAAGCATATGAATATGAGTGAAAAAGCCTCAGAGAGAGAGAGAGAGAGAGAGAGAGAGAGAGAGAGAGAGAGAGAGCATGTGTGTTGACCACCTTGCCAACGTTTCCAAGGCCCTTTGTCTCGTTGTTGCCCTCTTCACTACGGATGCTTCTCAAGCAGTCTTTCCCTTGCCTCTAATCTATTTCTTTCTCTATCATCATCATTGTCCTATCGTCAGATGGATTTGTGTGTTTGTGTGTGTGTGTGTGTGTGTGTGTGTGTGTGTGTGTGTGTGTGTGTGTGTGTGCTTGTTCTGCACATGCACAAGCACACACGTGCGCTTTACTAATTGCAAGGAATCCTAAAACTATGATCATAACAATATTGTGTTTAACCTTCGTGCATGTGTATGAGTGTGAGTGTGTGTGTGTGTGTGTGTGTGTGTGTGTGTGTGTAGCTGTTAAACTATATAAATAACACATCGATTGAACAAGATGTTCAAAAAGACGACTAGCTAAAGATTTCAAGGCAAAGAGAAGTACAGAAACAATCCAGTCTTTGAATCAAAAATGTACAATATAGTAAGAATGAAGAATCATTCCAAAGGAATTTGTAAAAAGGTATCAAAAAATATCCCAATTGCATCATCAAAATGCTTCCAAAGTCGGACTGCAGCAAGCTAAACCTCTTTAAGCCAAGGTAGAATTCTCACCTGCATCCATATAGTCAAGACAAAATATATGTTAGACTTGGCTACATACGGCAGGCTTCAAGGAATCTATCAGTTGTTATCCATGTCAAAATTAAAAATTATTAGACCAACTACTGTCCTGTATAATAAAGTACCAAATATTTTTTTAGCATCATATTCCTACTAGAGTTATTCCATTTGTTTTGACTTCTGCCATAAGTCAGAGCAATCAAGGTATCCGTTATACATTTGTTTTAGGTTGAGGTTATCAAAACTGTCAGCAAAGGCCAGCCAAAGCCAACAAATATCCAGCATCTTTAGAGAGAACTCATGTATCCAATATTATCAGTCGAATCAGTTAAATTAGGTTGTGTTATAGCAATCTTGGTAATCATTCCTTCTAACCAACAAAAGTTAGTAAATAAACCAGTCAACAATAGAGCAGTTGATCAAAGTAGGATCAAGTATGCAAAAAAACAACCATAAAGTAAGTCCAAAATTCAGAATAGCATTCAGAAGGGTTAATCAACTGTAGCAATCAAGGAGCAGGCCAAATATCTATTTTTAAAGATTTTGTTACTAGAATATAGCAGCATTTCAGTAATCAGAAAGACTATGTATAGCCAGCACCACCATCAGGCAAACAGCCCTTATTCTCACCATCTAGTTGTTTTTAAATTGTATTTGATGTCATACTCCAGCATATAGCAAAGGACTAGTCAGTACCAGGTAAAGAAGACAAACAACATCCTATATTGATGTGGACACAACTGTATCAGAAAATGGTAGCCAAAACCAGCTAGACCAGGCCAAGCATAAGCTCCCTCCCCTTTTTTTCTTTTACAATTGTGAATGGAACATCACCAACTTCAACCATTAGAAAAAGGCAGTATAACCAGTATCTCTCCCTCCATTACTCGGAAAAAAGTATGCATAACCAGAACTCTACCAGGCATTCAGTCTTTATATTTACCGTCAGTGTCAGAACACCAAAGTAATAACCATATGAAATATTTGATGTCATCTACTAGTACTACAACTTAAAAAGCCATTAGATTCAAAATAGTCCCAACCTGTGAGGCACAGGGTGTCCAACACCTTGTTTTCAAGAGATGAATCAACAGATTAAGCACCATTCCTTCCTCTCACTCTTTCTCAAGAAAAAACAACAAAGTCTAAGTGAGGGAGCATAAGATCCCTCACCTCTTTATATATGGTCTTGAAGCACCAAGGAGGATCATATAATGCACCTGGTGTAGAGACAGAGTGAATGTAAGATTCCGCAATAGAGGCAATCCCCAAAGAGATCCGGGGCTGCGATGCAGTATGATAGCCGTGACAGTTTGATGAAAACCAAGCAGATTCAATGAACTCGAAAGCCGCCCAATTACTTAAGAGGCCAAAGAAAAGGTTTGTAGCTAAGAGATAGATTAGGGGTTAGTATCCATAGGGTAGCCCCAAAAGTTGGTAAATAGCTCTAAATTCACCTGCAGTTGTACAGCACAGGGTAATTTCTTATAAGGCAGCAACCTAGTTTTTCCACACAAGCTAATAAAATTTGATGATATAGTGATAGTCAAAAACTCAATCCAGATGAGGTGCCAGAGCAACCACAGCCCTAAGGCAGTAATTTAATATGTAAAGCATAAGGTAAACATCCCCCAGAGCCACAAATCAAAAAAAGGATTTGAGTGCAACAGGTGGGAGGTCATATATTGTGGCCAGAAATAGTGATTTAGAACATTAATTGAGCCCCATATATGCTATCTAGGTCAGAAGCTGTGACCAAGTGTGTGTGTGTGTGTGTGTGTGTGTGTGTGTGTGTGTGTGTGTGTGTGTGGCTATGGTCAACTGCTGTGACACAGTGTGTGTGTGTGTGAGAGAGAGAGAGAGAGAGAAACAGAGAGTTAGAGAGAGAAATATTGCAGTAGCGTAGGCTTTTGTAGAAAAAACAACTCAAGAGTGCTAGTGTTAGTTGCTGTTAAGATTGTTGAGCCAGCAGAGGATCACACCCACATTTTTGCTCACACTCATCATTTTTGTAACCATTGATTGTAATAAATGTCTTTCCGACATTGATTTTGAATTGAGCCATTCATTAAGTAACGGGACTCAATTCAGTTTCCAGCTTGTAATCCCGAAGTAATTTCACTCGCTGATGTAATTAGTTAGAGATGTTCTCACCTCCAAGGCTGAGGTATATAAGCCAAAGTTTTTGTAACCTAAAGGAGGATTCAGTTTTATTAATCAAAGTGTGTTTTTGGAGCGCCGTGACTGTGTCTGAGAGAGAGAGAGAGAGAGAGAGAGAGAGAGAGAGAGAGAGAGTCTTATCTACTTGCTATGTGAGCTACGGAGCCGCCATTGGAGAAGCAACACCGCCATTGTGTTAGCAACGGCGAGAGCTACGCACAGATACCAAGAGTGCGCGCTATCGGCTTCTATGTGTGGTAAGTTCCTACGAGCTTCGGTGTGAGTTTTCTTCCAACTTGTGTGTCGGAATGGAGCGTGCAGCATATCTATAGAACCACAACGAGTAGAGCTATGCATTAGTACCATCGGGGTCAAGTTTCGGTCACCTGTACTTTTCGGCCTGTCTTCATACACGTTTACCGCACGGAGTGATTATAGGTTGATTTTGCAGTTCAAGTCTTTAGGGTGTTGTTCTTACCTAGTGTATAGACTTCCCCTTGAGTTTGAGATCGATTCAATGATTCTAGATCCTGTTTCGTATAGCATTCGTTCGTAGTACAGATTTCAGTCACTTGCGTATTTTAGAACTTAGATTTGATTTCCTTAGTAGTGATTGTTCTTAGAAGGTCGAGTAGGTGATTTGACACCCACCTAGTTGTTTCCATGCGCCTGCGGGTCAAGCTCCGTCCTCGTCTGACAAATTTTGTTGTTGGTTGAGTTCTCGCTATTTAGCTTCCGCTAGCGGCGTAACCGCCTTAACATTTGGCGCCGCTGCCGGGGACGAGAGCCCTAAGTAGGTGACCTTAGACTAATCCTACGAGGTGAGTCGTATAAACTACTTTGTATACTTTAGTTAGAAAAGATCTAGGAGTGGTGGACTCCGAAGATCTCGAGAGATACTAGGAAGTGGGGTATTCCTGGGTCTTCCGTGTTGACAGTATTTTTAGATTAGCTTAGATTTGTTTGTTGTTTTGTTGGTGTTGAGTAGTTTTTGATAGAAGAAGAATTTGCTAGTCCGTGAGTGGCAGTGGATCTCTTTAAAATCACAATTACCAAACCCATTTTATGATTAGGAATAGCTTAGGTAGGACTTCATTTGATCCTAATCTAGAGCTAGCAATCATTGGAGTATTTGCTTGATATGGTTGATTGCATGTTAGATCACTAAACCGTCCAGTTAGTAGTGAAACTTGCAATAAACAAAAGTCAGAGAAATTTTCTGTGTATCTGGGAGTTGCTGAGCACTAGAGGAAGCTTTAGGAAGGATTCTGTGCCAAAAAACTGGAAATCTGCAACTGTAGACATCATACGCGTATGATGTCTAAATGACCAAACAGAGACCAAAACAGAAATTTTGACTTTACCAGAGTGTTCAAAAGGGGGGTTATACCCTAATTTCAAATTAAAACAAGAGCATTAACACTCAAAGAAACCCAAAAAGACAAGTCGGAGCCCAAGAAACGCAAAGAACAGAAAATTTTGGATTCAGATCTTGTTTTTATATTCAAACCTGACAAAAACACTTGAAACTCAATTATAAACATTGGAGAAGGCTTAAAACCAAGAATCGTCAAAATCTGGGACAAAAGACATCATACGCGTATAATGTCTTTTAGCACATCCACTGCTTATTTTTTATATCTGACCTGACAAGATTGTTACAAACACTGTAGAAAGCATAAATATCAAGTCTTGACCCAAATTGATGAAAGACATCATACGCGTATGATGTCTTTTACCTAATTTTGGACATATTTTGATACTTTGCCAACACAGATCCATTGTAATAGCTGTCTAGAGGTTATATTTCAAGTTTCATCCCATTTGGATCATAATTGACCCAAAACAAGTCAAAAGCGGAAAATTGCCAAGAAAAGCCTAAATTAGCCATAACTTGCTCAAACAGAGTTCAAACTGAATTTTGTGAGTGGAAAGAGCATAAGGGGGCTACTGAGAGTGAGCATAACCAAAATAGTCTAAATCTGTGAAAAAAGACATCATACGCGTATAATGTCTTTTTCAGCATAACTGTAACAAAATTCTCACTTGATGAAACAGAAGTTGTCCAACTGACAAGATTAAACAATTGACCAAGTATCAATCAGTTTGGATCAATTCTGACCACAAAAACTTGGGAAAACAAATTGCCAAGACGGAAAAGTTAAAGTCCTTTAGGGGAATTGATGAATTTGAGATCGGGCAGGAATCTCCAGAATAACCAACCAAAACAAGGGGAACAAGCAAGTGTCATATCAACCGAGGGAAGTGTAAACCAAAGTTGGGTGCAACCATTAGAGCCGATCTTTGAAGGAAGTGTTTCTGATACTTCTTCGGAGAGATCTTACGAGATTTTCACCGAACACTTGGAACACTTGAACATGAACAACAGGGAAAATATGGCAGCAGGATCATCAAACCCTTCCGCCACAATGAAGCTATTGTTCATAAAATACCAGTACGACAATGAGCAAGGTGCCAGGATCTACAAAGATGGAATGGACCGCTATTGTGTAAAGATAGAGGAGAGACCTAGTGAGTTCAAGGACTTAGTGCCTGTGAGCTATAGCGGAGATAGATATCTAGATGACGAGGGTACCATGTACTTGGTAGTCCTAAACCCTAACATTGTGGACAAGTGGGGATTGATGGGCAACAAAGCCAAAGTAGATGAAGAACTCGAGGAGAAAGCACCAATAATGAACTTCCCTGATGCGAGGTTAAGAAGAGAGAATGAAACTACAAGGATCAACACTGATAACATCTATATGGGGCTATACAAATATAATAATGGGGAGCAAGATCTCTATTATAGATGTGAAGAACCCTACACCGGAGAGTTGACAGACCAAAAAAGACTTTATGTCTTTCCCTACACAGAGGGATCGGAAGTGAAAATTGCCGCTTACGACAAGTATGGGAGGCAATACTCAACAATGGGCAAGAAAGAATTAGAAGGATATACATACTTTGGGGGACCACTACATCAGTATTATGTTACTTCTAGCTCACAAAGACCAGCACCAACAAATGGATGGCAAAACCCAATGACGACAGGAGGACAAAGAACTCAGGCTGCTGACTCTTTCAGTCAACCTCAGTACTCGACGCCCGGACCAATGGGATCATTACATTCCAGAGAGTCAATGGATATGAATCGAGGTAGTGAAGTTCCAATCCCCACATATACCACTCCAGGTCCAAGGTTCGAAGCGGAACCATCACATTTACCTCCTAGTACTAGATTCAGGGCAGGGGAACCGACAAGGGTAACCCATGAAGTCCATGATGCTAGAGAAAGCTTTAGCCGGGACACAGGAGCAGTGAGATTGGTAGTAGACCATAGACGTATGAGACCATCTCAAGTAGCGAAGTGTATGCCAAAGAAGTATGGTGGTTCAAGAGATCCGTATGCACATGTGTCACTCTTTAAGCAAGTCTTAAGAGCTGAGCAGATAACAGATTTCCATACACAATACGAGGGATTTGGTCTTACTCTAGAAGGTACGGCATTGACATGGTTTCAACCACTGAACATAGGGGGATTCCAGGACATTGACCATTTGCTAAGAGAGTTTGCTGAGGAATTCTCAAAACGAGGGATTAAGCACAATACGGTCTCACAAATATATGCTTTTAAACAGAGAGAACACGAAAAAGTGAAGGAAGCTTCACTTCGCTTCAAACAATACATTGAGAGATGTCCAGTACGTGAATGACCACAAGATGACAAACTATCTGTTCTCTTTATTGAGGGACTGAGAAACGACACTCTCAAGAAGGACTTGCACTTGAAAGCTTGTACAGGTTTCGAGCAAGTAACGAGAGAGGCATTGTACTTAGTGGATAACTGTACGGTTTATGGAGAGGTGTCAGCGGATACAGATTTTGCATCCACTAGCTCCTCCTCCGTAGCGAGCGAGACTACCACTAAAAAGAATGTTCAAACAACAACCATGCCAAATGTAGAGCAAATGATAGAAGATGCTCTAAAAAGGATGGCACCATACCAAAAACCATTGCCAAAAACACTGAAATGGTGTGCTATTGAACAAAAATGGACAAACCATTCAACAGAGGAGTGCTATTACAACAAAGGGTATGTAAGGGAGCGTCAGTATGCACCTCCTGCTCAATTAGCACCACCTCAAGTACATCCAGTACCTCGATACCCAACGGGAAATGTACCAGGACCTATGGGGATAGAAAGACCGCAACCGGTATTGGGACAACAACCACCTTTACCAGGAGCAAGACCAGTGGGCATTAGATATGCACCAACCTTAGAGAATCAGGAAGAACAAGCCTTAGTGCCTGTTAAGCCTATTATGAAGAATCTGGTGCACACATGTCTCCAACTGTGTATTACCCACCAGAAGAACCCAAACAACCAGAACCATGGGGCATGATTGGGAATGTTGGAATACCAACAGTTATAAGTGCTTCTGATGAAGAGAGATACAATTTGGACGCAAGAACATTGATGTTCATAGCTCATGGAGGGTTAACAGGACAAAGACCATCCTATCCACAAAGGACGAATCAAGTGGGACCAAGACCAGCACTAGGACCCTGTTACAAGTGTGGAGGTGACCATCTGATGAATGTTTGTCCACATACGGAAATCATTAGAATTAACGCTTATTGCACTGAGTGTGGGGTTACTCACTTCATTGAGGATTGTTCAAAGAATCCAAACAAAGTGCAAAAGACGACATTGAATATGCTAGAAACTATTCCTACCAGCAGTGGGTCTGAAAATGAAACTCTGATACCAACGCAAGTTGTTACTAGAGCTCAAGCTAAGAAAACCACTAGAGAACCTGAGAATGGAAAGTTAGCGACTGAAGTGGTTAGTCAAGGACCGCGAAGTCAGAGAAACACATGGAAAGCTAGAAAAGCATGCATGAAGTTGAGAAAAGAACGTTAGGACGCTATTCTAGCTGAGGAACTAAAGCAAACTAAAGATAGATTAGAAAAACTTGAGAGTCAAAACGGGAAACGAGAGATGAGCCCGGAAAGAACGAAACAAAAGAGTATCAAAGAAACAACGAGCTTAAGCTCAGGGGGATCAGTGCTAGTCGACAAAGTACACGAACCATTGGACGCACTGATGAGAGCTTACGAAGCTAAGTTAAAGAACAACCAAACACAAGAACAGAGGTGGATGACATACCCAAACGCGGAATTGGAAAAGCAGAGACTTGAAATGTGCCAGAGAATGATCGAGACTGCACAAGCCTTATTAGAACCACCAAAAGAAACAATGAATTGTGGAACGGAAAACCCAATTCAGCAAGAGACTATCGTTTCACGGGTAGCTGGAAAGACTTCCAGTGCACAAAAGCCTGAAAATACACACCAGGATGACCGCATAGTATTGAACACAACCGATCAGGAGATAGAGAGTTTTTATCGAGTCATACAGAGGTCTTACGTAAGAGATGAGGATTACAATGAATTTTGGAAACAAGTGAGAGAGGCAAACTTTGCAAACGAGCTAAGTTGCCAAGCTAATCAGACAAATTGGGAAAAGGACATCAGGAATCCTCCCATAGTGGAATTTGAGGCAGGATCTCAAGTGGACTTGGATCTGCAATCTTACTGGGGAGATGGGGGCTCTGTTAGAACAATGGAGAGCAAACCTCACTCACTGAATACCTTACCTTCATACTTAGGAGAGTATGAAGCAAAATCCGAGACTAGAGCACTTCCCTCACGAAGAATCTCATCAGAAAAAGTCATGGACTCGCAAGGATTGATAGAGATCTTGTCAACACCAGTGACATGCACTATCACTCTAGCTGAGCTTTTGAGGCTAAGACCACATATGTGGACCACTGTAGGAAAATGCTTGGAGAAATTTGGGATAAAAGACCCAACATCGAGACTGCAAGAGGTATACAAGAGCTGAGTAAACCACAAAAGAACGCTAAGCCTGTACCCTTAAACAAGGTCGGAGAGTATTGCGAAGGTGAAGAGGGGAATACAACCTTACCAGTTGAATTCCAAGGAGTGAACACGATGGCAATACTAGACAGCGGAGCTGGGGTAGCCATTGCTACAAAAGAAATCTGGAAAAAATGGGGGAAACCAGCAATAAGGAAGACTAGGTTGAAACTCCAATTAGCAGATGGACACATGGAGAAACCTATGGGGTTATTAGAGAAAGTCGTAGTGACTTCTTGCGGCATTGAATACGAACATACTTTTGCTATTGTCGATTTTGGCAAGGAGAATAACTGTGATATCATATTGGGAAGACCATTCATGAGACAGTTGAAAATGGTCCAAGATTGGGGCTATGATCACATATACCTGAGAAATATGGAAACCACTACACGTGTGAACCTGAGAGACCATAGCTACAAAGATGTGAACCGAACACTTGTAGAGGAGTTTGATTCAGCTACTTTGGCGGGATCCAAATTTCCAGCTTGGTTAGGTAAGCCCAAGGAGTTATGGATGTGTGGAGCCTCAAAATGTGGAAGTCTAAGGCGAGAAGAATATGTTTTAGAAAGGGCCATCGAAGACGAAACTTATATAGGAGAACTCTTTCCAGAGGACACACTTGAACCATTAGAATGGACACACATTCTAGCAACCCTAGATGTTTGTGCAATTTCGGATGGTCCCATAACGAAATTTTGCGACAAGGACGGGTACGAAAAAGTTCCGTACTTCATGTTGAGAACTGTACTCGAAAAAGAAACTGAAAAGAACGATACACTGGAAAAGGAAGATGAAGAAGAGGTGTTTCACGACATTCCCGATCATCCAGAGTGGGGAAATGAAGCAGACAACGAGTCAACGGACAATTCAAGCGGAAACGAAGAAACTATAACGGATGTCCGATTTTATGATTTTTCGAACCAAACTAAACAACGCCAGAAACGCTATAGAGCAAAGAAAAAAACAAAGGGGGTTAGAACCAATCCGATGCCTAGAATAAGAGGAAAAAATCAATTCCTAATGCTAGTAAAGGCGGAAGATTGTGTTAAGGACAAGGTTTCTGGAAGAATGAGAGGCAATGATCAAAAGAGCTTACGAAAAAACAAAAGAGGCTCAAGAAATCGAGTTCAAAGGAATGGAACGAAAACTGAAACTAAAAAATCAGAAAAGAACAAGCGCAACAGAGAACACACGGAGTCCAAGCTAGAACGTAGAAACAAGTACAGAGAGCTCAAGAAAACTCTGAAAGAAGTTTGGACGACAGAAATTGAGAGTGGAGAGGACGAAAACGCCAAAATCAAGGAAAACATGGATGTTCCCTCTCACTATAGGAAATTCACAATAGAGGATAGGAAGGTGGTATTAACCCAACCTATTCGAGAGAGAAGGGAGAACGAATCTTATGACGGACCGGAGGATGCAAAAAAAGTTGATTTAGCAGCTCCAGGTGAGACACCTAGACCGGTGTACATAGCCACAGATTTGTCTCCAGGCGAGGAAGAGAGACTTTTGAGTCTTCTCAGAGAGTATAGGGATGTGTTTGCATGGTCTTATAAGGACTTAAAGGGAGTTGACCCATCGATATGCCAACACACAATCCCACTAAAACAAGACGCAAAGCCTAGCAGACAGAGACCATACACATATAATGATACATTTGCTAAGCGAATCAAAGAAGAGATAGATAAGCTAATGGAAGCTGAATTCATATACGAGATTGAACACACCGATTGGGTATCTCCGATTGTGGTAGTACCCAAGAAGAACGGAAAACTCCGAGTGTGTGTCAACTTAAAGAAAGTGAATGCTGCAACAATCAGGGACAATTATCCCCTGCCGATAACTGATCATGTTCTAGAGCGTGTATCAGGGAAAACAGCATACTCTTTTCTTGATGGTTTTTCAGGATATAACCAGCTAGCCATAGCACTGGAAGATCAACATAAAACAGCTTTTGCAACGGAGTGGGGAATTTATGCTTATCGGGTTATGCCTTTTGGTCTAACCAATGCTCCCGCAACCTTCCAGAGGCTGATGACGCATGCTTTCAAAGAATACTTAAGGTTGTTTCTAGAAATATACATGGATGACTTATGTGTACATTCTCTTCTGAGAGATGAGCATCTAGAACACCTAAGAAAAGTATTTGAGAAATGTAGGACATATCGCATTTGTCTCAATCCTGAGAAATGTGTGTTTATGGTCCGACAGGGCAGAATTCTGGGACATATTGTCTCACAAAACGGAATATCCACGGATTTAGAGAAGATAAAAGTTATAGTGGATATGCCTAGACCAACCAATGCGAAACAAGTACAGAGCTTTATGGGACATTGCGGATATTATAGACGATTCATTTACATGTACGCTATAATAGGCCAACCACTTTACAGGCTAATAGTGAACTTTGAATGGACAGAGGAGTGTGAGGAATCGTTCAAAAAATTGAAAGAGGCACTCAGGCTGCATTCTGGCTCAGCCAGAAGAAGGAAACATGGATTTTCCTATCTGTTACGCCAGTCGACAGCTCAACAATGCAGAGAAGAATTATACCACAACAAAGCGAGAAGGATTAGGAATGATATATGCTGTGAAAAAATTTCGGCATTATCTTCTAGCCAACAAGTTTGTGTTTTTTACGGATCACCAAGCCTTGCTCTACCTAGTGAATAAACCATGCAATACCGTGAGAATAGTGAGATGGTTCATTATCTTACTGGAATTCGACTTCACGGTAGTAGTAAAGAAAGGAAAAACACATCTTAGAGCTGATCATCTTTCGCGATTGACAAATGGAGAAGACCCTATAGGAGTAGATGACGACATGCCAGACGCGTACTTGTTCAACATAGAAATGATACCGAAGTGGTCTCAAAATGTCGTTAACCTCTTAACCTATGGAGGAGAGTTCGATAGAAGAGAATACAATCAGAAACATATTGCTATTCGGAAATCCAAGAATCTTCAATTGGTTGCAGGAAGGTTGTATCAATTGGGAAATGATCATGTTTTACAACTATGCATCAATCCTGAGGAATATAATATATATCTGCGCGAAGCACATGTTCAGGAATGTGCATTTCATTGTTCAAGAAGGAACACATATAGGAATTTGTTACAATTGGGAGTCTATTGGCCAGGAATGAAAGAAAGCGTACATGAATATGTCACTGTATGTATTGTATGTTCATCAAAACCGCCAGCAGAGTATTCGACATTATATCAGATAATGATCGCTCCAGAATGGAGTCAGTATATTGTTGAATATCTCACAAATAGAACTTTCCCAGAAGGAACGTCAAAAGCTCGTCAGAAATCTGTAGAGACAGAAGCTAGAGATTACGCTTTAATAGGAGATCAACTCTATAAGAGAGGTAAAGACAACCAGCTTAGGATTTGCGCATCAGAGTCTGAGTATGTGATAATCCTAGAGCAAGCTCATGGAGGAGTAGGTGGAGGCCATTTCTCAGGTGATAAGACAGCAAAACTTGTCTTAGCCGCAGGAATATGGTGGCCAACATTACATATGGACGCTGAGGAATACGTTAAACGGTGCGATGACTGTCAGCGGACCAAAGTACCACTTAAAAGAGATGATATGCCGCTTAGACCAATGATGGGGGCAAGAGCTTTTGCAAAATGGGGGATTGATTATGTCGGACCCATTTCACCTCCTGCATATAAGACTCATGCACAATACATCGTTGTGGCTACAGACTATCTAACAAAGTGGGTCGAAGCAAAGGCAACTCAAAAAGCAGATGCCAGGACCACGGCACAATTTCTATATGAATACGTCTTTGTACGATATGGATTGCCAATAGAAATTGTGAGTGATCGAGGCACACATTTTATAAATGAAGTGATAGAGATCCTTCTAGATGAATTCATGGTAATCCATAGGAAATCAGCCCCGTATCATCCACAAGCAAACGGACAAGCTGAAGCAACAAACAAAACCATATGCACGGTCCTCACGAAGATTGTATCTGAGTCGAGAACTGACTGGGACCAGAAGTTGCATTCAACATTATGGGCATATAGGGTAGCATATAAAACATCAATAGGAACGACCCCATATAACATGGTTTTTGGGCTAAATGCTATCTTACCAATAGAATTCTTGATTTCAACCTTAAGGGTGGCTAAGGATCTAGAGTGGACAGGGCACGAGCTTTCTGATAGAATAGATGACCTGGAAAAGCTAGACGAGCTTCGCCTAAAAGCAGTAGCTTCTATCTACGCTCAAAAAAGGCGACAAAAGGAATTTTTTGATAAGCATGTGCGGACTAAAGAGTTTAAGGTTGGGGACTATGTCCTAGTTTACACTCTGAAACAGCATGCTAAGAAGCTTAAAAAGCGAGGGATGGGACCTCTGGTGATTAAAGATCTATCACCAAGTGGAGCCGTCAAGCTTGCTACATTAGACGGAGAAGAAATGCCCAATTGGATTAGTGGATGCAGAGTGAAAAAGTATCTTTTGCCGCTAACCCAAGACATGCTTCTCAAAATACATCAAGAAAAGCTGCGTGTCCAGAAAAAGAAAAAGATTGTGGAGGAAGCGCAAGCCGAGGCGAAGGAAAGAATGGAGAAAAGAAGACTACTGCGTCAGAAACAGCGCAATGAAGGAGCAATACGAATAAACGCAGTCAGTATAACAGAAATGGATAATGACAAAGAAGAACCCATCATTGAATGCAAAGTAGGAACCAACCAAATCAAAGCCAGAGCACTATTGGATTCAGGAGCTCAAGCTAACCTACTTTCACTCAGTTTGTATAGACAATTGACAAATGACACTAAACTACAAACTGCCAAGCAAGAGTTAAAGAGTTACTCTGAGAATTCAATCAAAACTGTCAGATGCACAGTTTTACATATAAAGATTAACCATTATGGGTATCCTCATATGTTTTACGTGGTTGAAGACCAAGCTACACAACATCCATTATTGCTAGGACAACCATGGCAGAAGCAATACAATGCAATGATTGACTGGAGTTCTAAATCAGTGCTTATCAAATACGAAGGTGAAAGTCAATCAGTTAAGTTCACCAAAGGAGAAGAGCCAACTCCAAAGGACAAATTCAAAGACAAAGGTAAACAACAACCAGAGAAAAAGAAGAAGCAATGGCAACCAAAAGTTTTTATACAACTGGCTTGCTCTTCTACGAGGAACTCTCAACAGTGGATAAGGAAGACAAGCAATAATATAACAGCTCAACCTTGGGAAAAAACGGAGTCAAAGTTGGTATGGAGACCAAAAAAGGTTGTGCCAGAGAACACAAAGGTGGAAAACAGAGTCTTCAATACCAGACAACAGAGTGATTCCAGACAATCAAGGACAGTGAAACAGATCTGGATTCCAAAGAAGTTCATGACGGCACAAAGCTATAGCAAGCAAATTTGGATCCCAAAGAATTGTAAACAGGAACTCCCTTCAGTACAATCCACGGAAACTCCTAGGTATTTCAAGGCGAGGAAATCAACACAAAGAACAAAGCAGGTTTGGGTCGCAAAGAGTTTGTGGCAAGCACAAGCAAAGCGGAAGCAGATTTGGATTGTGAAAAAGAACAACAAGATAAAGAAGAATCCATCTACTGATTCTACTACCGAAGTGCCAAAACCAACCCAAAACCCGACCACCAATCCTTCAATCAAACAAAGAGCAGCTTTATTGGAAAGACTGTTGCATCATCGCTCTACAATTGCATTGGGAACTTATGACCAAAACAACTACAATGCTTCGCCCACAGACACTTCATAGTCGTCCGGGAGGACTCAGACTAGGAGGGGGGGAGGTATACAGGTATACAGGAGCTACAAAGCAGCTACAAGCGACAAAAACAAAGAAAAACAAAAATTATATTACAAGGGCAGTGTCTTACATGATTTTGCAATTTTTATGTTTGATTGCGGATATTGATAATATTTATGCCCTTATATACCTTGTTTTGCAACAAGAAGAGATCAAATGATGAATTTGGGTCTCTAGACGTGTAAATATCACTAAATAAGAGTGTGTTTGGAGCTAAAAAGTGGAAAAAAGTGGTAATCCAAGTCCAGAAATCACAAATAAGTGTATATTCATATACACAGGGTTACCAGCTATTTATTGTGTATGTTTGGAATTTTTTGGCTTCAATTTGCTATTTTTCTTTATTTTTTATGATTTTCTTAATAAAAGTAAAAGAAAAATAAAAAAGCAGGTGAAACGAGATCAGAAAAAAGAAAAGAATAGATGGTGATGATCCTAATGACAAGGGCAACCCATGGTAAAAATTGAGTACAATTCGGGAAAAGTTGCGGAAGCCCGAAATGACAGAATTTTGGCAAAGTGGACAGATTTCTCAGAAACAGGTCAAACGGAGTCCAAATTGAGAAATTTCAAATCCTAAAGTGCATTTCACGACAAGATAGGAGCACATGTCAAATTTGGTAACAAGTGATCCGGGAAGTCCGAAGTTAAGTATTTTTCACTTCACTTTCAAGCTCATTTCCACTATTACCTTCTTGGAGAGAGCAAAGAGCACACAGGAGCATCCAACCTTCTACAGCCTTCTACGACTGCTACGAGAGCTCAGAGGACACCAGACATGAGAGGTAGACTCGTTGCCATAAGCTTTTGATGCTTATCATTAACTTTTGTCGCGAAAACTGACCAAAACCAAGAAACAAGAGCAGACGGGGAATGCGGTAGAATGCTAGGTAGTGGCACAACCGCCTAACCAAACCTTGCAAGAACTTATAGGTGGGTTACCCTAGTATAGAAGATGGGTTTCTAACACTCAAAGCTCGAGAAAGAACGACAGGAAAAACCCTAGGTCAACAGAGCCTGCAAGAGGCAAACAGGAAAAAGTTGTCGAAACGACACAAAACTTCTCAAGAAGCTTAACAACATCGAGGGCAATGCAACCATGGAGTATCTCCAGGTTTGGACCACCAAAAGTAGGTCGGAACAACCGATTCGGCTGCGGACACACAAAGCGTCATTTTGGCATAACGCCTGAAATTGACGACCGAATGAAATGAAACTTCACAAGCAGCTTCAAATATACATGGATGACTTATGTTTGCAAGCAAAACCCAAAAGAAAGCTGATTCACTTACCGATGGTGAAAAAGACGCTTTCGGGCAACCAAAAGGAGAAAGATGGAGAATGGGAAGCCAAAGTCAAGTTCAACCAAATAGATGGCTTCACAACATATCCAATGAGCTGGAAATGCAACTCTCGAGAAGAAAAGTTGAAGAAATTCAACTCCAAGGCAAAAAGACGACTTCGGAGACTGAAATGCCTATAAGGGGGCTTTTTAGCTAAACTGATGACTTTTTAAGTTGAAAACTAGTTAGCAGGGCTTAGGGCACTAGCACAAAGCATTCTTTGCACAAAAAGACCAACATTTCAAGAAAAGACATCATACACGTATGATGTCTCACAGCATGAATTTCACATCCATTTCAACATTTGAGTGCATAGCCTCATTCCACATGTTAATCACATCCTATGAACCAAGTATCATGAGAATTGGAGTTAGAAAACCCAAGGAAAACCAAAAAGACGCAAAGTAGGTCATAAAATTGATTTTTGGTCCTAATTTTGTCAAAATAACTCCAAACTCATTGAAACTTTGTAGGATTGTTGATTAACACATCTACAAGCTATCTGGAACCAAAAAGCACCATTTTGACACAAAAGACATCATACGCGTATGATGTTTATTTGCACTTACAGAGCCAAAACTGCTCATTTATCATCATACATCCATTATATATATCTAATACATGCTACATATGAAATTTGGAACCATTTGGTCAAGAGGATCACCCCATTAGCCCAATTGAGGGAAAATCCTTCACCTAAAGCCTATTTTTGGCCCAAATCCAACATACTCAAGTCCAAACCAAGATTTGAGTAGATATAGTCCTTCACTAGTACATGGGGAGTCCACAGAACCAATCCCATGCAAAATTGACACAAAAGACATCATACGCGTATGATGTCTCCAGAGCCATTTTTAGCCCAAAATCTATCCAAACTTCATAAATCCACTGAATAAGCCTATCTAAAGCCAAATCCAAGCTTATAGAGAAATTTGGTCCAAAAATACACTAAAAGACATCATATGTGTATGATGTCTCACTATGTGATTTTGGCACCTCAGGGCTTCAACCACCAAACAAAAGTGATCTACATGCCATTTGAAGGTGAACCACCAAGTTTTATCCAATTTGGATCATAAAATCCAATTCCCTTTCAAAAATTTTCCAAGAGCCTGAACTAGACTAAACTGACCAAAACTTGACCAAATGGGATCCAAACTCAAATCCAAGCATATGATACTCATGTATACACTATCAGCTACAAGCACAACCAATATGAAGTCATTTTGACACAAAAGACATCATACGCGTATGATGTCTCCAGCATGATTTTGAGCCCAGTTTGCATATTTTTTCACCTACCCTGCATCCTTAGGCCCTGAATAGCTCATGTTTCAATTTTCAAGTCATTTGAATAGTTAAAAGCTTCATTTCGGCTTTCAGTACTAAAAAGACGCTAACTTCTGAAATTGGAGTTACAGGATCCATGGATTCTGCCAAGTCATCAGCAACAAAGAGAAAAAGACCGACAATCAAAGATGCTCTTGCAAAAGCAGAACCTTTTGACATTCCAGCAGAAACCCTCAAGCCAACCAAAACTTGGGTGGAGGAAGCAGTACTGGAACAAGAGGGAATAAAGATCTACCAGGGGACTTTCAGAGATCCTCAAGGGCAAGCGGTGGATATACCGATGATCCCACAAGAATTGGTGGATTATAGCAGGTCAGAGAACATCAGTAGGTACCTGGAAAGGGCAGACTTGCACAGATTCTTCACCTCGAGACCATCAGGTGTAGATACAAGAAGAGTGTATGAGTTGGCAACCTCCATTCAGAAGGATGGGAAAGCCACATTGACAGCAATAGATGGAGAGAAAGTAGAGGTACAGATCACTCCACAGCTCATTGCAGATGCATTGAAGCTGCACAACAAAGGGAGCTCTGTCAGGGAAAGAAGGGAGGCTATAGAGGTTTATGGGTCCAAGAAACAAAATGCAACCTATGGAGATATGGCAGACCAAAGAGCGGCAACCCTTTGCCGACTGTACAACCAGTTTCTCCATATTTGCAGTAAAAGACCGCAAAAGTATACGACACCACCCCATGCCATTGCAACTACCATCACATGGGCATTGAAGAGCAATATGCCAAAAGAGGTGAATTACGCTCAACACATCCACGAGCAAGTAATTGCCATGCACAACGAGAAGCCAAAGTATATAGGAGGAGCTGAAGTTCTGACAAGAATAGCTTATGAAGCTATTGGAGCCAGAGATCAATGGCCAAAGGTTCCCTCCCAGAATGAGTGGCTTAGAGAAGCCGATGAGGAGGAAGAACAGCCTGAAGTATCCAAGAGGGCGTCCACAAGAGCACGCAAGAAACTAGAAATAGTTTCAGAACTTGAAGAGGATGTGGATGAGCCGCTTATGAAGAAATCAAAGAAGAAGGTTGCTCCCAAGAAAACCAAAAGTCAAAAAGCGGCAAGAATGGAAAGACTGGTGGAGCAGTTTAGAGCGGAAAGAGCTCTAAAGGGGGACTTTGAAGAAAAGTGGGTGCCAAAGCCCACTAAAGTCGGAACTAGCTCAGCCAGGCCACATGTTGATCAATATATTAGAGCTTATGAGGAGTCAGAGGCTATACTGGAGCAGCAACCTGTCGAGCCATACACTGAAGAGGAAGTACAGCTTTTAAAAGCTGAGCTGAAAAAGGACGACAAGGGGAAGAAGAAAGTAGATGAGTCTACTGAACCTCAAGAGAAAGACGGGCAAGCAAACAAAGGGAAAGCCAAGATGACTGAGGACAATCAGCCCTCCTTTACTGATGTACCAAGCCCGAAGAAGACGGAAATCATTGTGGAAGAGACCACAGTAGAGATGGACACGGCTGGTATGGAAAAGCCGGAGGGCGGGACCAAGAAAAAGAAGATAGATCCAATTCAGCAAAAGAAAAACGATTATGAGGATCTGGTAGCGATAGGGTACACTGAAGAAGAGGCCCTTGAGGCGGTCTATGGGATCCCCCTACAAAAACAAGATGATTGGAGAGGGATAGAGGAAAAAATAAAGAGTACAAAAGAGAGTGAAGAGAAACTGGACGAGCAGAACGTACTAGAAGAGCCAAAGCCAGTGGAGGTGGTGGCAGAAAAAGCTTTAGAGTTGACAGATGAAGATGAAAAAGACATGCACATGGTGCATGAACTGCTCAGCAAGATCAAAGAAAGATCCAAGGCAAAGGAAGTGGAGATTGAGACAGCCAAACAAAGGGAAGCCGAGTTGTAGAGGAAATTAGAGAATGCTATGACTGAATCTGAAAGTCATAAAGCATCACTCTACAACGCGGAAAACGAGAGAGACGGCTTGATACTCTAGCTAGCCGAGGCTTCAAGAGAAGTAACAAGTGCACAGGAAGCAAGGGAGCGGATGGAAGACGACTTGGAGGCGGCTAAAGATGAGCTCATTGAGCTAAGGGAATGAGTCGATCTCCAAGAAAGAACAATCACTAGACTCAGGACTACCCCTAGAGCTAGCAGAGCAGGAACCGAACAAGAGGGAGCTCTTGTACCAGCTCTGGAAGACCAGGTCCGAAGCTTACAAAGAGAGCTAAGATTAGAGCAAGTGCAAAGTTTGCACATTGCGGAGGGATCATTGGCAGCAGAGGAGAGGCTCACTTTAGAAAATCAAACACTAAGAACAGAGAATGAGACCCTCCGCAAATAGCTCCAAGATCTACAAGAGCAACAAATAAGAGAGACAGAGACACCACAAGAAGAATCAGGTGGAGCAGGCATAGAGCTACCAGAAATTGGAGAGGCAACCACAATTGAAGATCCAACCCCAGTTCAAGAGGTGGCCTCAACTTCAGGAATCTCTGAAGAATAAGAACAAAGGCTCCATGAACAAATAGAAAAGTCAACAGAGGAGAGTGCCAAGGCGGAAATGAAATGGGAGAGGAGACTCCTAATCTCCATTAGACTTCAGGGACTAGACACAAAAGTGCTCCATGAAGAGTGGATGCAACCCATCCTGCCTTTCCCTTTGATGAAGTTTGAAGTGATAAAAACGAAAAAGAGAATAGAGGAGGAGTAGTATGTCGCTCTTTACGAAGGCGACATCACAAAAGAGGAACAATCAAAGAAGATTGTAGATTCGCAGCCTAGATGGAGGAAAGGTTGGCTGAACAAATACCCAGCCTACCTCATCTACTTGGTAGAGGCACCAAAGGAGATTCGGGAGGATGCAACCTTCTGCCCGGTGCCACGAGTCACAAGCTGGAAAGAGCATGGCAGGATTGCAGAAAAGAAGCCAAATTGGCTTAATTACCCCAGGATGCGAGGACCAAAGGCGGGAGAGAGAATAGGTAAAGCCTACATGGTGAAAACCCTAACGGGCACCATCAAGCTCTTTACTGGCTCTCCTGACCTTTCGTGTCAGATGCTCAAGAAAATTTGCAGGACTCTCTTAGCTTGCATTGAAGTGTTCGCGCCAGATAAAGCCACGACCTCGAGTCTACTATCGACGGCCGGCACAGTGACTGATATGATGTATGATCTTTCATTGCAGCCTTCTCCAAAAGTGTTGCACCTCCTATACCAGAGGATTATGTTTTTGCCTAGCTTCCACATGCAAACATTCGAAGAAGCTTTCTACACCGGCTTTTTCACCCACGAAAGTAAAATATTCGGCCCAACCTTGACCATCGGCAACCTACGATACGAATCACATTTGCAGATGCTCAAGACGACGGGACTTTATTGACCAAGCATAAAAGTCATGTCAGGGACGACATGAACGCGGAGGGGGGAGAGTGTTGAGCCAGCAGAGGATCACACCCACATTTTTGCTCACACTCATCATTTTTGTAACCATTGATTGTAATAAATGTCTTTCCGACATTGATTTTGAATTGAGCCATTCATTAAGTAACGGGACTCAATTCAGTTTCCAGCTTGTAATCCCGAAGTAATTTCACTCGCTGATGTAATTAGTTAGAGATGTTCTCACCTCCAAGGCTGAGGTATATAAGCCAAAGTTTTTGTAACCTAAAGGAGGATTCAGTTTTATTAATCAAAGTGAGTTTTTGGAGCGCCGTGACTGTGTCTGAGAGAGAGAGAGAGAGAGAGAGAGAGAGAGAGAGAGAGAGAGAGTCTTATCTACTTGCTACGCGAGCTACGGAGCCGCCATTGGAGAAGCGACACCGCCATTGTGTTAGCAACGGCGAGAGCTACGCAAAGATACCAAGAGTGCGCGCTATCGGCTTCTATGTGTGGTAAGTTCCTACGAGCTTCGGTGTGAGTTTTCTTCCAACTCGTGTGTCGGAATGGAGCATGCAGCATATCTATAGAACCACAACGAGTAGAGCTACGCATTAGTACCATCGGGGTCAAGTTTCGGTCACCTGTATTTTTCGACCTGTCTTCATACGCGTTTACCGCACGGAGTGATTATAGGTTGATTTTGCAGTTCAAGTCTTTAGGGTGTTGTTCTTACCTAGTGTATAGACTTCCCCTTGAGTTTGAGATCGATTCAATGATTCTAGATCCTGTTTCGTATAGCATTCGTTCGTAGTACGGATTTCAATCACTTGCATATTTTAGAACTTAGATTTGATTTCCTTAGTAGTGATTGTCATTAGAAGGTCGAGTAGGTGATTTGACACCCACCTAGTTGTTTCCATGCGCCTGCGGGTCAAGCTCCGTCCTCGTCTGACAAATTCTGTTGTTGGTTGAGTTCTCGCTATTTAGCTTCCGCTAGCGGCGTAACCGCCTTAACAAAGATAATTAATACCTATCCAAGGTCCAAGGGGGGTTGGTCTAGCAGTAAAAGCGAGGGGCTTTAAGCATGCCTTCTATGCTTCAAATCGTGTGACATAGGGACGTCGATGTGTACTAGGCAATAAAAGCGAGTGGCGTTAAGCATGCTTGCTATGGTTCAACTTGTGCGACATGCGGGTGTGGATGTATGGGAGGTGTGGGTGAAATTCCAAAAACTTTAGTGGATGTGAAGCATCAGATTGCCAAAAAATAGATAATTAATACCATTCTGCAACCTTTGTGATATCATTGAATGCCACTTAAATATAACTAAGTAAGATCGAAGGTGAAGTGACTTCCTATAGTATTGTATGACTCTATGAGTAGTTTTATAAATAAGTAGGGTTCTTCTTAAGAACTACTAGTCGAGGGTTAACGATGTGTCTAACGTTAACGAACGTATGTTTCAAGGATTTTTTTAATGTAGCAATTCCTATTACCCTCCTTAGCAATCAAACACACTTTGGCCCATTGACTTGTACTTGTCCTTGACGCTAGCTCCCCACCCCTTTAGCTATGGTCTTCTATGTTTCTTATTGTGTCCCACGCATTGTCACATGTGCACCATTATATTTATCTTATGTGCAATTATACAAGGCCTTATGCAACTATGCAAGGCCTTAGAAGTTCTAAAACTTTGGCCCTATAAGTTGGTCCCTTACTCTCATAGCCATTCGTAGGGGTTGCTTCTAACTAAACATTGAAAGCCCATCCCTATTTAATCTTGACAGCCTCTCAATTAGTAGAATACCCTTTATTTTTGTGTTGGGCCTTTACTCTTGTAAGCATTCATAGGGGTTGCTTCTAGCTAAACATTCAAAGCCCACCCCTATTCATTCATAGGGGTTGATTATAGTAGTTGAACATTAAAAGCCCATCCCCATTCAATCCCCTCAACCTCTCAATTAGTACAATGCCCCTTACTCTCTTTGTCGGTCTTGGATTTACCTCTAGCTAGCTATTGAAAACCCATCGCTATCCAATTCTAGAAAATCGTTTAGATACGAGATGGTCTTTAGTCCTATAGTGACTTCTAATATCATTTTTAAGAGCTTTGTCATGCTTATTCTCAAATTATACCTAACTAATGGGTATGGCCTTTACATCATGGCTCAATCTTCATCACTAATAAAAATGGGCAATAACTTCCCCTCAATGTGAATAGTGCAAATATTGGCAATGAATCTTTTTACAACTGCATGTGGAGCAATTAAAGAAAGTTTAAAGCGCAAGGTATTGAAATTTTAAAAAGTCTACTTATGTTTGAAGAGTGAAACCTTCAAAATTCCACTCAATTTTGTGTCTTTAAATCATCCAATGAGCTTCTTGTTGTAACATGAGCTTAAGTTTATCTCTATAGACATTGAGATCAAAGAGACTCTAATTGTATCGTACGAGATCAAACCACATCAGCTATAATCCATGCGAGTATCTATGGTATGACATGGTTCAGTTCTCTTGGATAAAATTTGTATGTCTCTCTATCACAATTTGTTAAACATAAACAAATACATATGTAGCTACATGAATTAATGTTATCAGAAATTAATACCTTCCACGTGTTAAAAAGTGAGTGGAATCTTGAAATCTAAAGCTGTTTTTATGGAAGAAAAGTACTTTACACAGGTAAAAAAAGTAAAATGAAGCTCACAATCAAAATAGCTCTAAATTTCTAGCAAAAATCTCTAAATGGAAATCTCACATTTTTATCATCCCCCTTATTGTGGTGTTCTGAAGTCTTATGGATGATATCTATGTTGAATGATGTGCTTGGTAGTGCTTGAGTTGATATGTCACAAAACTATGGTGCTCTGATGAATGCACAAAAAGGACTTGTGGACTTGGATATGAAGGAAAAGCCTTTCTCTAATGTATTTATCTATGCTTGCACCTTAAAGGTTGATCTCAACAATGCTTTGGCTGACATGCAAGTCAAATGTGGTGCTCTCACAAAAGCATTAAAATTTCTTGATGGACATTCTCTTTGGAGTCATTATGTCATCACTTTGAGAACATTGATTGAGGTATGTGATTGTAACATGGAAGCCGGAGGCAAAGGGAAGACCTTCCTCCAATGCGTTTATCCATGTTTTCACGTTGATGGCCAATGCTCATAAGGGCATGTGAAATAATTCAATAGCTTATAATGTTAGAAGCTAACTTTGAAGGTGGATGGATTTTTATTTAAAGGTAGCATCACCTACAAGCAAGGAGGAGATTTAAAATAAGCAGAGACGATCAAGGAGCATGAAAGAAAAATAGAGCGTTAATCAAGGACATGGGCTACAATGTAAGGAGGGAGACCTTGAGCAACTTATAAGCAAGCATCAAAGCAGAAAAAAAGAAGCCTTGGCTTTTGGAGAGAGAAACACTTCAGCAAAGGAGGTTGTCAAGCAACAAGTGCAAAAAGAGCAGTTGCTAAATTTGATAGAGCATTGCATATCAAGCATAGCGATCGCGAGGGCTGAATTGCATCTACAATAGACAACAAGCTAAAGCGAGTAGGACAAAAAAAAAACAAAAAGGCAATGAGCTATAGAGTTGCAACTAGAGATGGACGGGTGGCAATCAAAAGAGGGAGAGAATGGAGGAGCAACGAATTTTGTAGATGAGGGCTACCAAGAGGTGCTGCAAATAAAATCCTCACCAACACTCAATACGAGGAGAAAAAACCAGCTAGTAGGACATCTAGAGAGAAGGGAGAGCAGCATGGATAAAAACGTGCAACTACAAAGAATAAACCGAGGAGAGCATGTTGCACGTTTTTCTACATTTGTGTCTTTCCTACATTTTTCTTGCTAGCAAGCAACTCATGTTGATCTTGGAGATTTGATAGCACGTATATACCCCAAAAATGCAAAGTCAATGTATTCCTTTCTTCACTAAGTCTATTCTTGGCATCATAGAGCCAAGATTGTAGGCCATGTTTTCCATTACTTTTTGCTGCATATCTTCATTTCCAAGACTAGGATAATGATTTTCAATTACTTTTGATGTTTTTGATTTGGTATTTGAATTGGTTAGGAGAAGAGATAAGCTTATGTCCATCTTCTGTGTGGTGAGGGACACCATACCCTCATGCATATCTATGTCAAGTAGCCCCAAGAGTACCTCACTAGGTGGGGGCCCTTTAGGAGGGTTGTCTGGAGACTTGCCTTGTGGTGTGCATGAAGAGGAAGACTTGTTCTTGGACTTTTTGTAGACAGTGAGTTCTTTCAATCTTATGGATAGAGGATGCTTTGAAAATTTCTTTATACTGATTGACATACCTATTTCCATCTCAACATAATGTTTTGTGATTTTTAGTATATTTTATTCCACCATGTAACATTATAATTTCACCTTATTGACTAGTTTCATTATGAGAGCCTAGATCTTCAACTATCAATAAAGAGGATATCATTTGTATTTTCATGAGGGAACTCAAGACCCTTGTGGATGCTTTCAAACATGGAAAACGTTTTGGGATGCATAATGGAAGTGTCAACCAAGATGGGACCACCAAAGACTTGTATGGAAGTAAGGTACACATTTTTGTGCAATTTTTGGCAGCCTATTTTACTTAGAATTTCTCAAAACACAAAACTTGAGAAATATAGCGCGTGAGCTAAAGTTTATGCCTATATGTCTTTTTATTTTTTGGAAATTGGAGCACCAAGATATGATCCAAATAGTTGACATCAATTTGCTCACAATTTATTGACAAGGGCCATTTTGAGTCTCACACTCTACCCAGAGTGTGGTGCTACAAATCTTTAGGGCATGATTGGAAGAAGACAAGGCCTCTTTATGGTGATCTTGGCTAATCTATGGAGATGTTACCACCATCTTTGGGGGATTGATCCTCACTAGCAACTCTAAACCTCCAATAACCCCTCTTGTAAATGCATGTTCCTCTATCTCTTCTCTCCCAGCCAATGTTTGCAAGATGTTGTAGATGCTCTTTTTCCTAAGACCCACACACCTTCTCCTTTCCTCTCTCTCCTGGATATGGATCTTTTAAAGTAGGAGACAAGATGGGGCCATAGTCACATGTACCCCATCCTCCTAGTCACTCCAATATTTTCATATTTTGAAAATTTCTAAATCCACCCCTCCTTCTCTATATAAGGAGGCTAGGGCCACACACATGACACAGGATCACCATTACCATATATGCACACACACACACACACCCCATATTGAGAGGATGACTCCCTACCCCACCAACACACATAATGCTCATTGAGGGAATACAACACACGATGCACACACATAGGAAGAGCTATGAAAAATGTAAAACATAGTGCACAATCTACCCTTCTATCACCATCAACACACATACCCTCATGCACTTACATTGGAGTACTCAACATTTGATATCGACAAGAATGAAGGCCACTTTCACGTTACTCCTTACCATCAACTCCCATCTATCAATGATGCATCCCATGGTCTCCTTCCTTCTCTCTTGCCCTTCTCCACCCATTATACCCTTTCCCTTCTATTTACCTACTTTCTTTCTAATTCCACTCCATGTGTCTCATTGGAAAGAAAATCCTTGTATATTATGTGGTTGTTTCTGTTTTTTTTCTTTGCATGCATTAAGAAGAGAATGGGATCTATGAGAGCCTCTTTATTTGGCAATTTAAGGGAGTGAAACCTCTAGTATTAAGAAAGAATTCAAAGGAAAGATTTTAAATTCAAACACGCAAAATGGCTAGTTTATTTGAATTTAAATTTCCCCAAAAATAAAATTTAAAATCTAGCAGGAAAAGCCATATCATGTAGCATATCTACGAAAAGAGCTCCACGTGTAGACAACATATTTGTAATCTCCACTCAAATAGGAGATCATATCTAGAAGTTTTGAAAGGCTAAATCATAAAGCTTTCAATCCCCTTTTTTGGGGAAAAAAGTACATCCTTTGACCATGCTTACACCTCTCTTACACCCACCATTCTTGTACGCATGGCATGCATCTATTTGTCAAAATTTTAATCACCTCCATAGTCTTATGGAAAATAAAGAGGCCCTCCTAGACCCCATCCTCTTCCTAATATTGAGGTGTGCGGGTTCTCCCCATCTTGTATAAATAGTAATCCATAGACTCTCTTTTTCTCACTCTCTCCCCATCTCATTCTTCCGCCACCACGTCCCACATGTGGTGATAGTTAATGGATCAATTCATAGCATGTTTGGTTGTGTGGCATGGTGTGTAGTGTGTTGTATAGTCTTGTCTTTGCACCCTAGCCGCATAGTTTCTTGGTGGTGCCCCCAATTTCTCTCTAGATAGAGCATCTTCTCTTGAGGTGATAGGTGGCTCTGGCTAGATGCAGGTGTAGAGGCCATCCCCACCTAACTGCGATTTCCCGCCATCATTTCAGTGGTGCCCCCGCTGAGGAGGGCTTTGAAAAAGATCTTTAGTTTACAAAAAAAGCTAGGGATATGTGTCATCAATGATGGATGAGTATCTCAAGAGTTTTCAAACTGGAGGATTGAAGAATAAGAGTCTGTGGAAGCACTAAAGGCCTCCATCAAAATTTTATTGCCAGGTTTTAGCGTCATCCACATCCAAGAGATAAGGCCCCCATCTTGCATTGCTTGTGCTAGTTGAAAATTAAGAACATCAAGGGGGAATCCTCATTGTTGTCAACCAAGGCATTCCATTAGGTCAGGCACTTTTTGGATGAGCATAAAGTCACTAGGCCATGCCAAAAAGCTTTCCCACCACTAGCCTCGTGTGTATATGTGTACATAGTCCTGCAAGTCTTGGAAGTGACCATGTAGAAAATCATGTACAAAGGTGTGATTTTTCCAAGCTTGGGTGATGATATTTTGGGTTCTTCAAGTCTCCAGAACATGTCTTTCAATAATTATTTTCAGTCGTGCTTTATAGATCGTGAATCGGACTCGTACATCATGAGTTATGAGCATCGGAAGTGGATGGTCTCAATTTATAAAGTGATTGCAGGTGCATGAGAAAAGGGAAACTGGGCCAACTTGAAAATTGGAATTATAAATGTTGAGGTTTAAGAATTATAAAAATAGCTAAGGACTTGGACTCCAAGCCGTGTGTTACCGGTTTGTCATTCGGTGACAGGAGCAGCAAGTTATGCTTGGGGGAAGTTGTTCGAGAAGTTCTCATGCTTTGGGAAAAATCTAGAAATTTTTGGGCATGAGGGAGTTGGGAGGCTTGAGGAGGAAGTTCCATGTGGTGGGGGGATTATCCCAGATGGGAAGGGAAAATTGGAAAATGGGGGGTATATAGGCCAAAGGTGCAGCCCATTATGGGTGTATCACCTTGTGAGGAGCTCTCAAGGCTTGCTATGGAGGGGCTCGTGGGCTTCATGAGGGAGAAAGGGTACATTTTGGGATTTCACACTCAGCTAGTAGGTGCTTGGACACTCATTTTGGTCCCCGGCCACTTGCCCCCACCCCATTCCCTTTGTCAAAGGGTCACCACGACACCTCATTTTTTTGCCCAAAAAAGGCCAAAAATGAGCCAATTAAAAGATTCCTTTATAGAGAGCCTTGTCGGTTGAGGAGAGAGAGAAAACTCTTGGGGATAAAAGATAAGGGAGCCACAATTTTAATAGCTACAACACCTACACAACTTCCATAGAGCTCATTTTTTAGCAAGGAAAAGTACACCCCTGATTTCAAACGGCTATAACTCTTTCATCCTTCATCTGTTTTTTGCATATGGATACTCTACAGACATCTCCACAAGATGAGCTTTGTCATGATGTCCTCTATTTCTCCTAAATTTAAGTGTGTTCCATTCTTGAAGTGTTTTTCATAAATCTCTATAGGTGTTTATCAAGGTGTTTTCGGCGGTGTAATAGTTCTTCCTTCCGACGGTGTGATTCATGCAAGGCTATAGAGGCACTTTTTTTTCTTGCCGTGTGTATGCTAACACCATCAATGAGTGCCACCAAAGAAGATGAGAAAGGGGAAATCCTATTCTCCTTCAACATTCACATGAGCATAGTCACGTCAGTAGGTTTTTCCATTGCACTTGGTTTTTCTACGCCTACATCCCCACCTCCTCCACCTATCCTATCTATGACCACAACTAGTCTTTGCAACTTGATGAAGCTATTGCAAATGTGTGGTTTCTCTCCCTCCCTTGGGCCAAAATAATCAAGAGTGTCTTGCCCTCAAAAATCACCATGTCTTCAAGACAAAATTGTAAATCATTCAAAATATTTTTATGTCTCATCCTCATCTCATGACCAGGGAACTAGAGATAGTAGCATGGGTTCTACATGATCTACCGAGTGAAGTGGTAGAGGTAGTCAACCATCCACATTCAAGGAGTGCTACTTTTGGACAAACTCTATGATGATGACTTTGAAACCTTCTATGTATTGGTCCGATTGGGATTAATACAAGTGGTAAGACTCCCAATGGTGGGTGTGTAAGAGAGATATAAGAGTGGTCAAATGATGCATTTTTTCTCCAAAACAGGGGATGGACACCTTTATGATTTTTGGCCTTCCATAACTCCTACATACGATCTTTGACTTCAGTGTGGAAATTATAGATCCATAATCTACACACCAAGTTCTTTTTGTAGACATGTTACATGATATGGTATTTTGTTAAGTATGGACGGGGATTTAATATTTATGTAATTACCAAAACAATTGTGTGATCACAAGATCTTGTTGACATATTTACATAATCACAGTTAACATGATCACAAACAAGCCGGTTCAAAGCAACCTGGAAACCCACAAAAAACCCGCCGGGCTTTTGCGATTATAGCTCTCATATTTTGCAGTGGAAATGTATATCAATTCAAATCTATGATGGTGAAAAATGCAAGACTTCAAGGATCTTTACATACCCAGTACACTAGTACAGGGCATCCAACCCTTGACTATCAACTCGTTATTTAAATATGCTCACCTTCTAAAACCAACTACAGCCCTCTTATGGACCAATGGCTTCCTCACAATGAGCACGACTCTCCAAATTCTCAATTGTTTTGGTTAGTACCTTTATGTTCGGTGAAGGGTTTAAATATTTTTAGAAGTGGTTACCGAATTAAAAATCACGTTCAGCCCAAAAAAAAGACCTGTGATTCTATAACCTTAGGTCAATTCACAAGGAGATGACTATACCCGGCGCTCGGATATACTCCCCAGGGATTTTCCTAGTTGAAATGTCAAAGTAAGAAGAGGTTTACTATATATAGTCGGGCCCCCCGGGCTTTTTCATTTTCCCGGCGGGCCTACCAACTCTATTGGTTTCTGTAGGTCACCATCAAGATCACGTTAACAATTAACGTGATCACGTGATTTTCTTGTGTAAATACTGGATTTATTAACGTAATCACACAATCGTGATTACGTCAATGAAATCCCTAAGTATGGAGCCTGATTTACCCCTTGTAATTTTCTTAGATAGTTAAAAATGCACATTTGTAAGGCCCCCATTAGTATGAGGAGAAGCCATCATACTTGAAGAAGAATCACTCGCCAAAAAACAAAATCACTCGCCGGAAACCAAAATTTTGCCAGAATATTCCTTTTCATTGGAATATTATGGCCGAACGGCGGTCAAAAAGTGGTCGAAAAACGGCCGGTTGTTTGGCCAATTGGCCGGTGGCCGGTGGTTGGAAGTCAATGGCCGGTGGCTAGTGGCCAAATTCAATGGCCGGTGGCCGATTTCAAAGGAGGACTTGTCTTCTCAAGGGCGGCCACACATGGGCGGATTGGAGGGTCCGATTTGGACTTATCTACACAAGGGAGGCTACACATGGCTGCCTCTCATGAGAGAGGGCAACCCTTTTGGCCTATAAAAGGAGGCCATTTCTACACAAAATTGATAGTGTAAAGTTGATGCAACGAGGTGAATGTGAGGTGGTGAGAGTGAAGCAACGTAGGAACTCCAAAAGGGTATAATCCCTTTGTAATCTACTTCTTATTTTGAAGTACTAAAGCTATTGAGTGGCTGATTTTCTATGGACGTAGCCCACATTGGGTGAACCACGTATATCGTGTGTACTCTCTCTCTCTCTCTCTCTCTCTCTCTCTCTCTCTCTCTCTCTCTCTCTCTCTCTCTCTCTCTCTCTCTCTAGTCTATAATCTCTTGTGTGTGAAAATTATCTCTCCATTAAGTAATCTACTCAATCATCTACTTAGCTACGTAATATTTTCTAGCAACTGGTATAAGAGCAAGGTTTGCTCCTAGTAAAGTATCTCAAGAAAAGGATTCCTTGAATTGAGTGGGAGGAATGGTGGAGGAAGGGAAGCTCAAGATCAAGAAGTTCAATGGCAAAAACTACCAACATTGGAAGATGCAGATTAAAGACTATCGCTACCAAAAGGACCTCTATTTGCCACTACGCAGTCTTGCAAAGAAGCCCGAAACGATGGCAGATGAACAATGGATTCTCCTTGACTGAAAAGCACTAGGAACGGTCCGGTTAAGCTTCGTGTCAACGGTGGCCTTCAATGTTTCGGAGATGAAGACCATGGAGGACTTGATGAAGTCACTTGAGGACTTCCATGAGAAACCATTGGCATCCAATAAGATATTTCTTATGCAGTTCTTTTTCAATCTAAAGATGGTAGAAAATGGTTCAATTGCAGAGCACCTAAATAAATTTAACACAAAGATAATTCAACTCGTATTGGTGAAAATAAATTTTGATGACAAAGTGCGAGCTCTTCTTATACTATCGTCTCTACCGGATAGTTGGGATAGCCTTGTGATGGCTGTAAGTAACTCTATCTCTGGCACAAATACTCTTAAGTTTGATGATGTTGTGGGTGTTCTCGTAAGCGAGGAAATGCAAAGGATAAGCATAGGAGAATCATCAAGTGCTGCATTGTTAGTGGAAACAAGAGGAAGGCCTAAAGAGAGGCTCAAAAACCAAAAGGGTCGTTATCACTCAAGGCGGAGCAAGTCACACACAAAGTCAGTTCTTGAATGTTAGAACTGCGGCAAGAAGGGCCACGTCAAGAAGGATGGCTGGTGAAAGAAGAAGGAGTCAGAGTCTCAAGACAACAAGCCAACATTGAAGGCCAATGTGGCAGGTAAAGTAGAGCAAGATGCTCTAATTCTCTCATTAGACAATGTGTCTAATTCCTAGATTGTAGATTTTGGGGCTTCATTCCATGCGACACCACACAAGCAACATTTCTAATATTACACCAAAGGTAATTTTGGGTATGTATATTTGGGAGATGATGAAGCTTGTGAAATTGTCAGCAAAGGTACAATTTGTGTCAAAACTACAAACGGGAATGAATGGAAGCTTAAAGATGTTAGGCATGTTCCTTCTCTTTGCAAAAATCTGATCTCTATATGACAATTGGACGATGAAGGTCACCACATTGCATTTGGAAACAAACGGTCGAAGATCTCAAAGGGATATTTGGTGGTTGCCAAAGGAGAAAAGTTTTGAGTGCTAAAGGAATGCAAATCCTTCAAACAAAGAATCTTCTACCAGGTTTGAAAGAAGTGGACTTAGAGTTCTGTGAAGACTGTGTTTATGGTAAAAAAAAAGAGCGTAAAATTTGAAAAATTAGGAACTGAAAGAAATATAAAAAACTTGAGCTGCTTCATTCTGATGTTTGGGGTCCTGCAAGTACACCCTCACTTGGAGGCTCATTGCACTATGTAACATTCATAGATGATGCGACTAGGAAAACATGGGTTTATATAATGAATAATAAATCCCATGTGTTTTCCATATTTCAAAGGTGGAAAGCCTTTGTGGAGAATGAAACAGGTAATAAAATTAAATGTCTCAAATCTGATAATGGAGGCGAATATTCCAGCCAAGCTTTTGAAATCTTTTGTGCTAGCAATGGAATTCGGAGGCAAAAAACAACCCCAAGGACACCTCAACAAAATGGGATTTTGGAAAGGATGAGCAAAACAATCATGGAGCAAGCACGAAGCATGCTGCTACATGCAGGTCTACCGCTTGAGCTTTGGACGAAATCTATAAGTACATCTGTGTACTTAATCAACCGGTCACCCTCAACGGCATTGGATTGGGGGAGTTCCAGAAGAGGCATGGACAGGTAAACCGGTGAATTATGCATTTCTCAAAGTGTTTGGGTGTGAGGCTTTCATACACATAGATGGAAGCCTAAGGTCAAAGCTAGATGCAAAGTCCAAAAAGTGTTTCTTCATTGGCTATGGAGAAGGTGACTTTGGGTATCGCCTATGGTATCCTAAAGATGGTAAAATCTTTAGGAGTAGGGATGTATTTTTAACAAAAAAAATACGTACAAAGATTACTTGGAAAGAAAAAAAACAAAAGAAACAGATGATGAGTACATGGAGCTTGAGGACAATGAAGACTCAAGGACTGCAAACGGTAACAATGTGCAGCAACGTCAACCAAATGAGGAGCCTCGATCTATTCCCCGAAGATCTACGAGAGCAAGTAGACCTCCAAAAAGGTTCGTTCCCTCCTTTAACCATCTCTTGATCTCAGATTTTAGAGAGCTGGAATCATAAAAAGAAGCTATGCATCACGAATCCAAAGAAGAATGGATGAAAAGCATGCGAGAGGATATGGACTCGTTACATTGCAACCAAACATGGGAGTTGGTTGAGTTGCCTAAAGGTAAGCGGGCACTGCAGAACAAATGGGTGTATAAGCTGAAGCAAGAAGAAGGTGGGAAGAAAAGGTACAAGTCTAGGCTTGTGGTAAAAGGGTTTTCTCAAAGTAAAGGTATTGACTTCAATGAAATATTTTCTCCTATTGTAAAAATGAACTCAATTAGGCTTGTCTTAAGCCTTGTGGCTGCTCATGATTTAAATCTCAAGAAAATGGAAGTAAATACAGCATTCCCTCTCACGGTGACTTAGAGGAGGAAATTTACATACTTCAACCAAAGGGGTATGAAGTAAAAGGTAAGGAGAAAATGGTTTTCAAATTAAAGAACATCTTGTATGGTTTAAAGCAAGCATCAAGAAAGTGGTACTTGAAGTTCGATCGATGGATGTTGGATCATGGATTCAGAAGATGCAACTCAGATCATTACGTCTAAAAGAATTTGGGAGATGGGAAGTTCACTATCCTAATGTTGTATGTTGATGAATTGCTAATTGCAAGTGCTAATATGCAGGACATCAAAGACCTAAAAGAGGAGCTGTCTAAATCTTTTTCAATGAAAGATTTAGGTGCTACAAAGAGGATACTTGGTATGAAGATATCAAGGGACATGACTAAGAAGATAATAAAGCTATCTCAAGAGGATTACATCAAGAAGGTACTAGAAAGGTTTGCAATGCAAAATGCAAAAACAGTTTCTACACCTTTGCCTGGTCACTTTAAACCAACCAAGGACATGTGTCCAAAGACACAAGCAAAGATAGCCTATATGTCTAAAGTTCCATATGTTGTAGCAGTAGGTTCTCTTATGTATGCTATGGTTTGGACAATGCCAGACATTGCACATGTAGTGGGAGTTGTAAGTAGGTTCATAGACAACCTTGGTAAAGAGCATTGGCAAGCTGTGAAGTGGATACTTAGGTATCGAAAAGGGACAGCAACAAATGCTTTGTATTTTGGAGGAACTAATATTTTTCTTCAAGGGTATGCTGATGTAGATATGGCAGGTGACAAAGATACTCAAAGGAGAACTGTTGGCTATGTATTTATGGTTGGAGGCATAGCAGTAAGCTAGGCTTCAAAGCTGCAAAAAGTGGTTTCACTTTCTACCACGGAATCAGAGTATGTAGCAATGATAGAGGCAAGCAAAGAAATTATGTGGCTTCATATATTAGAAGATCTTGAATTTAAACAAGACAATTGTGTCTTGTACAGTGATAGCCAAAGTTCTATCCATCTTGCAAAGAACTCAGCCTTTCATTCAAGGAAAAAGCACATTGAGGTGAGATATCACTTCATACGCACTCTTTTGGAAGAAGGACAACTAAAGCTAGGAAGGTGCATACAAGTGAAAATCATGTAGACATGTTTACAAAGGTGGTCAACAAGGAGAAGTGGAGCTTATGCTCATCTTCAATTGGCATTCAAGCATAAGAAGCTAAGATGGAAAGCAGTCATAGGTTTGGTTTGGAGGTCAGTCTCCAAGTGGGAGATTGTTAAGTATGGAGCTTGATTTACCCCTTGTAATTTTTTGTATTAAAAACACACATTTGTGAGGCCCCCATTATGAGAAGAAGAAATCGTGTATGAAGAAGAATCACTCATCCGAATATTCCTTTTTGCCAAAATATTATGGCCAGACGGCGGCTGAAAAGTGGTCGAAAAACGGCCAGTCGTTTGCCCGGTTGGCCGATGACCGATGGTCGGAAGTCAATGGCCGATGGCCGAATTCAATGGCCGGTGGCTGATTTCAAAGGAGGACTTGTCTTCTCAAGGGCGGCCACACATGGGCAGATTGGAGGGTCCGATTTGGACTTATCTACACAAGGGCGGCTACACATGGTTGCCTCTTGTGAGAGAGGGCAACCCTTTTGGCCTATAAAAGGAGGCCATTTCTACACACATTTCATACGGTGAAAAGTTGATGCAACAAGGTGGGTGTGAGGTGGTGAGAGTGAAGCAAGGTGGGAGCTCCAAAAGTGTATAATCCCTTTGTAATCTACTTCTTCTTTTGAAGTATTGAAGCCATTGAGTGGTTGCTTTCCCGTGGACATAGCCCACATTGTGTGAACCACGTATATCGTGTGTACTCTCTCTTTTTCTCTACTCTATAATCTCTTGTGTGTGAAAATTATCCCTCCCCATTAGGTAATTTACTCAATTATCTACTTAGCTACGTAATATTTCCTAACAGTTTTGCCCGCTAGATTTTAAATTTCATTTTGGGGGAAAATTTTGAATTCAAATAGCCACTTTGCCTGTTTGAATTCAAAAATTATCATTTGATTTCTTTCTTAATAGGAGAGCTTCGACTCCCTTAAATTTCCAAAAAAGAGGCCCTACTAGACCCCATTGTTTGCATTGGATGTAATTTTCACCCATAGAAAGGTAAAATTGCTCAAGGAGAGATGGTTTAGACTGTTTTAAGAAATTGCAAGAGGGGCAATCCTAGAACTAGAATATGAAGACAAACTGGTCTTGTGGTACTAGTGATTCGATCTTGACTACTACCAAGAGCGTTAAACCTATGATTATAGACTTCCATTAAAAAGGGAGAATCCATTGCATGCTATCATGTTATGGATCAACCAAATCAACCTTTTCCAAGAGGTCAAACCTATGCTCCACAATGCGTCCAATCTGTTTGCCTCATTCTTGACCAAAAGATGTGTAAATCTTGATTAAGGCGGATAATAATTAGTCGTATTTATAGTTAGATCATTAAGTTAATATGATAATCTAGTAACCGACTTAAGTACACAAGTGCAAAATACCAAAAGTAAGTAGATTAATAAGATTGAACATTCAATAGATCAAGATTACAAGAAGCTAAGCATTATGGCCTCATATAGGCTCAGAGTAGAAGGTGGCATTAAATGCTAAACCGTGATTTCCATCACATGTGGGACAAGGAGCAAATAGCATGTGGCTATAGTGAATAGCTTGTGACTATAAAGAAGCATATGAGTAAGGAAGTCTATGTAGTGGGATGCACACATGAACATAAGGGTGCATGGTTGGTATGCTTGGCTTTAAGGGTTGGTCACATATCGAGTGTAAGCTAAACGGCTTACCCCAATAGATGCCCCCATAAGTTGAAGCTTACACAAATGAGCATGAATCCTGATTAAGGAGTCTAACATGGGTTACATTGGACTACATGGGACTCATAAATATGAAATCAGATGCAAAAGAGGGAAGATCTTACCTCCAAAGTTTGGTTTGGGACAGTTTCTAAACCCATTGAAGTACATCCTCATAATAGATAGTGTTGACAAAGAGACACGAGTTGGGTGCAAGTTTTATACAAGTGCATAAGACTCCATGAAAATGCATGGCTTGTTGGCTACTTGGGTGTTCACAATTTCAAGATTGGATAACATATACATATTATGATCCATGTTTAAAGAAAGGATCGTGGTGATAATTTTCTCCCTACCCCCTCGAAGTTGCCAATTACTTGGTGCTTCCTTGAAGATGTCAAAAAAAAACCTTCTGCTCTCTGGAGTGTGAAAAGGCCTCTCAAGCAATCAAGTTGAGGGGGGGCTTTGGCCAAGGAAAGCAAAGCAACGTGGAGACCACTCTTAAAACTTGAATGGATTTGAGTTCTTGAAGTTTCTTTATTTTTTCTCTTCACCACATGAAGGATCCCTTAATAAAGGGCTCAAGGCAAGAGGGAGGATGTCAGGGAGCTTTGCACAGCGAGAGAAACAAGCCAAGTCACTTGAGAAAGATCTTGCAAAACGAGCAGCAAATGAGCTAAAAAATAATTTTGATGGCGGTTCTCTAGAGAATAGGTAGGTGGCGGCACAACAAAGTGTGGATGTAATGGTTGGTGTATGCACAAGATGAGTTGTTGATGATTTCCAAGTGTAGGTCTTGAAGTTAGGGCATTCAACAAAGGGGGACCGCAGGGCTGTAGGTGATTAGTTTATTGGGTTGAGGTCTACTGGTGTAGCTATGCGAGCTAGGGGAATAGACGATGAATAGTGAGTTCTAGTCAATAGGGATGTAGATTCAGTGCTTATGGGTTGTAGATGGAGACTCAATGAGCTATTTGTGCTCTGCTTTTGAATTTGATGCTCTAAAAACAAACCGGAGTGGAAAAGTGAAGGGCTTAATATATATGAATATCAATGGCAAGAACTTTGGCTTCCTTCACTTTATCTTTAATGGCGATGGCTCATGACTACAAATTATAGAATTGTAGAAGGTCCAATGTGGTCGAGACTTGAGAGAATGTGTTGGGATGCTTGCCTTGGCTAGACGCTAAAAATTTGAAATGCTTCCCCTTAAAATTCAAATAACCCTATTAGATTTGGAACTTTCTCCCACCAAAAAGTGCTTTGGACATTAAATGCTTCAAATACACACACACAAAACTTCTAAGTTTTTCCTGCAGAAATATTAGAGATTGAGCTTAGAATATCAAAACTTAATCAAAGCGGTAATTAGAGTAGTGTAGCTCAAAATGTGTGTGGGTGGGTTCTATTGAAAGGTTGTGACAATAGCTACACTCACACATATATGTGTTTCTTCAATCTATTACCAAGAATTCCTTCATCCGTGGCCTTTAAAAAACGGAGTAACGCCAATAAGATGCAAATGCTAAATGAAAATGCAACCTAATGCATAAACTATTTAATTTCAATTAGCACAAAGAATAGTGACTAAAGGAATAAATCAAAGAACATTCCCAAGCATGGATAATTGAAATTGATTGACGAAGCTTATTAGGGAGAGAAGAATTGTAGATGAGTGATTAGGAGGTATTAATCACCATGCATCCTTTGATACCACTTATAAATTGTGATCAAGGTTGATAATGATTAGTCACATTCATAATTAGATCATTAAGCTAATATGCTAATCTAATAACTGACATAAGCAGCACAAGTGAAAAATACCAAAAGTAAGTAGATTGATAAGATTGAAGAGAGCAAGATGACAAGCTAAGCATTGTGGCCTTTTTATAGGCTCAGAGTAGAAGGGGGTATTAAATTCTAGAGAGTGATTTCCATCACAAGTGGGAAAAGGATCAAATAGCATGTGGCTATAGTGGATAGCTTGTGACTATAAAGAAGCATATGATTAGGAAAATCTTAGTGGGATTCATACATGCACATAAGGGTGAATGGTTGGTATGCTTGGATTTAAAAATTGGTCATGTATCGAGTTTAAGCTAAATGGCTTACCCCAACAAAATGTTCTAGTAGCAAATCATGATATCCATGTTTGGTGGTGAGTAGGTGCAAAAAATTAATGCCTCAAATCAACCATTCATCGTACCCCTCATCCATCACCTTGTTTCTTTGATGTGTGTATTTACATCCTTCTATAAACCATGCATTTATTAAGCTTGTTTTAAGAAAAAAAGCCCGTACAAAGAAAAGGTTTGTGATTTTCTCCTCATTAATTTTTTGCCATGGCAAGTGTCTCCTTTCTTGCATTCAGTGGCAAGAAGGGAGAAGACACCACCATCAACTTTCTTGATAATCTTCTTGGTATAATGCTTTGCCGCAATCTACTAAGGATGCATGGAGCTTACTGCGTATTGCCTTTGTGAAGAGGTTTGGTGAAGGCACTACCTCAGAGAAGCTATGGTAGTTGCTGACAGAGTTGAAGCAGGGTGGTCTACTAGAGTATGCCACTTATGAATCCAAGTTTGTGGATCTGTGGAAGGGATGGGTTGCCTCACAAGAGGAAGGTGTAGGAGCACCGGATTTTCTCATGAACGATTGTTTTATTGTTGGTTTGTTGTAAGGTTTCCACTTTCTGAAACCTTTAAAAATTATACAAAGCCTGTAAATTTAACTTGAAAACACTGTAGAATGATTCAATCATGACTGATATTGGTATTTTTGGAATCATAACCAGAGCTTTACTATGGTTGATATTTTTCAGAATCAGATTCCGTGGAAAAGTTACGGGCCCTAAAAGGTTACACTAGGAATTCAATTAGTTAAGAAAAATTGGATGGTTTCCGTAATTATTATAAACAAAGACTTTCTTATTCTAATGTTCTAGAAATTACTGATATTCCAATTTTCATCATTAAAAATCATTAAAATTAGTCAAAATCGATTCTGGAAGCTGAGGGTACAGTGTGGAGCTGTGGGGAACCTACCCAAGACAATTTTAGCAGCAGGTGGCGCTACCTAGAAGCTGGGGCCTTGCTTGAGGTACCAAAACCTACCAGGAACAGCCCGGGGCCCAGAAAAACTATAAAAAGACCCCCTTTCTTCATAAAAAATTAGACTCGGAGCCCTGGCACATTCTCTCTCATCTAGAGAGACCTCTACGCAAAAATCACTAGAGATCAAAGCTCTAGTTGGTTAATTAATGATAATTAGCACTAACCTTTCTTAATTAGCAAAGCTAGGTTAACCTCTTTACAAATTTTTTAATTAATTGAAGATTAATCCTATGTATACTCAAAAATACTCTCTTAATTAAAAATTCTCTGCTGATTATTGTGATTAAGCTTAGGGATACTAAGCTAATTAACTATCATATCATATTAGGGCTGAAATTATCCATTTTAACCATAAATTAATGGTAATTATAATAATTAAGTTTTGATTAAGATGAGATAATTATGGAAGCTGTGTTAGATTGTGCTAGACTATAATTTTCATAATTAATTAAGCAAAATTACATTGTTTTTGAGAGAAAAGTAAAGGGGGAAATGATCAAACTAATCCAAAATGCTTTGAGATATTTATCAGAGGTAAATCACATCTAGGGGAACCCATGATAATTATATTAACCTCAAAAAATTATCTTACATAATTATCTTAGCAAAATTACACTATTTTTAGGGAAAATTAAAAGAGGGAAAATAAAAAATTGATCCAAAATACTTTGAGATAATTATCAAAGGTAAATCACATGTTAGGGAACCTGTGATAATTATCTTAACCTAAAATAATTAGTTTACCTAATTATCTTATTAAAACTACACTATTTTTAGGGCAAATTAAAATGGGGAAAATATAAAACTGATCCAAAATGCTTTGATATAATTATCAGAGGTGAATCACACCTTATGGAAGCCTTCATAATTATCTTAACCTCAGATAATTAGTTTAACTAATTATCTCAGCATAATTACACTGTTTTTAGGAAAAACTAAAAGAGCAAAAATAGCAAAGTGATTTAAAATACTTTGAGATAATTGTCAGAGGTAAAAAACATCTTATAAAACCCATGATAATTATCCTAACCTCAGATAATTATTCTAGCTAATTATCTCAACATAATTACATTGTTTTTAGGAGAAAATACCAAACTCATCCAAAATTCTTTGGGATAATTATCAGAGGTAAATCACATCTTATGGAATGGATGATAATTATCGTAATCTCAAATAATTAATCTAACTAATTATTGCAATAAAATTACACTGTTTTTGAGAGAAAATAAACGGGGGGAAATAGCAAACTAATCCAAAATGCTTTGGGATAATTATTAGAGGTAAAATACATCTTATGCAACTTGTGATAATTATCTTAATCTCAAATAATTAGTTTAACTAATTATCTCAATATAATTACACTGTTTTTAGGAGAAAATAAAAGTGAGAAAATAGCAAACTAATCCAAAATTCTTTGGAATAATTATCAGAGGTAAAACACATCTTATGAAATCTGTGATAATTATCTTGATCTTAGATAATTAGTCTAACTAATTATCTCAACAGAATTACACTATTTTTTGGAAAAAATAAAAGGGGGGAAATAGCAAACTCATCCAAAATACCTTGAGATAATTATCAAAGGTAGAATGCCTTGAGATACCTTATGGGACCTGTGATAATTATCTTAACCTCATATAATTATTTTAACTAATTATCTCAGTAGAATTACATTAATTTTAGGAGAAAATAAAAGAGAAAAAATAGTAAATTAATCCAAAAACTTTTGAGATAATTATCAGAGGTAAAACACACCTTGAGGAACCCGTGATAAATACCTTAACCTCAGATAATTATTTTAAATACATATCTTCATTAAACGTAATCGATTTTGTGTATAAACTAGAGAAAGGAAATTAGTAAATGAATTTATATAAATACCTGAGGTCAGAAATCACTATTGAAGGTTGGGAAAACTACCTTAGCATAAACGATTGGTATAACAAATTACTATTCACAAAATTTGCCTAAATTAGACCATAAGTATGGAAGGGAAAAGTTATAAATCAATTTTATGAAAATTCCTAAAGATAGAACATATCATATTACGCCTAGGGTAAGTAATCCACTAGCAGATAGGAATTATAATTTATTAAGGCCAATTATAAGATATTCATGGAATATAGACTAAGGAGAAACCCAGTAAAATAGCTCTCCTAATTAGAGGATAATTATGGGAATATACTAATAGTACAAGGAAGTTACAGGAGAAAGATCTCATCCAATAAACTATCAAGGATACTACTTACTCCAAATATCCTTATTTTTGGGTAAAAAGGAAGAAAAGAGATTATTCAATTAAACCTCTAATCAATTAAGTCCTTTTATAAAGGCTACCGATATGGCTCCAAAGAGAACCATAGGAAATCCTCTTACCAAGGAAGAGGATATTAGCAATAAAACAAATAAAGCCACTTATGACCATGAGGCCGGGCCTAGCCATAGGTCAACGGAGGAAAGTCTGCAGGCTCCAGCGCAGTAGCACATGGACGACCAGTCCCAGGTGGATTTCTATTTTGTTCACTTAAGTCTTTTAAAGTTCATTTCTAAGTTAGCTTAGCATACGTAAGGGTTAGGAAGGATAAACTGACTGTAAATGGAAGGTAACTTCTAGGAAACCAATGAGCAATGATTGTAAATAGGAAAAAAATGATTGGGTTATGATTGATTGACCTAGGAAAGAAATGTTTGACCATCCTTAAGACAGCTTGTCTCAAGACACCTCTGATTCCTTCGAATATTTTACTTTAGGTAATGAGTAATGATAGCGATTCCACCATGGATGAGTCGATTTCCTCAGCGCGCATGGAGTCTTTACCCCGTGCTTGTTTGTGCTTGTGGATATTACTTAAGATATCAAGTTTATCCTAGAGGAACCACCCGGTTGTATGGGCAACCAGTTGGCGTATGGGCGCCCGGACTTTGGGTGATGGTTTTTTCCACCCCGGTTTTAAGGAATGGGTGCCGTTTTTTCACCCCTGTATAGGTGGTCTTGAGACAAGCCAGTACTGGTCAGAGATACTTCAGAATGACAGTACCTTGTCTTAAGTCTAAAGTTGTTTGTTTGCTAAAAGAATGTTTTCAATACTGCTTTCAAGGGTTGTCTTAATGAAATTCGGTTATGAAAGTTAAAAGGAATCATTGTTTTAATTGTGAAAAGAATGTGGTAGTAATTAAACAACACAGAAATCATGTGTGAGTGCAGGGTGGTAAGTGGGGGTTGACTAAGGTTGTCAATCATGGACGGGTGGACCTGATTAGTCAGGTAACTATCCATTCCCGCTCACTAAAACATTTAGAAACTTCTTCACTTGGAAGAGGAATCCACCAACGGTTGTTCCATCACATATGTTAGGGGAAAAAAAGCGTTGGCTAAGGAAACCTTAATCTAATGATGGAAGTTATAGGACCGGACTAGTTTTTTTTTTATAGTGGTCCCATTTCCACTATGAGACAGGACTAGGTCTCCTTCTAGGGCTATAAACCTAAACCATTGTCAATGGTAAGGGTGAATTCCCTGGAATTCTTCTTGTTTAAGGACTCTGACTTTAGTAGGCATAGAGACCTGTGAATGGTCCCATTCCGTATTTGGTGTCGGCGGTTTAGGGGGACCTTACATTTGTGGTCGCCACTTAAGAAGAAGGTGAAGGGGAAATTTCCTAAAACATATGAGTTGGCCGTGGAGATAATCTGCCTTAAATACAAGAAGTTGTGAGTGCAAGAAAAATCCAATGAGTCAGAGGAATCAAGCTCATCTCAAATAACCCCAACAACCACAACAGCCACTCAAAGGACCCAACCACAAGAGGCATCACTATTGAGCTGGAGAATCTATCTATGCATTTGGTGCGGCAAGGGCACGCACAAAACCGCAATCAAGAGCAACATTGATTACAACAAAGGCAAAACCAGAAGTCCCACTATTACAATTGTGGAGAGTATGGACATGATATGTATTATTTTCCACACCCTAGGAGGTAAAATTTTACTAAGATAGCAAGACAAAATCAACTCTCACGGTCAAAAGCAAGACCACCACCACCTCGGTAACCACAACAAGAACCACCCATCCTAATCCTACAACCACTGGTTCAACCACAACCATCACCACCGCAGACCTTCATTCCACCCTTTCCTACACCATCAACCAGCAACCAAGTAGTGAGTGTCATCAGCCTTGAAGATATGTGTAAGATGAAGGTGGAGGAACGTATCAAAGGACTGACAAAAGTGAATACAAAGGTAGAAGAGGTAGATTCCCTGGGAGTAAAGTGTGCCAAAAGAGGTGAAGCATCCAAAAGGGAAGAAAAGATGAAGACCAATGGGGAGTCAAGAAGAAGTCTAAGCCATGACAAAAAAATTGGCATTTCAGATTTCACACTTGGTGAGTTTGCAGAACCATATGATCTTGTGAATGATATTTTAGTGCAAGGTTCAAAGATCACTTGGCCCGAACTAATGCTCAAGATGCAAGGTACAAAGGGAGAGGAGTTTGTGTACAACATGAAGACTGGTGAGCAACAAGAGATGGATCTAGAGATTGTTGCAAGTGAGCTCTCTTGCAATTCTACTACAATATCCGAGGAAGAATCTATGCCAATGAATGATAGTGATAACTCTTTTGAATTCATGGGTCTCATTCTCACTGATCACAACAAAGTGGATCCAACATATATACAATTTCAAGGAGAAAAAATGAAGTCTTTGGCACTACACCAATCAAAGAAAGCTATTGTAGAAAAGGCTATAATGGTTATTACCAAGGAATGGGATTGTGAAATCCACTCTAAGATGATTCTTAATCAAATGGATGTAGTGGCAGCTTATTGGCTTTATAGGTTTGGAAACTTAAATGTAGAGATTGCATTTGATCATACTATGTTGGATACATACTATGTTGCTATGCACTTTGGTACAACATGTATCAATGTTGTCTTTGAGCTACAAGGTTTGTGGCTCATTATCTACATTCAAAAAGGTAATGGAAGTGTTTAATAGCACCCAAGAGGATCATGACTCTTTTGATCACTTCAATATAATGGTCAGCAAGGTTCTGAAGACAATTGGAGTTTTCCACTTCAACAAGGAGGCCATAAATGGAGGAGTTTTGCTACACTCTTAGGATCATGATCCTAAGTTTTTTCTTGGAAGGAGCCAAGATAATCATTTATCCTTTCACTAGTGGTGGTTATAAATCTTATCCTTGTTGGCATGAATTAGGAAGTTTTATTGTTAGGACATTGCAGATGATGGGTCTACTCTTTATTTGCGATCTTGAATGATATTGGCACAAAATTTTGGAAGTCGTGGGCTTCCTATTTACTCCACAAAAACTAGTATTGCTGATCACTAATGCTTTAGCTTGGGATTATTTGCAAGGAATATTGGTGATGAGTGATAAAATTGAAGCCTCCCTTGTTTCAAGGTAGAGACTATCTTCAGGACATATAGCATTTCTTGGAAACTTGTGAATGTCCCAAAGGTCTCACTAATAGCCAAATGCAATGGTTAGTTCTAAAGGAAATCAGATATCAACTCAACGATATAGATGATAATGGTCTCCTCCCTATACATAAGTGTGAAGTATCCTATAGCTAGGACATACACACTATACCTAGCTAGCGGTTGTGTACCATGGGAACCGCCTCTTAGAGCATGGATAAGGGTCAAGAAGTCCATGTTGCAATTTAATTAGGATTTTGCCCATGCAGGCTGGCGGCGGCCCTCATGGGTCATGAGAAGGGTGAGGTGGAACCGTAGAGGAGTGTATGTTGGGACTGCTTGAAGCATCTGATCCTTGCTTGCTTAGCCATAGTGTTATACTTGTATCAGAGTCGTAGGTTGTTCCTCTCTCGCTTCCATAGAGCTACTCCAACCCTTATTGTCACCTTGCACCTCTTAGCTCCTTCTTCAGCACCAGAGATTGGAGCCCTTCTCCAAGAGCATCCCCTAGTGCAATATTTCATGGTGGTCCTTGCCGCCCTGACTTGATGCAGTTGGTGTTGATTACCACCACTTCATGTCTTAACCTCTTGCTCTGACTCACTTGCCTTAAAAGAGCTACCATTGGTAGCATCATGAAGCAAACCTTTCTTTGATGTAATTTGCTCGTCGACTAGCTGGGTGCCAATTGAACCAATGATGTTGTCCCTTCTTCACGAGTCAGTTTTACAGAATATTTGAAGTGCTTTTTCTAATTATCCTTCGTTCCATCTTGAGAGTAGTATGAGATGATAGTGCGTACAATTACAAACTTTTCTTGCTGCTCTAGATGGTCTTAAAAACCAGATGACTAAACTAAATGAATATTTACAAAAGGCAAAGCAGCTGATGGCACCATCCTTTGTGCCAGTTGATGCAAGTATACCTTCCACATCTAAGGATAGTGGAATTTTGTATAAAGAGACTGCTCTTTCTCCTCTTGAAACCCCATCCACTCCTAGAGATAATCTTGTTCTCAAAGACATGAAACCTCCTCAATTTAATGGTGAAGAAAAAGATAGAAACAAAGAAATGAAAAGACCAATCCCTCAAGGCTACTCTATCATTGGGGCCAAAAGCCTACAAATGGTGGATAAGCCACAAGGCATTAGGAAAGATTCCAACGGATTGGACTCAATTTGAGACTATTTTTGTGAAATAATTTCATCTTGAAAAAGCAATCAAAAATAAATTGGGAGGATTGGAATAAGGCTTCACGTGGTTGCGAGACGCATTATTAAAAAGAAATGAGTGCCAGGTATGCGGATGATGCAAAAAGGTGACAACTATGCACTGCGAGGTCAGTTTTTGGCCTGTTCGGGGTCCGTTTGAGGTCATCTAAAAGGCCAAGGGTGCCCAAGTAATAAAGCTAAGTGTGGGAACTGAAAAAACTGAGAGAAAACCAGAAAAAACTTGGAGAAGAGAGGAGGAACAGCTGCAGGTGTGTTTTTGGGGTTTTTGGAGCCTGTTTTGGCCGTAAACTGCTCATCCGAGGTCGGATTTGAGCACTTTGACATTGTAGACTGGGGTTTTGGGCTATTCCAGACGCGATGGTGCTGTCCATTTTGCCAAATTCCTCACTCTTTTTGTGTTTTTTTTGCTGTGTAAGTTTCTCGTATAAGAGAAGCTTCTGCTCCAATTTGTGATTGTATCTGGCAAGTTTTATCTATATTGTGTGAGCTATTTGCCCCATTGGTGTTGGCCCAAGCTCTATTGTACCTTAACGTCAGAAATTCTACTCTTTTGAGCTGAGTTTTTTGGGTGTGTGTGTGTGTGTCTCTCTCTCTGTGTGGAGTGGGCAAATGGGTAGTCTCTCTCCTCTCACTCCATCAGTCTGTTCCCTGTCTCGGCCAGGTGGGTTGTGTAATCCAAGTGGTGCCCCATAGTGTGTGTGTGTGTGTGTGTGTGTGTGTGTGTGTGTGTGTGTGTGTGTGTGTGTGTGTGTGTGTGTGTGTGTGTGTGTGTGTGTGTGTGTGTGTGTGTGTGTGTGTGTGTGTGTGTGTGTGTGTGTGTGTGTGTGTGTGTGTGTCTTTCCAAGAGTGTGTGTCGGGTCGTTATAGAGGCGTTCTGTGTGTTTCCATCCCACTCACATTCTTTTGGCGCCCCCACGGAGGATCTTCTTCGAGTACCTTCTGCTTCGAGCTTCAAGCTTCGAGATTCGGGATTACAGGTTGCAGATTGCAGATTACAGGTTACAGGTTACAGGTACAGGTACAGGTGATTCACACAGGTACAGGTAGCCGGATTACATTGATATACTAGCAGTGGTGTCACTTACAGTGGTTGTGGGTATGCATCACTTGGCACCTGTTTGAGCGCCTTGTCTCTTGGATTGTACGTTACTTGTGGAAACTACCATGGTACGCCTTTGTGGAGCCATATATGGTTTTATTTGGCAGTCCCAGCCATTTCTGAGACTTGGTCTAGAAGATAGTCATTTCTAAGACTTGACTATACGCGATTTGCATTAGCCTTCGTATGAGGGTCGATAGCGTGAGGTTTTATTGAGCTAGGGGATTCTCAAATGTGGAGATCCTTTCAGTGATACAGGTAGCTGGAGCACCCTTTTCGTGACCTCGCCATAGGCTATGTACTAGTGAGTCCTATTTGATGCTCGGGTTCTATTATTGACAGTTTATGCATACATATACAGTCTATATTTTGGGTTCCTACTGCTCTACTTCTGGGGAAACTCTATCAAAATTTTCCAAGTTATGATGGCTGGTTTTTTGGTCTTTTGAGCCATTTATGCTGTTATACTACTGAAATTTTGGCAAAATCAGAGGATAAGACAGGTGTGCTTTCTTGGGAGCTTCATGGTTGGCTTTAATGGATGATCAAAATGGACCTCAGTTCACTCATTTTCATTTAACACAAAGAATCCAGATAAATGTTCATGTGTCCAGGAAGATTTTTTTCAAGCAGCGCATAGTCTTTATGTTCGGGCCAAGAAGATTACGAGAGATCTTGGAATGTCCTTTGCCTGTTGTAATTCCGATGATCAACTATGAAAACTCGTTTGATGTGCATGTGTTTGTCCTTATCTAAAGTTGAGCTCCATTGAAGTTTCTGGGAATTGAGTCAGTAAAAGTTTTGGGTTCTTGCACGTGTGTTCAAAGGGGTTCTCAAAGCATTGTAACTTGGGTAGCCATGGCTTTCTCTTATCCGAAGTTTCATGGAAGAAGTGATGAAGATGTGGAAGATTTTTTGGAAAAGATGGAGGTTGCCTGCATTAGCAACCAAATTCATGACCCTGCGCAGATGTTACGTCTTCTCCAAATTTGTTTGAAGAGTGATGCACGAGTCTGGTCCAAAACATTTGAAGAGGAGTTGCGTGCAGCGGATCCACCTGTAAGATTGAGTTGGGACAATCTAAGGCATGGGTTGGAAGTGGAGTTTTTGAAGATAGAAGATCCTAACAAAGTGTGGCAAGAAGTACAAGGTTTGGTGCAAAAGGAAGGTGAGCCAGTAGATGCGTACATACGTAAGTTTTCATTGGCATGGGAGCGGATGTGCAAGGCCTTAGCACCATAGGTAACCCCGCCTGACATGATGAAAAAGGACAGGTTCTTGGCTGGTCTTTGGGAGAATATACGTTGGAGAGTGGAGCTAAAGAAGCCTAGAACATATGAAGATGCACTAGAGGTAGCAAGGAACAAAGAGTGGAAGTTGAGGAAAATGAGCCAGTTAGGGGTGGAGTCTTTGCCCATGAGGTCTGAATTTCAGCCTATAGAGTCTTTACAAGGTCGCATGTCAGGGGTTCATCATGAACCAGTGGTTCCTGTTACTACTCAGGTTATGACAGCAGTGGTCACTACATCGGTGCAAGATGATGGGCTAAGGCAAGACATGAGGCAAGTGGTAGATTTGATGAAGAATCTCAGCCTAAACATGCTAGGTCAAGTGGGAAATAATCAAGGTCGAGGGAGGTTTGCAAATCAGCCAGGAGGTGAAGAAAGCCCTAGGAATGGTGTTGGACAAAGCAATGGTAGGTTTTGGAGGCAGACGCTCACATGTTACAATTGTGGAGAGTTGGGCCACATCAGCCCACAATGTGATAAGCCACCAAGGATGGGGGGAGACATGTATCCATTGCCAAGATAGGTATTAACTAGGTCAAATGATTATGGCATCGAAATTAAGGGAGATGAAGGAACCAGTGGATTAACCCAGGAGGAAAAGGAAAAGACAAAAGTGCTAAGTGTAGTCACCTTGGAGAAGGCATCAAAGCTAGAGGATACATTAGTGATGCCTATTGGGAAGAGCACCACAGAGGATAAGGAAGGAAGAAATGCCCCAGGTCCTAGTGAGAAGAAGGGAAAGAGTCATGAAGGCGAGGATGTCAAGGCCAAGAGAAAAAGGAGGGCTCGTCGCAAGTTTCATGTTTCAGATTTTCCACTAGGGGATGGGCAATTAAGCTATGACTAGAAGGAGGATCTGATGAGCAGGAAGGCAGATGTTACTTTTGGGCAGCTTATAGAGATGGTGCCTAAGCTAAAGCGACACTTGAAGAGGATGGTTAACCCAATGAAGAAAGAGCCAGAGAGAGGTTCAGTGAAGGTGTTGGCAATGGATGAGCTACCAGACATTTTCCCAATAGTAGATGTGTGGCATAAAAGGAAAAATTTAGGACAAGGCTATGTTGATGGCAAGGCCCAAATATGTGTGATAACACACTCATGCGTTGAGAAGATGGGTCTTACAGTGACTGGCGTGTCAGGGTTTCGGATCAGATTGGCAAACCATCAAAAAGTAAAATTCTTGGGTGTTGTAAAGAGCTTATAAGTGGAGGAATATGATGCAAAGGCAGTGGTTGCTTTTCATGTGATGCCAGCAGGGTTGGGATCATATCCTATTATACTGGGCAGACCATGGTTACGTGCAGTGGGAGCTGTTCAAGATTGGCGACATGGTACGATTAGCCTCTATGGAAAGACAGGTGCCAAGAAGTTATACAATATGGACACAAGGAAACGATTAGAGGAGCTTTATGAAGATGAGGATGGGTCTAGGGATGAAGACTCTTCCACGGTGACAGATGAGGACAGTGATAGCACTACCAGCAGTGATGAGGATGCTGATGTTGCATTTCTTTTGATGCATAAAGAAATCCAGGAGTCTGGTTTAATCGCATTTGCAAATGAAGTTGAGGATGAAAGTGAAGGGCCTTATGAAGTGATTGAAGGGCTGATGCAAACCAAAGTTGAGTTGTCAAAGAAGCAGGAATTGATGACACAAATGATCAGCGGAGACCTCTCAGCTATGGAGAAGGAGATATATATGCACATGCTGGCTAGTTTTCCTGATTTGTTCATTAATTCATATGAAGAGATCAGATGGTTCAAGGGTGAAGAGATGAATATAGAGCTGAAATAAGGTGCTAAACCAGTGCGGAAAAGGCTAAGAAGGATGGGTCAAGAGCAAATGGAAGCCTTGCGAGAAGAGGTGGACAAGTTATTGAAGGCAGGGTTCATAGTCCCTACGGAGACCACAGAATGGGTGAGTCCAGTTGTAGTCAGTCCAAAGAAGGATGGGAAGTGGAGAATTTGTGTAGATTTTAAACCCTTAAATGCAGCCACTAAGAAGAACCCATATCCCCTTCCATTCGTCGATCAGATCTTGGATTCAGTGGCAGGTTATGAGAGGTACAGTGTGTGTGATGGTTTTTAAGGCTATTTCCAATTGAAGATTGCTCTTAAAGACCGCACAAAGACAACTTTTATTATGCCATGGGGCTGCTATTGCTACACAGTATTGCCGTTTGGGTTGTCAAATGGACCTTCCTTCTATCAAGAGAGAGCAAATTGGGTGTTGGAACCATTCATCGGTAGTTGTGTTAAAGCTTTTATGGATGACTTCTGTGTCTATAGCAGTAGGGTTGAACACCATGAGAAGTTGCAGATGGTATTGGCTCGATATGATGAATGTGGAGGACAAATAAATCCAAAGAAATGTCATCTAGCACAGCCAAGGGTGAAGTTATTGGGCCATATGGTGTCAGAAAATGGCATTGAGGCTGATCCAGACAAGGTTAAGTCTATTATTCTTCTTCCATCACCTACAAGTACGAAGCAATTGGCAACTTTTATACACAAAGTGAAGTACATGGCACGGTTTATTCCATTGTCTTCGCAGCTTCTTTATCCATTACAACAAGTGGCAAAGCATGATCCATTGCAATGGGATGACAAGTGTGAAGAAGTGTTTCAAGAGGTGAAAGAGGTGTTAGGGGGGTTGTCAGCCATGTAGGCTCCTGATTGGGAGAAAGTGTTTTATGTAAATCCATCAGTAGGGGATGATGCCATTGGAGCCATTCTATTGCAAAAGGGTAAGGGTAGCCATTATATGAGGCGAGTGTATTGTGCAAGCCGTGTGAAGCTGGTAGCAAATAGAAAATTCTCGGAAGTAGAGCTAGTGATGGCCAGTGTAATATTTGCTTGTCGACGATTTCATCATTACTTGCTACCATGACCTTTTGTTTTCTTGACGAGTTATGCCTTTTTGCCACAGTTAATTAATGGCACTAACATGTCAAATGTGGTCAAGAAATGGGTAATAGAGCTGCAAGAGTTTGAGTTCTCTTCCTAGTGGAAGACAGTACAAGGGCTACCCTAGCTGATTTGTTGACCTACAAGGAGAATCCCCTTATTGTTAAGGAAGAGGTGGTGAGAAAGGTAGTTGAAGAAGTGCCACAGATCAGCAATGCACATGTGTTGTTCTTTGATGGTTCATACAGAAAGAGCCATGATGCAGCTTCAGGGGGTATAGCACTTTATGATCCAGAGTGGAAGCTAGTATGCAAGAGAGGGTTCAAGTTGGATGCGCATAGTAACAATGAGGTTGAATATGCTACGTTGGAAGCTAGATTACACATTTGTTTGAAGCATGGGGTTAGAAGGTTGAGCATAAAAGGTGATGCCTTGTTAGTGGTGAAGCAAGTGCTGGGTGTGTGGAAGAGCAAGAACAGCTCATTGAAGGAAATGTGTTTCAGAATTAAAGGCTTGTTAAAAAAGTTTGAAGCATGGACCATCAAACACATTGAACGTGCTCTAAATGGTGAGGCACATGAAGCGGCTCAAGGCATGATTGGGGAGCTATTTGTGTTGAGGACCAACTTACCTCTTTACCATGGTCGGGAAAGTTTGGCTCAAGAAGAGGAGTTTTTGCTAACAAGAATCATTCCAAAGGAGATTCAGAAGTCTAAGAAGTATGGTTTTGTGCGTAGAGCATACAGGTACAAATTGATTGGTGATGTCTTATACATGAAAGGGGTTGATCTCGTGTTGAGACGTGTACCTTGGCGGGAGGATTTTTATAGAGTGTTGGAAGAGAATCATGAAGGCGCATGTGGTGGACATTTTGCTCTAAAGATCACCTTGCATAAGATCTTGCAAGAGGGGTATGTATGGCCTAGTTTGCACAAGGATGTTCACCATTGGTGTAGGTCTTGCAATAGGTGTCAAGCATTTGGGAAGAGAGTGTTGAAGCCAGAGCTACGAAAAACCATTATGGAGTTTGATGTGTTTGAAAAGTGGGGGATTGATGCAATAGGCCCGTTACCTATCACAAGCGGGGGCAAAAGCTATATTTTGACTGCGGTGGACTATCTCTCTAGATGGGCAGAGGCTATAGCAGTAAAACACATCACTACAAAGGATGTGGCAAAATTTGTGTATGATGAAATATGTTGCAAGTTTGGGGTGCCATTAGAGCTACTTTCAGATAAGGGGCCAGGATTTAGAGCTAAACTGCTAGAGTTCTTATGCGCAAAGATGAAGATTAGGCACCAGCATACCACTCCTTATTACCCGCAGTGTAATGGCTTAAATGAAAGATTCAATGGTGAGTTGGTACAAATTCTTTCTAAAGTGACAGAGCACCAAGGAAAGAATTGGGATTTGGAATTTCCTAGTGCATTATGGGCTTACCGTACTTCGGTGAAGACAGATACAGGGTTTACTCCATTTCATTTGGTGTATGGAAAGGAAGCACTATTGCCTGTGGAGGTAGAGTTGCCTGCGGTCAAGATGTTAGAGAAGTTGCTTCGGCCGCCTAGTGATGCATTCAAAGAGAGGCTCTTGCAGTTACAAGAGGTTTAGTTGGATAGGATGAGCGCATTGGAGCATTATGGGCAGATGCAGGATAAGGCTTTGGCAAAGATAAATGAAAATGTCAAAAGTAAGGGTATCAAGAAACATGACTTGGTTTTGTGCTACAACAGTAAGCTGGACAACACCTTCCAAAAGAAGTTTCAAATTAAGTGGGAAGGCCCTTTCAAGGTAGTGGAGTGTTTTCCAAATGGCACATATCAACTGGCTAACCTGGATGGTGTTCTACATAAGTCAAGGGTAAATGGATTGCGTCTTAAATTGTATCATGCTAGATTGATGATAGTGGAGCAAGATGATCTGTCTATGGATCAAGCAATGTTGGTGAGGGATGAGGAGACCTGTGATGCGGCGAGTCTCATATCTCTCTTTGCTGCTGCTGATCATGAATGATCTAGCAGGCTAGGGGATGGGCAAATTATGTCAGGAGTTTTTTGGAGCAAGGGATTGCGCATATGTACATATACATGCATGGTGCATCAAATAAAGAATTGCCCATTTTTCAGAGCCAGGTGGTTACGTGGGGCCCACATGTGTACAGGTAGAACAAGGTGTACATAGTGCATCGATTTTCACTATTACCAGTACCACTGTGTTTTTTCTATAATAAAGAGGAGTTGTTAGCGCGTAAAACTTCTCGAGGAATCTATCCACAGGCTGATGACATGAGGTAAGCAGGTGCGTCAGATGGCATCTAGTGGCGTGAGGAGGCCGAACGGGGTCAATATTGGCACGTGGATGAATACGGACACAACGTGGGTGTTTTCTTGTGAGAGTTATGCAGAAAGTTCATCATTAGGACCACTTTTTGGGGCCACTTCACGTGGTTGCGAGATGCATTATTGAAAAGAAATGAGTGCCAGGTGTGCGGATGATGCAAAAAGGTGACAACTATGCACTGCGAGATCAGTTTTTGGCCTGTTCGGGGTCTGTTTGAGGTCATCTAAAAGGCCAAGGGTGCCCAAGTAATAAAGCTAAGTGTGGGAACTGAAAAAACTGAGAGAAGACCAGAAAAAACATGGAGAAGAGAGGAGGAACAGCCGCAGGTGTGTTTTTGGAGCCTGTTTTGGCCATAAACTGCTCATCCGAGGTCGGATTTGAGCACTTTGACATTGTAGACTAGGGTTTTGGGCCGTTCCGGACACGATGGAGCTATCCATTTTTCCAAATTCCTCACTCTTTTTGTGTTGTTTTTGCTGTGTAAGTTTCTCCTATGAGCGAAGCTGCTGCTCCAATTTGTGATTGTATCTGGCAAGTTTTATCTATATTGTGTGAGCTATTTGCCCCATTGGTGTTGGCCCAAACTCTATTGTACCTAAACATCAGAAATTCTCCTCTTTTGAGCTGTGTTTTTTGGGTGTGTGTGTGTGTGTGTGTGTCTCTGTGTGGAGTGGGCAAATGGGTAGTCTCTCTCCTCTCATTCCATCAGTGTGTTCCCTGTCTCGGCCAAGTGGGTTGTGTAAGCCGAGTGGTGCCCCATAGTGTGTGTGTGTGTGTGTATCTTCCCAAGAGTGTGTGTCGGGTCGTTATAGAGGCGTTCTATGTGTTTCCATCCCTCTCACAACGCCTGCTCACTTTCTCTGATTTCAGTGAGCTTTGGCAACAGTTCGTAGGTCGACAAAAATTTTGGATGGGCTCGTAGAGCTCAGTCTGCTCAGATTTTTGATTCGGGCTCATTTCGGCCTCCGTTTCCACTACAGGCAATACTGCACAGGCTATTTCGTCATTTTGTGTAGAATTTCTATCAGTGTTGTTTTCTGCATAACAGATGTCTCATAGTCTTTCACGGTTTGTGATATATATCACGTGTTGTTCCCGCTCCGTTTCTCCTATTTTCGGGCAGTTTTCACATCAGGTGCAGCATTTACCATGGCTGACAACAACACAGATGTGTTCAAGATGTTTGCTGTTGAAGACAGGTTGGATGGAGACAACTACCCTATGTGGGCTTATATGATGCAACATGTTCTTGTGTCAAAGGGCGTCTAGAACATTGTGCAGGGCATTGATGTACGTCCTTGTTCTGAGGATGTAGGCAATGTTGAGGATGTTGCACGTCTTGCTGCAAGGATTGCTGCTATTAAAATTGGTTTGCCTACGGCAAAACAAGCTTGTTGGGATGTTACAAAGGATGAGGAGGCTCATGCATTGATTGCGTTGTCTGTGAAGTGCACCATTAATCCTCACATTCGTTCAACAAAATCTACAAAACAGGCTTGGGATATTCTAGCAGGTCTTTATGCAAGCCGCAATGAGGCTAAAATTGCTTTGTTGCGTAAAGAGCAGGAGTCAACGATTATGCATGAGGAAGATGATATGGACACTTTCCTTGTTGGTGTGTCAAGGATATCAATGAGAAACTTATTTTTGCAGGTGAAGTCATTTCAAACAGTTCCCTTGTGCACACTATTCTTGATGCCTTACCAGATTCTTACCAGACTTTTGCTAGTACTTGGAGACTTATGACCGAAGGAAATCCAGAGGTTTTCAAGTTTGATGCATTATGCACATTATTGTTGCAAGAGTCACTTTCCAGAAAAAACAGTACTAGACAGCGTACAGTTGAACAGGCTTTTATTGCTTCTCAAAGAAAGGGTGGTAACAGCAATGTAGTCACTTCTTATGTTTCTGCTGCGAGTGGCAAAAATTCTATTCCTAATGCTTCTGCTGGCAGCACTTCATTTGGCAATTCTGGTGATAAGGGCAAAAACAAGATGCGTTGCCATTACTGTAAAGCTAATGATCACTTGATCAAGTTGTGTCCTAAGTTGAAAGCCAAAGAGGCTAAGAAGAAAGATGGTGGTTCCACTGCAAATGCTGGCTCCACTACAAATGCAGCCATTGTTGAGTCACCGGGGCATTTTTCCCTCTTTAGGAGGTTTGTTCCCCCGAGCATTGTATATACGCCCATCACTCTAGGGCTATCTAGCTTTCCATTGCATAATAAGTGACACACTCTCTATTGTGTGCCTTGAGCTTCCTTCATCTTCTCTAAGTTGTGTGCATTTCTCTGCAACCCTAATTCCAATAGACTTTGCAAAGGCTAAAAAGAAAAAATTTTGTTTCACTTGTTTGTCATCTGACCATTCTCAATGGAATTGTTCAAAGAATAAAAGGAAAAAAGATGATGAAAAGGATAACGGTCTAGACAAGAGTCATAAAGATAGGCAAATTAATGTTGTCCAAACACTTTTGATAAGTGGTAATGAAAAGTATAAATTCATAGAAGTGATGCATGAAGACAAAGAGCATCATTGTTGTTTATCAACCAGCGTGTGAAAATCAAGTTTTCGCCCACATGAACTCGTAAAAATGCATGGATTTGTAAATGGGAAAAAGGAAAGGTTCATGATAGATTACTCTGCTACATATAACTTTGTAAACTATGCTCTTGTCAAGAAACTAAATATTTCTCAGCAATCAAGTGCTCACATATAAAACACTCTTGACTTCCAAATTATGAATATGGATTGTCCATACTTGGTTTTGGGAAGGGAATGGTTGAGGGGGCTAGGACCTTCTTTAAAATGAAGCTATTAGCAAAAGTCTCTTGAATTTGAAAAAGAAGGTAAAAAGTTTGTTATACAAGGTAAGCATGATGTACATAATAGTCCATTGATTTGTTCTCTTGAGTTACAAAATCTTGTAAATGAAAGGTCTTAGGAAGTATATATACTTTGGTGTCGATCTATTGTCTTAAATAAGGTTTCCTACTTGTCTTTGTCTTCTCATGATGATTGTGAAAGTGATCTAAAAGTCTTGCTAGAAGAATTTCAAGATATTTTTCTTGTTGATTTGCAAAAAGGTTTGCCTCCTGAAATAGGTGAAGGATCATGTTATTGATTTAACAAAAGATGCAAAGCTTGTCTATAAACCACCTTACAGATTAGGCCAAGAACAACACTTAGAAGTAGAAAAACAATCACAAGACTATATAGACAAAGGTTTCATTAGACCCAACAATTCTCCATGGGCTTCCCCCATTTTATTGGTGAAGAAAAGTCATGGTTCTATGTGACTTTGTATCGACTAAAGAGCACTAAAAAATCTCAAAATTAAGAATAGGTTTCCTATGCCTAACATGGAAGATCTTTTTTATCAGTTCGAGGGAGCCAAGTATTTTACTAAGATCAATTTATGGTCTGGCTATCATCAAGTTAGAATAAGGGCTGAAGATGTTGCAAACAAAGCTGTTTGGACTAGTTATGGGCATTCTAAGTTTTTGGTAATGCCTTTTGGGCTTATTAATGCACCAACTACCTTTATGAAGCTAATGAAGTGTTTTACTGCGCTACCTAGGCAAATTTGTAGTAGTTTTTCTTGACGATATCCTCATCTATAGTCATACTTGAGAGGAGCATTCAAAACAACTTAGAAAAGTGTTCCAAATTCTTAGAGAAAATTATCTTTATGTAAAGGAATCCAAATGTGAATTCTTTGATAAAGAGGTGAAATATCTTGTTCATATCATTTCTAAGGATGGAATCACGATGGATCCAAAGAAATTTCAAGCTATTTTATGATGGCCTAAACCTAAGAACCTAGAACAGCTACAAGTCTTCTTATTAATATCTGGATTTTATCGTAGATTCATTAAGGATTATGCCAAGATAGCAATTTCCATGACTAACCAACTCAAAGGAAAGAGAAAAACCTTTGAGTGGGGGGAAAACCAAAAGAAAAGTATGCAAAAATTAAAGGTAGCAATAGCTACAATTCCAATTTTATACATTGCGGATCCCAATAAACCCTTTGTGCTTGAGATAGATGCTATTAATTTTGTTGTAGGTGTGGTTCTAACTCAAGAGGGTTGACCAATATCTTTTGAAAGTAAAAGGTTAGACCATGCCCAACAGAATTACTCAGTATATGAGAGGGAGTTGTATGCTATTGTCCATGCTTTAAAGAAATAGAAGCACTATATGTATGGTTTCAAGGTTATGATATTGTTTGATCAGGAAAGCATCATGGTTTTCCAATCAAACAAAATTAAAGGGTCGTAAGGCCAGATGGGTTGTACTCTTACAAGAGTTTTATTATGATCTTAGGTATTGCAAAGGGAAATATAATGTAGTATCAGATTCTTAGTAGGATGCCTATAATAAATGAATTGAGTTTTACCCGATTTAATAGTGATCTACTTGAATCATTGAGAGGGAAATGTCAGGTTGATCTTGTATATTCTAAGATATAGGAAACCATTCAAAAAGGGGTTCTAGAACAAGAGTTTTCCAATGAGAATCAACCATTGACAGGTGGTTTAGAAGGATTCAAGTGGAAAAAGTTTTCCAAAGATGGTGGCTATTTACTCTACAAAGGTAGAGTATGTGTCCCAAAAGATGAAGAGATTAGGCACCAGATACTTTATGAGTGTCATGATAGTCCAAGTATGGGACACCCAAGTGCCAACATGACTTGTAGTCTTGTTAAAAGGCAATTATATTGGTCTGAAATGTATAAGGACGTCCTAGAATATGTGATTAAATGTATCAAATTCCATATCAATAAAGCTAAAAGGCTTAAGATGGGAAGACTACTCCATCCATTAGACATCTCTTCATGGAAATGGTAGAGTATCTCCATGGACTTTACAATTGGATTACCTAGAACAGAGAGGTATGAATTTTCAAAATATAGAATTGAATAAGATAGAGCAAAGACATATATTGTTTTGCATAGAAGGCCTCTTACCTTTGATAAAGGGGAGCAAGTTTATTTAAAAGTTCCTAAAAAGTATAAAACCATGAAAACATGACCATATCCAAAATTATCACCAAGGTATTGTGGACCTTACACAATACTAAAGAAAATTGGAGATATGACTTCCAAACTCCAATTAGCAAAGACAAGTGGTATACATTTACCATTCCACATTAGCAGAGTCAATAAGAAACTGGGTCAATCTGATAATCTTATTCAAGATGATCAAATAGTAGAACTCATAAATACTCAATCTCTTCCACATGAGCCAGAGAAAATACTAGACGAACTAGGAATACAATTTATATAGAGTGTTTGGTTAAGTGAAGGGATTGTACTGAACAAAGTTCAACATGGGAGCAAATAAGCACTCTCAAGAAAAGGTTTTCTAGCTTTAAGATTATTCCTTCCAACCAAACTCTTTAGGACAAAAATTCTTCTTAAGGCGGAAGGAATATGAAGTATCCTATAGCTAGGGTGCACACACCATACCCGGCTAGGGGTTGTGTACCGTGGGAACCACCTCTGAGAGCATCCATAAGGTCCATGAAGGCTACGTGTTAATTAAATAAGTATTTTTCCCATGCAAGCTGATGGCAGCCCTCATGGGTCATGAGAAGGTGAGGTGAAGCCGTAGAAATGTGTGTGTTGGGGCTACTTGAAGCATTTCAGCCTTTCTTGCTTAGCCATAGCCTTATAAGAAGTTATCTCTCTCAATTGATATAAGAGAGATTTTGGGCATTCTTTTCAACATTCTAGAGGAGGAGGATTGCACTACTACTCAAGCTAACTAAAATATGGAGCTAGAGTCATGAATACATCTAGCCCTAAGGGCTAACGAGGATCGCTTTTCAAATTTTTGGTCCATTTCTCTCCATTGCGAGAACCTCACCTAATTTCTTCACATCTATTATTTAACTTCAACTAGGCTTATTTCTACTTTATAGCTTTTACATTCATGAAGACCATTACTAATTGCCACACAAATTTTCATCTCATCATATTTTTTGTGATTTTTACTATATTTTATTCCACCATGTAAATATTATTATTCCACCTTCCTAGTTTTTTTATAATACTTGTTGACTATAGCATTATGGGCTTGGTTTTATAAAATTAATAAAGAAGACACCATTTGTATTTTCATGAGGGAATTGAAGTTCCTTGTGGATGCTTTCACACATGGTTAAAGACTTTGTGGGATGCATAATGGAAGTGGCAACCAATATGGGACTACCAAAGACGTTTATGAGCAAGGTACACATTACCAATATGGGACTACCAAAGAATTTTATGGTAGCAAGGTACACATTTTTGTGGAATTTTTGGCAATCTATTTCACTTGGAATTTGGTAAAACTCAAAACTAGATAAATGTAGCCTGTGAGCTGAAGCTTTTTTCTATATATTTCTTAAAAAAATGGAAATTGGAGCGTCAAGATATGATCCAAATAGGGGACCCTAGTTTGCTCACAAATTGCTGAAACATACCATTTCCAGTCTCACACTCTACCAGGAATGTGGTGCTACAAGTCTTCAATGGCATGATTGGAAGAATACAATGCATCTTTATGGTTCTCTTGGCTAATCCATGGAGGTCTACCGCCATCTTTGGCAGATTCATCCTCATCAGAATTCTCAACTCCAACAACTCCTCTTATAAATTCCTTTTCCTCTCTCTCTCTTCTCTCCCTAGTAATTTTGGCAAGCCATTGTGAATCTCTTTTCCCTAAGACCCACATACCTTCTCCCTTCATCTCTCTCTTGGCTATGGAAATTTTCAAGCAGGAGACAAGATGGGCCATACTCACATGACCCCCATTCTCCTAGTCACTAATATTTTTTTAAATTTTAAAGATTGCTAAATCCTCTCTCATTCCCAATATAAGGAGGCCATGGCCACACACAGGACATGAGATTATCACTACCATACACACACGCACACACACACACACACCAAATTGAGAGTATGACACGCCACCCCACCCACTTACATGAAGCGCCACACACATGATGCTCTATGATGGAATGAAACACATGATACACACACATAGGAAGGACTATGGAACACATAAACCATAGTGCACACTCTACCCTTCCATCACCATCAACAATCACACCCTCATGCACTTACAATGGAGGGCTCAAAATTTGATATCAACAAGAATGATGGCCGCTCTCACGTTACTCCTTGCCATCAACTCCCATCTTCAAGGATGCATTTCATGGTCTCCTCCCTTCTCTCTTGACCTTCTCCACCCATTATACCCTTTTCCTTCTAGCAATCTACTTTCTTCCTTATGCCACTCCATGTGTCTCATTGGCAAGAAAATCCTTGTATATTATATGGTTGTTTCTTTCTTTTTCTTTGCATGTTGAGAGGTGTACAGGTTTGCCACTTCTTGTATGAACAGTGATCCATACACTATCTTTCACTCACTCTTTCTTGCTTACTCTTTGTCCCATCTCATTCCTCCACTACCACATCCCTCATGTGGTGTGAGTTAGTGGATCAATTTATAACATGTTTGTTTGTGCAACATGATGTGTAGTGTGTTGTATAGTCTTGTTTTTGCATCCTAGCCGCATACTCGCTAGGTGGTTCCCTGATTTCTCTCTAGATAGAGCCTCTTCTCTTGAGGTGATAGGTGCCTCTGGATAGATGGAGGTGTCAAGGCCACCCTCACCGAGCTGTAATTTCCTACGATCAAGAAATACTCTAGAAAATAGAAATACATAGCCATACATGGATCCTTGACTAACCACACAACCCGCATAATCCACATCCGTGTAACCCACAATGGTTGCATCACTATTCCCAAAGCATAAGCACTTGTCTATCATACCATTTAGATATCTCAAGAAGTGTTTGATTGCTTCCAATGCTTTCTGCTAGGACTTTGCATAAATATGCTAACCACTCCCACTACAAAAGCAATATCTGGTATCATGGCATACATTAGACTACCAACTACTAAAGAATATGGTACATTGGCCATTTTTTCTTTCTTAGCATGAGACTTGGGATCATCATTCTTGGTAAGTTTTTCATATGCTTGCATTGGGGTACTTAATGTAGCCTCCTCCCTTGCATATTAAGACATTGCAAGTCTTTGTGGTGGATATACGCTTCTTTGCCCTCACACAACTTTGTTAGTTCCCAAGTTTTACTAGTCATAATTTATTTATACTCAAGTTGCATTGCTTGCTCCCACTTTATGCTATGTGAAGGGGATTGGGGAGCACCACAGACGGAGAGTGAGAGAGAGAAGGAGACACACACACGATGTGGGTGGGGAGACTGTGAAGTGGCAGCTCCCCCTATACAATATACTCACTATAAGTATAGGGTAACAGTGGGCGGGGAGACTGTGAAGTGGCATCTCCCCCTATACAATATACTCACTATAAGTATAGGGTAACAGTGGGCGGGCGCCCATGACCTGGGCGACCGATCAAGGCACATAGGCCTTAACCCCAACAACCTCCCACTTAAAGGCCAATGTGCCTTTAAGCAAGATCTACTAGTGTACAACTAATAGAAGGTGAGAGATTCGCTCAACCTATGCCCACTGACTCTCGATGAGCTAGTGCATCCGGCTCTACTAATAGACAAACATCCCGCTGTGGAAGCCACACAAAGCTAGCTCCAAGCTCTGCAAAGAGTCTACAAGAGCTCATCCACTCTTGCAAGTATCAGTCCAATACCTGCAAACCTCCCCTATGCTCTACGGCGAGATCAATCATCGAACAACTAATCAACCCTGCTGCAAATGCTCCCACTACAGTTGCTATGTTGGGCCTCGAGATCAGCATCACCTACATGAGGACACCGAACGTTGATGCAACCCTGGCAACCTCTGTCACCTCCAACTCAGAACTCAACTCATGGCAATCCTATCCCCTATCATAGAGACCATGGCACTCTGACTCCGAGCTATGGAGTGACTCCTCGTGTCCACCGCATATCACATGTGTACCAAGAGTATCCATCTGTCCTGAATCTGCATCAAGCTTTGGCATAAGCATATCAAGAAATGACTCCACAATAGCCGACTTCTCAGCATCCATGTGAGTCGTCTCTGTCATCACCTCTGATGACTCATCCTGGTGTGACTCACTAGCTGTGTCCCGCTCTACCTATGCATCCGTACACGCAACCTGCACAACAAGGTCACTGCTCTGCACTCCATGCAAAGCATCCTGTAACCCACAAGCAAAAGAGACTTGCCTACTCTCTCGCTGTCTCCCTGGCTACATGATCACAGAGACATCGCCGTCTCTCCCGTGATCCACATGCAATGGGTAACCTGGACCACTCCTGGCACCTCTCGCAATCACTAGAGAACCCAAATGCATCACAAAATCTCGCTCTCGAAGTGAAATCTGACATCCATAATCTCTAAGCTGCCCAATCGAGATCAAACTCACTGTCAAATCTGGTACATAGCGCACATGTCGTAACAAGTAAGATGCACCACTCGGTAATGACAGTCTCACATCTCTTGCACCTGCTATCGCGTGCACCGATCCATCGGTCAAACGTACACTACCAAGCAGCCCGCTAGAATAGCTACAAAACCATTCACGATGCGACGTGACATGAAATATAGCATCTGTGTCTAGCAACCACTACGAAGGGAGTGCACTATACACATGTATAGCATCTCGTGCATAGCTCGAGGTAAAAGTGACATCCCCGTCACTAGTATACTCCGACACTACATCTGCCTCAACTGTCAAAGCAACTGAATCCATGGCATCACTACATACATCTCTGAGACTGCCATGTCTCCTACCATGTCGCATACGACGAAAACAGCGCCGTCTAACGTGTCCAGAATGACCACAATACCAACATGTCACCTGTCGGCGTACTCATGAATGTACATGTCTCACATGAGTCCTTGATGACACAGATCTATCATACATATCATGTAATCTACGCCAAAGTGCTCTCGAAGTAGTCTCATACATGACAAGAGCATATACAGATTCCGCAAGGTGCAAAGAGAGCGTAGATAGCGCCATCTTCTCTAGCTCATGTCACTGATCGTCAGACATGTTTGAAGGTCTACCTGCATCACCACTCAATGGTCGATGCAACCCTCGTTGTGTCAGTGCATCAAGCATACAATCTCTCCATGCCACAAAGTTTGACCCATCAAATAGGCGCATCTATGAGAGGTCACAATCTAATCGATCACCTATCTCTCCCATGAGCACAAGTAGCAAGCTAGATAGAAAAACACCTCACCAACAACACCTGGAAACTGTCTACAAATATGGCTAGAAACACAATGTAAAACCTGTGAGACACACTCCAAAATAGATCTCCCGCAATGCCAATACAAGCCTCGCCTGGTCTAGTAGCTCCAAGCTCTAATCTGTTGCCGATGTAGCCGTTGCAAAGCTTGCCGAGAAGAGGGAAACTGTTGTACACAATGGGCTGATCTGTAGAGGAACTATGGACTGATCTGTGAGCACTAGGAAGCTCCTGAGAGCTCTCCTGTAAGCCTCTGTATGGATTCCCACAAGCCTCCTCTATTTCTTTGCTCAAATCTATGACCTCTCCGCCATAGCCGCGACGAGTTCATCGCAAAGCCATCCATCTATGCTCTCACACCTGTCGCTCTGATACCAATTGAAGGGGATCGGGGAGCACCACAGACGGAGAGTGAGAGAGAGAAGGAGACACACACACACGATGTGGGTGGGGAGACTGTGAAGTGGCAGCTCCCCCTATACAGTATACTCACTATAAGTATAGGGTAACAATGGGTGGGCGTCCATGACCTAGGCGACCGGTCAAGGCACATAGGCCTTAACCCCAACACTATGTTCCATCTCCATAGACTCTTGGTAGCAGGTATTCTCTCAACAACCAGTGACCTACAGATAGTCTAGACCTTGCCTAAAATTCTTAGGGGCACAGGAGACACTTGTGGACCTCTTCAATGCTTGACTACTAGGCTCTGCTTTCTCAGGAGCATCACTAGCTCACTTTGGAGCACTACTAGTGATAGGTACATCACTAGTAGATTGAGTTGTTTGCAATTCTAGACTTGAGTCTATATCCTTGAATTTTACTTTATGATACTCAACCTCTTCTATGGGCTATTTGTGCATCTTATATTCATTAAAGATCACTTGTGAGGTGCAAATAAATATTCAAAGTTTTGGGTGCCATAATCAATAACCTTTCTCTTCATTTGCACCATAGCCAATGAAAATACATTTGCGTGACTTGGGGTACAGCTTCTTTCTAAGCTCTTTGGGAACATGTGAGAATGCCTCACACCCAAACATACGTAATATTTCATGATTGGGCTTCTTGCTATTAACATCTCCTACACAATCTTATAGTTCAATGGTACACTAGAGACAACCTATTGATCATATACACTGCTATCATGACAGCCTCTTGCCAAAGCTCTATTAGAGGTAAATTTGCTACAGATAGGATGGAAGTGACCCTCTCACGAGCAGTCCTATTCGTATGCTTAGTAACTCCATTCTGAGTAGGCATGTATGACATAGTAAATTACCTCCTAATGCCTCAGTTTATACAGAAGTCCATTAATTCAATGGAGACATACTCTCCTCCATTGTCAGTGTGTAAGGCCTTCAACTTTTTGCATGATTGATTCTTGACCATAGCTAGGAACTTCTAGAAGACATTAAAGACTTCGTCTTTCCTCTTCAAGAGGTAGACTCACACCTTTCAAGTAGAGTCATCTATGAATGCCAGGAAATATAATGACCCCCCCCCCCCCCCCCCCCCCCCCCCCCCCCCCTAGAGACCTATGTGGCATAGGTCCACATAGATCACTATGAGCCAAATCTAGAGGATTCTCTAACTTTTGATCTAATGGAAAAGTGGTAATCCTAGTCTATTTTTAGTGTATGCAATGCTATCACAAACTAAAATCAAAATAGTTTAGCACAAGGATATAGGCAAAATGTTGTAACTACTTCATTCCCCATACGACCAAGCCAGCTATGCCACAACTTAGAAGAAGGCAAATATCGAATTCTCTTTCACAAAAGACACATACAAGGAATATAATGAATGAGACTTTTGTCCTTTGGGCATGACCAAGTTACCTTTTCTAATTATCCAGGGGCCATTTCCAAACACCATAGTGTATCCAAGGTCATCAAGATATCCTAGTAAAATCAAGCTCTTAGTTAGCTTTGGCACACTTGGCAACAAGAACTCAATATCATTGCACATATGCAGCTTCACATCTCCAATGCCACATATCTCAAGCTGATGAAAATCACTTAACTTAGTTGAACCATGTGTACAATCATAACGGTTGAACCACTCCTTATGAGGAGTAGCATGAAAACTAGAGACTAAGTCAATAATCCAATCCTTTGTATAGCATTTGTCAAGAGCTGACAATGCCTCTAGACTCAAATAAAAAATAAAGAGTAATACATCTAATAGTTGCAGCATGTTAGGAATAACATCAACATGTGGGGACTCAATGACATTGAGCTCCTCTATCTTCACACTGTTCTTAAGAGGTGCAAAACTTATAACAATGACTTTACCCTTCTCTCTTTGAATAAATGACAATCTTTTTTCATGTGTCCTTTCTTGTGACAATCGCAGTATTCAATGTTCCTCATGTCACGTCCACGGCTCTTGTTACATGCATTCTTACAATCCTAAGAATGACAGCAACTGTGACTATGGCATCTCTACTTGTGACTATGACATCTCTACCTTTGCTTGTTTCTCTGAGTGCTTCCACTACCCATATATGCATCACCATGTCCATTAGTGTCAAGAAAGTGACGTAGAATCTCTTCTATGAGCAAAGCACTAGTAACATCACCAAAAACAAGCTTGCCCTAAGGACAAAGCCATTATGGTAGTGTTAAATGTATTCCATGATGCAATCAAAGAACAGAACAAGAAAATGGCTTTCATTTCATTATTGAAGATAGCCCCTTTGATGTCAGTTGAGTAAACACACTGTTAAATTTTTTCAAGTGTAATTGACGCTGCTACCTTCTTTCATGTTAAGATACGAAAGCTTCTTCATCAGAAACACTTTTTTTGATGCACTCTTTCCATATCATACTGAGCATAAAGACTCCCACAGTTCTTTAGCATTGGTCTTGTTCATAATCATGAAAAATATAGACTCACCAAAATGCAACATAATTGTGGTCATGGCAGAAGCATCAAGCTCTTACCATTGACCATCAATGAACAAATCCTCTTTTCACTCTTTCAATGGAATTTCATGTTCTTTGTTGATTAGGAAGTCAAGCATTATCTACTTTCATATAGTGGAATTTCTGCCATCAAATATCTTAATGTAGTAGTCTTCTTTCTCAAAAGATCCACTCATATTGACAAAAGCTACCTGCAAGAAAGGAATGCTAAGAACTTATGGAAAATTCAACTTGTTTTGCAAAAACTTTCAACAGAGTGTCCTCTGCTCAAAGATCAAAATCTCAACAAGAAATTTAGACTAATCACTGCAATTTGAATGCAAAAAAGGGTTGTAGGCAAACTAGAGGACTCACAAGAAAAATTTGGCAGAGTCTCCTCTATACACAGATCATAACCTCAAGAAAATTGAGCAAAAAACAATGCTTAAACCAACAAAGAATTCTTACCTAGCATAAACTAGCATAAACTGCTCAAAGAAACTATTGATAGACTATCAACTTGGTATCAAAGCTCCTATACATGTCTATACATGCTATGGAGAGGCCACAAATGGGGATCTCCAACATACTAAAACCACCTCACACTGGGTAACCCGGACCCTAGTGCTTGGCTTCAAAAAACCTCACGCAATGACCCTCACAAAAGGCTGTGCAGACACGATTAGCCATAATCTCAGAAAGAGCTCTTTTGGATCGAGTCTTAGAAACGGTTTGGACTGCCAAAACAAGCCAAAAAATGGCTCCACAACACACTCACACCCTTGACACACACCGGAAGCACTCATATATCCATAGCGTACATCCAAAAATGTGAAACTGTCACTACAAAATTGTGAAATGTGAGTTGAAACGGGCGCTAATGAGATGCAAGAAAAATCACAAAACTAGCTCCCTACGAGGAGTAAAACACCTCCAATAGAGCACGAGCACTCTCAAGTGCTAGTCACACATAAACCTTATGCATCCAAACTCCCATTGGAATTGTAATGGTTGTCACTGCCAAAGATGCTCGCACGATCTGTTGTGTCCAGAGAACCTGTGACTATCTTTGTCCGTGTGAAACTGTATCTAAGAGCTTTCTTTGAGAGGCCGGCAATAGCTATGCATAAGAAATACCACATAAAACATACATCATGACCAAATGCATATGGAAATCCAAAAAAATTCTCTCAAAAATGATGAAACTATTGCTAATGGTAATCTATAACTTGTCTCCCACTGCCAACAAACTGTCTCTTTGTGTTGATATCTACAATGCCAGAGAGCGTGTGAAAACCTATAGTCGATCATCGAAGTCAATGACAATGACGCATGTCACTTCTCTATGGAAGAGGCACCTCACCCTTGCACGTCAATGTCGGGCCGATGCCATAAGCCGGGAAAATGAATTGCCAATGTCAACTTCCACCATCAGACGAAAGTATCTCAGGTGATCGAAGATGTTGGAGTTGCCAAAACTAAAGTTGGAGTGTGTGTGTGTGTGTGTGTGTGTGTGTGTGTGTGTGTGTGTCCGATACAGAGAGAAGAATCCACAGATGCCGAGGGGAGAACTCGTCAATGTCGTGTGTGTGTGTGTGTGTGTGTGTGTGTGTGTGTGTGTGTGTGTGTGTGTGTGTGTGTGTGTGTGTGTGTGTGCACGCGCCTTACAAGCCTTCAATGTTGAAGTTGAGATGAAGCTATATCTTTCTCTCTCCACACTCTTGCTCAACTCAAATACACAATCTGTCCTAAGAAAAACAGCCTCTATGTTTTTTATTTTAGTGGTTTATCCTTTTTTGTGCCACTTCTCTCGGCTTTGTTGCTTTGTATCATGTTATGTAGGACTCTTGGGTTTTGTGCAGCCTAGGTGGGGTGGCAGCCCCTTGACACAAGATAAGGATTAATTATGCATTGGTTATGGACTTCCATGTAAAAAGCCCAAAACTATGGGCTTGTATGTGCGACAGTATGGTCTCGTCAGTTTGGTATGGACTCTCTAAGTCTCTATATAATCTCCATTTGCTCGGTCTTTGAGCATGGAACAACTGCAATTTTCTTTTATGGTTAATATATTGTATCAACTCACCCTCTTTGGGTGAAGGAATTGGTTAGGAGACACCAAAGGCATGCAGACCTCATGGGCCTTTGTGCATAACAACATCCATTGTTTTTATCTACCATGTAAATGATTTCGAACATATCAAGATAGTATAAAATATTGACTCTCTATAAGGTGGTCATCCACACACATCATCATTTTACATGACTATTGTCTAGCCTCTTACAATGGGAGTGTGTGTGAGTGGTCTTTTTCATACGCAAGTCTAAACCCAAGCGCCATGTGCAAAACATTGCATATACTTTTTTAAGGGTGGTTGTGTACAAGGGTATTGTCGTGGTGATACAAAGCTTGCCTTCAAGTTGTGGCAATGTAATTTGATTCAAACTTGAGGGGGCAACATTATTAAAAAAAAAAAATAGCGTACAATGTGTGTACAAATGGAGGGGTATTTTAATTCATAAAATTTATTTATATTAAATTATTTTACTTAAAAAAGGGGGTTTAAATTGAAACTCAAAAAAAAAAAGCTGTAAGTAAAAGAGAAAAGGGTCATTTTATTGCCCCACAATGTGCAAGTACAAAGAGTTTCTCACTACCATTGGAATCCACACGATTTTGACAGTGTTTGATAAGTGCACCCCCCGAGGATTCAAACGGAGTGTCCTTAGAAACTTCCTTCCCACAAGTAGACATTTCCTAAGTGCATTTAGTCACAAGATGTGCTCACTATTGGAAAAATCAACAAGCTCTAAATTGGTTTGATTGAATTGTTGGCATCCATGCCTTGAAATAGTTCTCTTTCTATGGTGAGGTTGTAAAATATTACTCCAAGATATTATCCTAGAGATTATACCTTGTGAAGGAAGGTCCAAAATGCTTCAAATTACCTTCCAAAAAACATAAATACATGGGTATTCATCTCAAAGCTACGATATACACATGCAACGTCAAGTCAATTGTTGTGATCAACCCATTTAACAAGGAATGAAAATTCAAGGTGAGGTAAATTTGTGCATGCACGAGTCATTAGGAAATTTCAGAGGTCATTTGGAGGGCCATATGAAGAGAGAGAAAAATAGAGCGCGTCCAATGAGCATGAAGGCTACGTTACGTAGGAAAGTACGTGGAAAGACTCAAAAAATAGGAAAATAGCATAAAACTTTCACGAATCTAGGATTGTAGCATAGTAATTTCCTTCCTTTTACCGAGCTTTTAGGTGCTTGCATGTGGTCCCACTTCTGATATTCTCTTATGGTCATTAACGTACTGGAGGGTGACCATTAAGCCCGCACAAGATATTGGAATTCTAAAACACTTTCCCTCCATTAGAATGCTTTCAAAGTGAATCTCCCTGCACTAAAGCTTTTCTCTGAGAGTTATGGCGTCCACGTCTTCTCGCCCAAGAGCCTCCAGGTGTTTACTGTCTCTCACACCAACAACCAACAACGGCACTTTGCCTAGAAGGCCAAGTAGTAGCATATCCTCAATTACAATACCAGCTTCAATAAGTGCAGAGAACCAATGGGTTGGACAAAGGATAAACAAAGGTTCATGGGTCCTCATGCAACCAAGAAGACCCAAGAGGTCTAGTGGTATCAACGTTTACCGCTCAGCATGGAAGGCCAGGGTGTTGGATTTCAAAGTTGAAATCGGCAAAAGATCTGTAAAGGAAGTTCTTGTTCAGCATGTGTTTACCCATCCAGAGGTGATAGCAAACGGTGGAAATGTATCAGATATACATCAACCACGTTGCAATTGTAAGTACTCTTGACATGTGAACTTACTGATACTCTCATTATAACTTTTCTTATATATTTTGCAATGTTTCTCCCGCTTGTTATGAGTAATGTCTCCACTCTTCACAGGTCAATTACATTAGATTTGTCATTTGTACTTATTGATACTCTTAGTTTAACTCTTCTTATATATATTGCAGATGTTTATCCCTCTTCTTATGAGCAATGGGAACCTGTGGAGTGCATAATAGGCCTCTTCCATGTTGTACATGCCCACATTGGTTCTCTACAGTACTCAGAGAGGAGCAACAAAAGACTGGCTAAACGATAAGTACATTCCTATGGACCAGGTTTCTGCAGGTTTGGAAGATAATCCTACTGTGGATGTGGAAGTGATTGATAAAGAGCATGGCCTACTATTGGTGGTTACAATAAGGGAGCTATGCAGTCTTCAGCATTTGCGAAATGACATCATTGAAGAGTCAATGGACAAGGACCTATCAGATTTTTCCTTTTTCTTAGCTGGCCGTAAGGTGATGCGACGAAGGGAAAAAGATATTTTGTGCAAAGAGTTGGATGGTCGGGTTGAAGTAGTGTCAATGTAACAGATATTCTTGTGAACCCAAGTGTATACAAATGACTTTCAAGACATGAAGTTTATTGATCTCATTTTTCAATTGTGCCCTGTGAAAAAGTGTGCTTGAAATACATTTCTTTACCACGTCAAATCTCTCTCTCTCTCTCTCTCTCTCTCTCTCTCTCTCTCTCTCTCTATATATATATATATATATATATATATATATATATATATATATATGTTAGACAAGACAAAGACATGATAGAAGAATCATCTTAATTCATTAGAAAGTACAAACTCGTCCGTGAACAATGGACTGAGATACAATTTTTGTAAGTATGGAATCAGAATGTCTTCAAGGTAAAAATCGAAGGAATGCCCCTCGAAAGAAGGTGGTGAGATAGTTGTTCCCGGCGGATTTAGTTCTCCCTTTTCAGGAGTATCATCAATTAGTAGTGTATTAGTTGCATCAAAGGGTACACCGATTTGGCTAAACGGTTTGTACAAAAGAGGTAAGCTTGGTTTTTTAGGGTGGTAGTGGCCCTCAACGGTAACGCATTTTCTTTGATCATACAAAAAGGAAAAATCTGACGTTGTGAGCTTGGCATACACTGCAAACTATTGCAACTTGTGTAAGTTTTGCCTTTGCATTGAAGACCATATGGCAACTCTGAAGCGCGGAAGAAAAAATAAATTCCTTTTCCTGGACGAACCACGACTCGACAAGTTCCCATCCGAAACGTTTGCAAATCCTCAAAGGGTCCTCTGTCACCGAGAGGCACCCGCATCAGCAGCAATCCATTGACGTCCAAGATAATCAACCTCTGTAAAAGTTGACAAGTACATATAAGTAGTTAGAAGCTGAACATATTTTGCCATACTTGAATAGACATTACCGGAACAACCGTATCTACAGGTAGCAAGGGTCCATACTGGGTCTCTGTAGTGTTCATATCGTTGTTGCTCTCCTCCGCTTTATCTTCATAGTCATCATTCACATCTTCATCAGGGGTCTCCCCCATGGCTCTTTCTGCCTCATTCAAGGTTGATCGGCTTGCCTCATACATCCTTGCCTGATCCATATCATTTTGCTCATCCCTAGGCCTGCTTTCCTCATCCATATCCTTTTGCTCATCTATAGGCCTGCTTTCCTCATCTTGGGTTTCAGCCATAGGCTCTTTTGGCTCCTCCACTGGCTGACTTGGCTCTTTCATTGTCTCCTCCGGTTGAACCTTAGCACCTTCCATATGCTCATTTGACCTTTCCTCATCCTCGGCTCTTTCATCTTCTGCTGATATGACACCCTCGGCCCGTTGCGATTCCACTGTATCGGATGTAGGGATTTGTCGTGGTGGCACGTCATGTTTTGTAAGATCAATAGTGCGCTCATCCAAGCCGCTATCTTCAAGCTCTCTAGGGCTAGACATAGTAAGCAGGTGTTGTATTAAACTTACCCGGTATCTTTGCAAATAATCATATGTGTAGTTTTTTAAAGCACTCTGCAAAATTGAAAGACCACATGGTGAGAATTCTTTTATAGACTAAACCAAAACTAACTGAATGCATTGCCAAATGGGTACCTTAGTCATGAAAGGTTTTAATGCAAAGTAGCTTTGCAGGACATATTCTACATGGAGAAGACATCTCCAGCCGCAAGAATTCCCATCGGTTTGATTTGGGACAGGTACTTCTTTGATTGGGGCCTTGTATAGTTCATACCTTCCACATAGCTTGCCATAGGCAAGCAACAACCTCTTTATACAACTACACAAAGCAATGTCAAGATGTTAGCATGAGGCTTCAAATTTACATGGATATCTATAAGAAACACTTTCTGATACAAAACACTTACAGCCTAATTTCAGGGTGGGTTCCTTTTATTGAATTGAACACCCACACTGCTGGTTGGTCAACATCAAGGCATATGAGACTCCAGTGATGGTTGTTCTCATATGGAAAGATGATCACAGTAACTTCCAGCATAGCACAGTGGAGAAACCAACTCTCAAAGGTCCCAGATGGACTGTTCTTTTGTCTAATAATTACAGACATTTGTGGATCAAGGAGAAACACCTATGTGTGAGTGTGCAGTGGGAGTTGACTTTTGATCAAGCTGCAGAGGCTCTACCTGAGTTAGCAAACCTATTATCTGAGTTTTCAAAGCTAGCAAGATAGTAACACTTACTTAAGACAATCATAGATAATTGTGTCTGAAATCTGAGCATCTGGATTCTGCAATAAATCAATGTCCACTTTTTCCAGAGCTAGCTTTCTGGTTCCATCTACAAATGGTATCTCTGCAAGCAAACCATTCTTCATTGAAAGTAGAGTTTCTTGATTCATTGCCTCTATAGACAGGGTCACATTGCACTCTGTTTGCATCTGGGACTCCACTGCTACTTTTGCTTTCTCCTTAAGCTCTGCTTCCTTCATTTCCTCTGTTTGGCGAGCAATAGTCTCTGCCCTTGCCCTTGTATTCACATCATGTGTGACATCTACAACTGTGAGCTGTGGCACTAGCTCCGGGGGGTATAACAAAATTTCCCTCATTTTCTTATCCTTGCAGACATTGGGGACCAGCAGTTTGTCATACCTCCACCTTATTCTTTTCAATGTCTCACTATCTTTGTCCATTATAGTAACCCTGTGGGCATGGGCTGCAACAATGGTCATGTCACTGAAGTACTCCAGTAGGAAGTCCTCTGCTGCTTCCTGTAGAGCCATTAATGCCACCACCTTCCACCTTTTGGTGCCCCAGGTAGCTTCATCACATATGGACCTCACCATCCTCTGGAAGGGCAGCTTTGGTATGCATAAATCTACACATTTCTGTGCCTTTCTGATTTCTCTGAAAAGTCCCATGCAGGTTTGCAGCTTCTTCATCCTTGGCCCTTTCATAATTTTATTTGGTTTTCCAGGTCTTTTCTTTGGGGTTGCAGATCTGCTACTTGCTTTAGATGCTAATCCTGGACCCTTGCCTGCCTTCCTTGCAGTGGCTTTTGTTCTAGCCATCTCACTGTACACCAAAAGAAGAGTCTCAATCCCCTTCTCTCTTTCTATGACTCTCTCTCTCTCTCTCTCTCTCTCTCTCTCTCTCTCTCTCTCTCTCTCCTTTCTATAGCTTAGCATATATAAATAGAGAGAGAGAGAGAGAGTCCGCATTACTAAAGGCGCGCGCGGAGCACGTTTTCACCTCAACAAGCACCTCCGCGCGCCGTTAGTATAGGGTAAAATAATACACACATACTCTCTCTCTCTCTCTCTCTCTCTCTCTCTCTCTCTGGTCAATGCACAGTACTAACGGCGCGCATAGAGACATGCACTACAGGTATGCCTCTCTACGCGCGCCTTTGGTATAGAGAGAGAGAGAGAGAGAGAGAGAGAGAGAGAGAGAGAGAGAGTATGTGTGTGTGTGTGTGTCTGTGTGTGTGTGTGTGTGTGTGTGTGTGTGTGTCTGGGTGTGTGTGTGTGGTGTGTGTCTGTGAGTGTGTGGGTGTGTGGGTGTGTATATGTGTGTCTGTGTGTGTGTGTGTTTGTATTTTAAAGATGTGTGTCTGTGTGTTTGTAAGTGTGTGTGTGTGTGTGTGTGTGTGTGTTTGTGAGTGTGTGTGTGTGGGTGACAGAAACAGAGATAGAGAGATAGAGGCAAAGGCAAACCTTCGTTATGTCGATGGGTGGGCTTGCTGTCGGAGACGCAGACGACGGCTCTTGCACTCTCTCTCTCTCTCTCTCTCTCTCTCTCTCTCTCTCTCTCTCTCTTTCTCTTGACTGCTTTATATGGCGTACAAAAAGTATACGGTCTCAATAATGACCACACGTGCGACAGCATGCAAATATACTATAATTTATAGTGACACGTGGGGCGCCGCCATGTATATCCATTATAAGTGTGATTTTGAGAGAGAGAAAGAGAGAGAACAATAGAGAGAGAGAGAGAGCCAGAGAAAGAGAGAGACAGAGAGAGAGAGAGAGAGAGAGAGAGAGAGAGAGAGAGTCTTAGAGAGACAGAGAGAGAGAAAGAGTGATCAAAGTGTCACAGAGATAGAGAGAGGGAGAGACACAGATTGAGAGAGAGATAGAGAGAGGGAGTCCTTACTCTCAGAGAGAGAGAGAGAGAGGGAGGGAGAAAGACAGAGTCAGCTTGACACACAAAAAAGCAATGGAGGAGACACCTCTCTTTGAGTTCCTGCAAACCCCACCAGAAAAAGGTGATCTCTCTCTCTTTCTCTCTCTATTTCCAACAGTTGGTACAAATTGTGTGTGTGTGTGTGTGTGTGTGTGTGTGTGTGACTGTTGTTCAACACACACACCTCAATACCCATACTTCCATAGACAGAGACACAGACACACATACACACAGACACACACAGAGATATATATACATTGTCTCTTTTCCTACCCTCTCTGTACACATTACTAACGGCGCGCATAGCCAACCAAATATTGGCTCCAGCTCTCTCCGCGCGCCGTTAGTATTGTTATGACTCTCTCAGTTGTACTTAAGGCGCGCGGAGAGAGTTGCAAAACGCACTTTTCCTTCCTCGCGCGCCTTTAGTCAAATAGAAAAATACAAAGAGAGAGAGAGAGAGAGAGAGAGAGAGAGAGAGAGAGGCTGTGTGTATTTTTTTAGTGTTCTTTGGAGAGAGAGAGAGAGAGAGAGAGAGAGAGAGAGAGAGAGAGAGAGAGAGACTAGGTGTGTTTTTGTTTGTGCTTTGGTGAGAGACAGATATATATATTTATTTATTTATTTATATTTATATATTTATTTATATATATATTATATCTATCAGGAGAGAGAGAGAGAGAGAGATCATGATGGTTTGGTTTTGGCAGAGTTGTCATGTTTCCTGATGGTTTTGACTTGTCATGTTTCTTGATGAATAGGATTAAGGTCCAGTAGGCAGAAGAGGCTGAAACCAGATCCAGAGATTGTGCCAGGATTTCAACCCTTGCAGGCTCAGTTGCTTAATGTATCTGCCAAAAGAACTGTTGACTTTTGTCAGGACTTATCTGAAGAAAAGTCGATTGGTGAAGATCAATCAGAGAGGTCACCAAGGCAAGAGGATCCCTCACCCTACAAGGGTGTGGTGCCCTGTAGAGTACTTCTGAAGAAAAATACAAGAAAGAGGAATATAGACTTCTCAGATGATGCAGATGTGCTAGAAAGTAGTCCCTGTGCAACTAAATGTAAAGACAAAGAGGATGTGTCTTCTCTGGAAGACCCAGCTGCAACTGATGAGAGGCTGTTTGATTTTGCAGCATCTTGTGGTGCTGGGGACAAGTATGATCTAGTTCATTCTATGTTTAATCCAAAGTTTGACATTGAAGACCTGTTAGCTCAGCACAGTAATTTCTTGCAGTCCTACAGAGATAAGTTTGAAGTGATGGTGCAGGTAGGAAGGGTTGTTCTGCCTACTATGACTCTTGTGCATTTAAATGATTGTGGTGGAAAGGGACAGGGAGTGAATAAGTATAGGGAATTACCACCCTCTTGCCGACATTCAGCCTGCCCTTTGCATCAAAAAGAATGCAAACTCATTCAGGAAGCCTTTGGCTTTATGATTTACCTGAACAGCCTGTTTGGATTCCTCATGCAGAATCCTGATGAGGTGTTAGAGGAGCAGGATGCAGCACCAGATGAGGAATGCGAGGGGACAACTCATATGCAAGAAGTCGAGGACGTTGAAGACACAGTCGACCTTGAGGTTGAGGCAATTGAAGTACAAAGAAATAAGATGCTTTCTGTGAAAACCACAGAAATCAAACTTCCATTGGATGTCAGTAACTTCACTGAGAAGCATGCTCAGATGATGTTGCCTGCTGTGCCTGACTTCAGGATTGGAGACAGGACCTATATCTTCTTACATGATGTGCAAAGTGTGTTTTATTTAAGGGAGGATTTCTCCCTAGCTATTATTTCCAGAGTCCAAGAGGAGAGGAGTGGATTTGTTTCAGAGGATAGTAGTGATGATGAGGCAATGGAAACATCCAGCAATCCAATGGAATGCCTTCGAAGATGTTTTGAGAAAGCTGAAAAATACAAGGAGACACTACCTGATGAAGCCACCTTCCAAGCAATAAGACAAAGCCTAAGACCATCGAAAAGTAACAAAGAAGTGGAGGATTGGTTTAACCATTCAGGTCAGGGGTCAACTACATCTGTAGACCTGTGGCAAGAAAACCTATTTCTGCAGGATGAGAGCTTCATGGTAACTCTCTCTCTCTCTCTCTCTCTCTCTCTCTCTCTCTCTCTCTCTCTCTCTCTCTTTGTGTCATTTCTGACATTGTATGTGCAGTCTTGGATTGCTGACAAGGATGACTTCCTTCAGCGCCGGACAAGAGAGTATCGAGGAAGAGATGCGGCCCTAGCACAGTACCTTTCAAAGCTTTGCGAGTCGCCGATAGTAGTTTTTCACAATTCCATGTCACAAGAGGGTTCAATAGCAACTTACACATTCAAGACACTATCACGCTTCTTGGGTGGACCGGTGCTACCCAAAAGTGCAGATAAAGTCATTCTTGTGGACAAAGTGTTTGCTAGAGATTGTTTTGGTTACTGCCCAAGCTATACAGGTGGTCGGGCAGCATATTACTACACCTACACAGCAATGGCACTAGCTCTTGGTAGACAAAACCCAGATGAACTTTTAGAGTATGGCAAACATCTCATGATTCGTTACAAGGGTGACGTGCCAAAAAACAAAATTGAACCTGCAAAATCTTGATACACTTCGAGTAGCAATTGTATAAGATCATGTATTACATAAATTTTGTACAATGTCATCCACTCAGAGTATCTTTCTCCACTTGTGATTCACATACACCATTGTCTCTCTCCACCTTCGTTGACTTTCACGAGCTCCGGAGTTGTTGTATGCCATTGATCTTTTAGCTTTTTGTTGTTGTAAATGTCTGATGGCTTGTGCTGTTGCTGAATTTGCCAAGACTTCTTTTGCCTGCATTCGATGAATGATTCTACGATAGAACCATTCAAATAGTTCTCTCAAACTGTTAGCCTTGATTCGAGAGCCACCATGTCGTGTGTGCCTGAAATAAGCATTTCTCGCCATGTAATGAGACTTTTCCATCCCTTGGGTATTCCATATTGCCGGGTTCCCATACTTCTGTATAAAATATGGCAAATGATTGAAGATGATGTGCTGGATATGAAAACAGATTAGTTAGAATGTTTTACAGTCACATATTTGCACATAAGAGAGAAAGAAATACATTATAATACCATGTAGTGAGTAATCTGGGTGTCTGTCCATGCTGTCTTGAATGATTTTTTCAGAAGGTTGAGATTTTCCTTGAACTTGTTCATATCACCTTGTGACCAGTCATCTTTGTCGCACATCAAAAATAGGATGTCTATTGATCGCCAAAGCTCAGCCTTCGCGTTACGAGTAGTTGGTTCGTGGTCTTTGACTGCAATATGTAGCTTTTTCCAGCTCTGATACTCTACCTTGCTAACATAAGATGTGTTATATATTTTTCCATGTTTTGTTAGCTTTGGATCTCTTGTACCTTGGGGCTTAGATAAAAACCTCCGTGCCTTCACCCCACCGATGGATGGTTTGCATGGGACATCCTTCTCAGCAGTTGATCTCTTTTCATCCCGCTGGATTTTCACATTGCCACCATGAAGCCCCATATCCGACAGTACCATTTCTAAGCACTGCAGGGCTACTTGTCGTTCTGCGGAGTTCTTAATCTTCCAAGCAAACCCAATGTATAAGTAGACCAATTTCTCCACAATTCTACAAAGGGCATGCATTGTACAAATGTGGACATTCACAAGTGGTATTTTCAAAACGGGTCGAAAAGCAGGATCCTCAATGTGACGTGTTGGAGCTTTTCTCCACCACTTTGGGTCCATGACCTTTGCAGGCTCCATGCAGAACAAACACGGTGACTTTGCCATTGCACCAATTCCACAATTATACATGCACTTTAATGTTTTAAGGTCACCTGCAAGATGCCACTGAACTTGAAAGTCTCCCCTTCCATCTATACGTAGTACCTCTCCCTGGTTAGTCTGTCGATCAATCACCTCCGGAATATTAGTTCGATGGAACACCCAATATAGAATCTCATGATCTTCTTTCTTTACCTGCAACACAAAATAAATGAGACTTAAGTAGATCTGAACATTTGAGCTTACTTGAGAATATCGCTTACCTCAAACGCACCAAGCCACCATATGTTAGATTCTGATTGAACACTAAAATATAAAGGATCATCACTGGGACACTTTGAGAGGGCTCTATTCATTAAAGTAATAGTAACACGCTCTAGCTTTTTCTCTTTAACAGCTCACACTCATCCAGTTTTAACACAAAATGTAATAGCCCACGTGACTCTTCAAATGTGATGTTGTAAAACTCCACCATTCTCTTCTGTAGTATCCGCAGGTCCATAAAAATATTGTTGAACTCATCATATGCCATGTTCGCTCCATGGCCACTGTAAGTTGCTTTAATATGAAAGGGCTGTCCAAGATAGTCTCCCTGTGCCTCGTTAAGCTGAAGCCTCTCTTTCCAAACACTTGAGACTGATGGTAGAAGTTTGGATTTTATACCCTTCCTAACAAAGATGGATGAGACAGACTTTTGGATAGCCGAATATCCTCTTTTGCTTACACCAAGTGAATCAAGTGTGCCTTGTATCTCTTTTGCAAGCACTGAGTTCTCTGAAATAAAGCGGTCCACTACATTTCTTTGTAGAACCTTAAACTTCTTGTCATGTACTATATCTGCTGCCAGGCTTCTACTTATAAGTGGCTTCAATCTCTTTCCTATATTGGCTTTGGGGTCAATGTTTTCCTTGTCAGGATAGATTGAATCTCTACATGAAGACAATGCATAAGTAAATAACAGAAAATTTGCTTCACTAACACTATTTAGGCACATGAAAACAATGCATAACAAGAAAAAACAAAAAGATTACTTAACTAAAACAATATAGCCAACCAAGAAGCATCACCTTAATGCTCGGATTCTTTTCTTGAGACCTCCTGATGCAACCTGCAATGTTTCAAGATTGCGCAATTTCTTCTTTCGGATACGACCACCCAAGATGGTGTCCTTCATTTGACAACTTCGCACCTTTCCTTTCAGTTCTTGTACCTCTGTTTTATGTTGCAAAATGGTAACCTGATCTGTAGAATGTAAATGTGAAAGGCGAACAATCTCACATTGTTGAGCTTGGAGAATGCTCTTGTAAGTTTCAGCTTCTCTTGTAAGTGATTTACAATAACCCAGAAGGCCCTTTTCTCCATCACCAACAAAGGTCAATAAGCTTGTAGGATTGACAAACGGTGGAAACACATTAGTTATTGGATTCTTAGAGTAGAGAGAGCCTCTCGTCCAGATATCTATGTGTTTAGCTCCTTGAGCTCTGAACGTGTTTATGGAGGCGGGAGGTATATGTGTGTTTGTTTTACTGCGCTTAATCAATGGTTGGTACTCATTGTCCAAATCAATGTGAAGGTGATATTTGGCTCGTTTCTGGGTAACATTTGTGCCATTTGAAGAGTGCGCCATTAGCCAAATGTGCAGGTTTAATGGAAAGTGAATAGCGACTGCGGATTCGTCCCTCCATGTTAGCTTCATTCCTTCCGTATTGACGTTGTTCATTCAATGCAACTGAAAAGAGGATTATCCCTCAATCACTACGAACGAATGTTCAGAAGAGTAAAGAATCTACTTAAAGTACACTTTTTGAAGTTTTACTATGAAAGACCCAGCTCTTTTATTTGCTATTTTTTTTAGAGAGAGAGTGCAAAAAATACATTTTCTTAAAAGGCCCTCCAAATGACCTCCGAAATTTCTTAATGGGACATATAAATAAGTCTAGTACATTTTTCAAGGCATTGAGAAGCTCTCCTCCCACAACACTACCTCATAAGTTGCTTTGATTGTATAATTTGCTCCAAATAGCCAAGGCCAACTAACACTAGAGTGTTTTCTAATCTTGAATAAGTTGGTGTCCTTCCAATGGCAATGGCAATGTCAATTAGTCTGTAAAGCTTCTCAGGACTCCTGCAGTGGTCGATGTAGCATTGCTTCTTCCTCTTATGGCATTCCACTCTTCTCTTTTCGAGAAGAAAAATTTAGTTATATGGTCCACATACATTCTATGGGCCCCCTTAATCAGTCAACATTGATATTGAAGATAACCTGCACAGAAATTATTATTTTATTTTAAATCCTTGTCAGTTGACTGTAGACCTTCAAGCCTGTTGAGCAAAACACTATTAGTGTCAGAAAAGCAAAGTAACCTGGTAATGATGAACAAAAAGCAGGCAGTAACCACTCACATTGCAGAGCTCGCGAAAAAGCACGCTCTCGACTGAAAGCTGGCCCGGTATTGATGCTAACTTGTTAGGTCGCATCTTAGGGCACATTTAGCCTGCTCATCTCCTATAATACGCTTTTCCACCCAAGGATTTCAAGCCCATACCACTCCGCCCTCGTGCTGTTCACAGTGCGCATCACAGAGACTGCAAGAAGTGCTTCTGCGCCGACCGTAACTGATAGCTGATTGGTCCTACGAACTGTCGTCCACCCCTTGGCTGGCTCAAGCCGGCCAGAACAAGAAATTGGCTGCTTGTGCGTAGCTTAACATGCCACGACATTATGGCTTTGCTTTGAACTTGTACAGTGTGAACTGCGAACCCTTGGGCAGCTCAATCGGTTGGCCTATGTACAACTTGCTCACACCTCACTTACTGTTTTACTCCCAGACTGTGGTTGCAGCATACAAATTTGCACAGTCAATGTATGAAGCAGCATTATGAGGGTCTATGTCGAGCAAAGTTTCCCCACAACGTAAGCCCCGATCACCATCTCCATGGAACCTGCAGGCCCCAAGCAAGCTTGCCAATGCTGACATGGCTGGTGCAAAGGGAATAAGCTCAAGTAGTCTCTCAGCTGCTCCTAGCTGGCCTGCCCGACCATAAAGGTCAATTAGACAAGCAAAATGTTCCTCTCCAGGACACAAGCAATGCCTTTTTATGCAGAAAATGAAGAGTCGCAAACCCTGGTCAATGAGGCCCCCATGACTGCATGATGTAAGAACACACAGAAAAATAGCTTCATTGGCTTTAAGTTCCAATGCTTCCATTTGGTTAAAAATATCCAGTGCAGTCATTGCTTGCCCATTCAAAGCACAAGCTGATATTACAGCACTCCAAGAAACTGAATCTGGTTTATGATTGCTCCAAAAGAGACCTACAGCCTCAGGTGCATTCCCACACTTTCCATACATATTGATAAGAGCATTCACAACCACCTCATCATCGTCATATCCATTCTCAGCAATGGCAGCATGCAACTCTTTTCCCTCTTCAAGAGCTGTGAGACTTGAGCATCCATCCAAAGTGCAAACAAAGGTAACACTGTTTGGCTCCACACCCTGCGCCAGCATTTGGTAAAAAAGATTCAAAGCCTCTCTACCATGCTCAGTGTGTGCGCATGCTGCTATTCCTGATGTCCAAGAAATAACATCCTTGTGAGTACTGTTATTAAATATGTACATAGCGTCATGATAACATCCCACCTTATCATGCAAGTTGACAAGTGCTGTTTGAAGATTAGAATTATGCTCAAAATTCCGAAAAATTAAGAAGGTATGGAGAATGTGCACCTCCGTGGCTGTGCTACATGCATCTAGGACACTAACTAGAGTTACATCATTAGGCTTAATGCCCATAGTCTGCATCTCAGAAAAGAGATTCAGCGCCTCTTTTCCATGGCCATTTTGGGTAGCAGCAGAAATTATTGTGCTCCATGTAATCACATTTTTCGGAGTCGTTTTAGTGAAAACAAGTCTTGCATGAGAAAGACATTTGCATTTGCCATAGAAATTGATGAGGGCATTCCCCAAGGAAACTACTGATGCATAACCCCTTTCAACAAGAGATGCATGTATTTCTTGGCCAGCCACCACATCTGTTAGGCCGGTACAAGCATCAAGCACATGAAGAAATGTCACTTCATCTGGCTTGATATCTTCACATTGCATCTGGTGAAAAACTTGTAGTACCTCCTTGTAACAGCTTGCTTTTGCATACGCTCCCATCAAAGAGCTCCACGTTACCATGTTCCGCCCATCAACCCTGTTAAACACACTCTTTGCATCTAGCAAGCTTCCACATTTTCCATACTTGTTGACAAGGGCATTAGCCACAGGTAAATTCTGTTCGTATGCACAATCAACAATAATTGTATGAACCAATTGGCCATCCTCTGCTTTACCCAAAGTCGCACAAGCATCTAAAACAGAGATGCACGTGATATGATTGGGCATTAAGCTATAGTGAAACATGTTCCAGAACAATTGTAGTGCATCCATTGGCCTCCCATTTTGAGTGCATTGGGCAATCAATGCACTCCATGTAACAAGGTCCCGCACATACATCTTTGAGAACGTACTCTTTGCATCAAGCACATCATTACACCTTCCATACATGGTAATTAGAGTGTTGCCAATAATTGTGTTTTGCTCATAGCAGAACATGACTACAAGGCAATGTATGACAAGCCCAGTAAGCAAATCAGAGCAGGCATCAAGAATGCAGACGAAAGTGACCGCAGATGGTGCAGGACCATCCACTTGCATCTTTGTGAAAAGATTCATGGCATTCTGGCTATGCCTATGTCTTGCATACACTCCAATCATTGCATTCCAAGCAAAAATATCTGGGATACAAATGGAGAAGAAAGCTTTCTGTGCCTTAGCCACCTCGCCATTGTGGCCAAGAGCTCTGATGAGAATAGTCCATGAGACGTGTGTAGGGTGCAGGATTGCGTCAAAGCTCTTCTGGGCGTCGTGTGGATACCCACAAAGGCCATACATTTGGACCAGAGAATCAGAAAGAAAAGTGGGGAGGAGAGCGCCATACCTGATGAAAAGGAGAGAGTGGATGCGTCTGCCTTCATTTACGGCTCTGTTCTTGCCAAACTCTTTCAAGGCTTCAGCAAAGTGTGCTGCATCGTGCTGATGGGTGCTTCCATCGCTACTGCTTGCCTTTCTGAAGAAGGAATCGGGGTAGAGATCTGGTTGCCCAGCTAAGCCTCTTCTCATTCAGACATCCACCCTTCCTTCTCACTATACGCCGCCCGCTTTAGTCCTGAGGCCCGCTCTTGCGAGCAAGCAGCTCTGGACTATAAGGGAAGTATGTGCCACTTCCCCCAACTTTCCAGCCCCGTTTTTCAGTGATTGCTCGCGTCCCTTGTATTCGGCACTTTCTTATGATATTGATCATTCGTTCGCGTCCCTCATTCTCGTGTCCCTCTTGCGTTCAGTTTTCAAGTTGCGTTCTTGTATGTACGTTTGCTTGCCTGCAGGTCCCGTTTGCATCGTAGGTGAGCCGACGCGGCCCCGTTTCAGCGACGCCCCGAACGAGGGCGTCACACTTGGTATCAGAGCTTCGGCTCGAGTCTCCGCCGACCCGACGTCGGCCCACGGCCCGTGGTTGTCACCACGTTTTCGGCCCGTTCTGCCTCGTTTTTCCACGTTTGCTCCGCGTTCTCGGCCCGTGTGGCCCCGTTTTGACCCGTTTCACCGCGTTCCTTACGTGATTGCTCCGTTTTGCCCCGTTCAGCGCGTTTTTCTCCACGTTCTTCACAGTTTTTCACCGTTTTGCCTCGTTTGACCCGCGTTTCGCCCCGTTTTCACCGCGTTCTTCGCATTCGTGTCCCGTTTTGCCCCGTTTTGCTCCGTTTTTCAGCGTTTTACCTCGTTTTGCCCCGTCTTACACCGTTTGGGACCGGTTTTCACCGTTTTTGAGCAGTTTTTCGCAGTTTTCACCATTTTGGACCCAGTTTCGCACTGTTTCATAGTTTTTCAACGTTTTCAAGCCGTGTGCGCACAGTTTGTCAGTTTTCGACATTTTTGAGTGTTTCTTTTCATTTCGGCCACAAAAATACAGGAATGGCTGGAGATCAAGAATATGATGACGGCTACAGAACCGAGCCTGATCTAAATAAGAAGAAGAAGAAAGAAACGAAGACAAGACAGGATGCACAAGACATAGTAGAAAGAAGACTCGAGGCCCGCATCATGGCCTCCGTGGAACAACAAATCAGCCTGATGTCGGCTAACTTGGGGGAATTGATTCAAACACAGCTAGGCCAACGGTACGAAGACCAACCAGGTCCCAGCAATGTCAACACGCGACGTAACACCCAAAGACGGACACGACCCGAAGACGAAGATGATCAGGATGATCGAAGTGAAAGACGCTACTACAGCCCGGACCGACATCTAGAAGACGAAAACCGACTAGGAAAATTCAAACCCAGTCCCCCAGAGAAATACAAAGGCAACCGCTCCTCACTGGCACTCAACAAGTGGTTCAGCGAGGTAGAAGACATGCAGTGGAACAGCATAGGCAGACGCAGATATGTGCAAGTGGCCAAAACCTTTCTGGCCGACGACGCCTATGTCTGGTTCCTCACTGAACAGCAATTTAAGCACTGGGAGGACTGGGAGGATCTACAAAAAGACATGCTAAGCTACTTTGTCCCAGAAAATGAGGGCAACAAAGTCAGGGATTCGTGGCGCGATCTACACCAAGACGGCCCCATATCAGACTACATTGTCAAGTACCGGCGACTCATGCTCCAACTCCCATTGATGCACGCAGCAGACAGGCTGCATGGGTTCCTGTACGGCCTTAAGCATTGGGCCCGCCGAGAGGTAGAGAAACAGAGTCCCAACACCTGGGAATTGGCCGCCAACATGGCAGAAAAGCTCCGTGACAAAAACACCATACCAGGTTTGCCTCCAAACAACCGTCCCAACAATTTTGCACCCAACCACTGGCCTAACCCACCCGTCGGACAAGGTCGCGGATTTGTACAGAATAACAGAAGTAATGTTACCCGCCCCCCACCGCCCCATCTCCACCCGGGACTAGGCCGCGGAAATGGCGCCTTAGTCCCACGCAGCGTTTTTGCAAGCAACCCCTACAATCACACACCCCACAGTTTTGCCTCCCAGAACTACAACGGCAATAATAACAACCTGTCTCCTGACTGCGTGTGGTGCAACGACTGCAAGAAGCATCATGGTCCCTACTACGCTTGTGTACGCACACGCGATTACGCCTCAACATCATATGGCAGAGCCAACACCATACAAATCGAAGAACCACCCTCCCCCCCCCAAAGAAGAATCGAAGAAACGGCTGACGCTAGGGCTGACCAACAACTTCGGATTGGAGCCGTAGCCCTCCACCCTCAATGCATGGCAGCATCAATCACGGACATTCAGAACTTGTATGTCCAGACAACGATCGGGACCCAACAACAATGGATCATGGTAGACTCAGGCGCTACCCACAATTTCCTGTCCCCTCAGTGCGCTGATCGCCTGGGCCTACGCCTCACCACTGTCAATGAAACGACCGTCAAATTTGCCCAAGGAAAGGATAACAACGTAAAGGCAGCACGTCAAGTCAGGGTCGAGATGGGTGAATTCACTTGCCGCCTTGACTTCATAGTGGTCCCAATGGACGACTTTGAGGCCATCATTGGTCTGTCCTTCAACGACAAATATCTCATTGCCCTCCTCGGCATGAAGGTGGATCAGCTACTGCTGAATAATCAAGGCAAAGCAGTGACAGTGCAAGGCGCCAGACTCACAACGCAGCAAGCATTCACCCGTCAGGCGCATACACAAACCAAAGTCCCACCCATCAACCGCCAAGACCCTGCACAGTTAGCAGCGATGAAAGGAAAACAGAAGCTCCCAGAATACTCGTCCCCCAAACTCAACCTCATGAGTGCAAAGCAGGCAGAGAGGGCTCTCAAGAAAGGAGCTCAGGTGCATCTCTGCATCATGCAAGCAAAGGAGCAACCCACAGCAAGGCTCAACTCCATCACCATCGCGCAAGCCAAAGTGGGCGACCCCTCCCTTACCCCCATCCTCCAGAAGTACAAGGATGTCATGCCCCCAGAACTCCCCCCCGGTCTACCTCCCCCTCGGCAAATTCAACATGAGATTGACCTCATCCCAGGAAGCACACCCCCGGCAAAGGCCCCCTACCGCATGAACGACACCGAGCTCAAAGAGCTCAAGAAGCAACTCCAAGAGTTAGAAGACCAAGGGTTCATCCGACCAAGCAGCTCCCCTTTTGGCGCCCCAGTCTTGTTCGTTAAGAAGAAAGACGGTTCGATGCGACTCTGCGTGGATTACCGGGCCCTGAACAAGATCACAATCAAGAACAGGTACCCAGTCCCCCTCATGGAAGATCTGCTGGACAGACTACAGGGTGCCCAATACTTTACTCGCATCGACCTCCGATCGGGCTACCACCAAGTCCGCATCGCCTCTAAAGACATCCCGAAGACTGCCTTCCGCACGCGCTATGGCTCCTGGGAATGGATGGTCCTGGGGTTCGGTCTCACTGGCGGCCTTGGCACATTTTGCAGAATCATACATGACAGTTTCCGGGACATGATAGATGATTTCCTCATCACATACATTGATGACCTCCTGATTTACAGCAAGACCCTAGAAGAGCACCAAAAGCATGTGGCCGCCGTACTCCAACGCCTCCGCGAACACCAACTCTATGCCAAGCTGGAGAAGTGTGAGTTTGCTGTGCAGAAAATCGAGTTCTTGGGCTTCATCGTCACATCCGAAGGCATTATGGTGGACCCTAAGAAAGTTGACGCTGTCATCAAGTGGGCCCCACCGACATCCATCAAAGAAGTCCGAGAGTTCGTGGGTTTCTGTCAGTACACCCGCCGCTTCATCCGCGACTTCAGCAAGATTGCGGCGCCACTGACAGAGATAACCAAAGGCCACAAACCCTTTCAGTGGACCGCTAAAGAAGAAGAAGCCTTTGAGGACCTGAAGATAGCCATGTGCAGTACCCCTGTCCTGCGACTACCCGACTTCACCAAACCTTTTGAAGTCCACACCGATGCCTCAGATGGTGCTATTGGTGGTGTCCTCATGCAAGAACATCAACCCATCGCCTACGAGTCCCACAAGTTCACAGACGTGGAGACCAGATGGACCACCCATGAGAAGGAAATGCTCGCTGTCGTCCACTGCCTCCGAAAGTGGCGACACTATGTCCAAGACAAACACACCAAGGTATACACTGACAACATCTCCCTCAAGTACTTCCAGACACAACCCAAACTCACCCCCAAGCAAGCCAGATGGCAAGATACTCTCGCAGAATACGACATAGACATCATACACAAACCGGGTACTACAAATGTCATGCCAGATGCCCTCAGCCGAATGCCCACCAGCAACCAGCACTTTACGCCAACGGATCCTCGACGCACAAAAAGCTGATCCTGCTGTCCTCCGCATGCTCAATGACCACATCTCTGGGAGAGCGGCAGTGGGTCTTTTTGAAGTCAAAGATAACCTCTTCTACGCACATGGAAAAATCTACATTCCCAATGACCCAGAGTTAAAGAAAGACCTCATGTGGGAGGCTCATGACTGCAAGCTAGCTGGACATGGGGGCCAGAAGAGGTCTTATGACAAACTCCATCAACACTACATGTGGCCAAAAATGAAGGACGACGTAATCGACTACGTGCGTACCTGCCCAACCTGCCAACTAGTCAAAGCTCAAAGAGTCAAGCCTGCTGGCCTCCTCCACCCAATGCCAACACCCTCCCGGCCTTGGGACATGGTAAGTATGGACTTCATCGTCGACCTCCCCCCCTCCCACGGCCACACCACCATCATCGTGGTCGTCGACTACTTCACCAAGCAGGCTCACTTTATACCGGCCAAGCCTCCAGTCACAGCCTATCAAGTCGCCAAACACTTTTTCGCCAAAGTATTCAAATACCACGGCCTCCCCTTAGCCATAGTTTCTGATCGCGACACCCGCTTCCTCAGCGACCTCTGGCGCGAGCTCTTCAAGCTGCTAGGAACCCAACTCCGCTTCTCCTCCGCCTACCACCCAGAAACCGATGGCCAAACCGAAAGAGTCAACCAAGGCATTGAAGACTACATCCGCAACTACGTCAAAGCAGATCAAAAGGACTGGTCCGAATACATGGACATCATGGAATTTCACTACAACAACTCCATCCATAGCAGCACTGGCTACACCCCCTTCGAACTCTCCACAGGTAAAGAAGTCATCACCCCTCTTGCACTGGCAACCGGCGACGTGCATGCCCAGGACCTGGAATGTGAAGAGTTTTTGCAGCAATGGCAAACACGCATGCAACGCGCAAAGAAGAGTCTCGAGCAAAGCAAGGTACGCATAGCCAAATACGCCAACCAAAAGAGAAGACCGGCCGAGCTGTTCCAAGAAGGTGACTTGGTATTGGTAAGCTCCCAAAATATCAACCTCCCTCAAGGCCTCTCCCCGAAGTTCAACCACCGATTCTACGGGCCATACAAGGTGCTCAAGAGCTACAACGACATCACCTACAAGCTGGAGCTACCCCCACAAATCAACATCCACAACGCTTTCCATGTAAGTCTCCTCAAGAGGTTTGCACCGGATAGCACCTATGGTCGGAATGTCCCCAAATATGTAAAGGATGGCCCGCCCAATGAGCCGGAGGCCATCCTAAAGTCGCGCTTTGGGCGCCGGGGACAACTATTCTATGTCAAGTGGCGCAACCGACCCATGACGGAATGCACTTGGGTACCTGAAGAAATCATGCTCCGTCTCGGACGACCCCTTGTGCTCCGATTCTACAACATGCCCACTGAAGAGGAGGACATCGATCAACATGACACCACATAGAATAGTCCTCACCCCCCTTGTAAATAGCAACACCCTAGGTAGCTAGACATTTTGGAACAACAACAAACTCTCATCTTTGTAAATATCCACCCCTCAACCTCGGCAACAAATTTTGTATCGGCACGCCTCAAAACCCCGGCTTGACGTGGGCGTCAAGCTCTCTCAACCCGGGGGAGTATATAAGGGAAGTATGTGCCACTTCCCCCAACTTTCCAGCCCCGTTTTTCAGTGATTGCTCGCGTCCCTTGTATTCGGCACTTTCTTATGATATTGATCATTCGTTCGCGTCCCTCATTCTCGTGTCCCTCTTGCGTTCAGTTTTCAAGTTGCGTTCTTGTATGTGCGTTTGCTTGCCTGCAGGTCCCGTTTGCATCGCAGGTGAGCCGACGCGGCCCCGTTTCAGCGACGCCCCGAACGAGGGCGTCACATGGACAAACAAGGTTGCATGCTGCCTTGTGAGTATTTGCCACCAAGTGACCCTTTAGGACTACAAATTTATTAAGCCAGTATGCACACTTGCCGCAATCTTGGAAGCAGGTCAAATTGAGCGGTATCTTGGCAGATGCCTTGTGAAAAATGAAAGCAAAAGATCGTGGCAGCTGGGGTGATGACTGAGGTGGCGGCGCGCGGAGATGTAGCCACCAGGTGGCCCGTGAGGTGGCATGCATGGGCTATCAAGCGCGGCAGTTGCGCTCAGGCGACAGGGGACGGACATCTGCAGGAGGGTTTTGAGTGTCTCGATTCAGAGCGCGACATAGGCTTGCCATCGTCCGAATGGGTGTGTGTGTGTGTGTGTTTGTGTAAGAGAGGGAGAGGCAGAGAGACACGAGCGGCAGGGGTATATGCAGTGCAGGCGAGTTCACACAGGCAAGTATGGTGGAGACGTCTGCATGGGGTCTGAGGCTGCACGTTCTGTGTCTCGAGGGTGATCTACAGGGTGGGTGGCGCATGTAGCATGCATTGTAAGTGGAGGTTTGCTTCTCTGTATTTCGTGATGGCCACAGGAGAAGTGAGTTTGGAGTACAGCCAAAGTCGAGCAGAATACTATAGCACACGGATCATGGTGAAGGCGCACGCAGTAGAGTACAGAGATGGGGGGCAGTGGCTCTTCTGTCGGCACAGAATGCACAGGGGACAGGAGAGACGGCGTGAGGGGCGATGCGCTGTGGGAACCACCGAATCACGGACTTTTGCTTTTGCAAGTCAGATACCAAAACGAATCTGTTCCGTCAATTAATTAATGGAACGTAACATGGACCGAGTAGTAGGGGGTACCAGCTGGCGAATAATCGGGAAAAAGAGACGAATCTGACATGATACCGGCAAGAAATGAAAAGGAAAACGTTTCGCACAGGCAGGAAAAGAAAAGCTGCGATGGCGGGTGTGTGCACGACGGTTGACGCAATCGGGCAGAGTAGTTGCATGGTGGAGGGACATTAAGAGCGTCGCAACAAAGGAGGAGGAGGAGTAAGGAAGGGAGGGGGATTATGAGGGAACGAGGTCTAATTGACACCCTCAATTTTTAGAGGGGATCTACGGTTGAAAATTGGCGTCGCTTGTCGGCGAAAATCACAACCTTTGATTCCAGATGTGAACTTGATGTAAACTAGATGTAAACTCGATGTAAACTCGGACAAATGTGAACTAGTTGTGAACTTGCATGTAAACTAGATGTGAACTCTGCAAAGTTTGTGAACTATAGTATTGTGGTGTAAACTCGATGTGAACCCGAGGTAAACTTGATGTGAACTAAGATCGCGACAAGCCAGATCTACACAATATGATGCTACAGTTCTACATGCTTATCAAAACGCGTGTAATAGCGTAGTGGTAACGCATTGGTCTTGGGACGGGGAGGTTGTGAGGCTAATCCTACCCAACTTATTTTTTCCTCTCAATGAATCGACGGCCCACGATCAACAATGATCTGGGACCGTAGATCCCCTCTAAAAATTGAGGGTGTCAAATAGAGACATGTAGGGGGGGGGGGGGGGGATTTTTTTTTAAATGGAAGGACATGTTGCGGACACCATAGGCGTGTGTCTAGATGACTTAACTCACCTCATTATGTGTCGAATGAAAATAGTGAGGGTGATGATTCAAATCCTACACTTGCCTTTTGTGAGGGTAAGAGAAAGGGGGAGAGAGAAATTCCTAGAATCTTGAAGTGGGAGCCTGGGAGGAATCTCACTAATGATTGAATAAAATATGAAGGTGTAAAATAAAAAAAAGAGAGGAATATGAGCTCATACCCGCTGCTTGGTAGGAAATGAAAAGAGAATTGTTGAGTGCAACCAGCAAAGGGAAGCAGCGATGGCGGGTGCTTGCACTATAGTTGGCCCACTTGGGCAGAGCAGCAGGGATTTGATCACTGGACTAGGACAGATGGCTGCTCGTAAGGCGCATCGCGGGGGGGGTCTTTTGAGGGCTGGGTCGCGCCCAGTGTTAACAGGGGTAGACCGCCATGGAATCTCCCAAAAATAGCCCTCTTCCTACCTTCTCGTAGCCCTGCTATCAGTCCATTACCCCCTTGTTTTTTTGAAGGATTACGCTATTTCTCAGCTGAGAATCGATGCAACTTAAATCGTGGAGGTGAAACGCTGTTGGGGGATATGTGTTTGAAACGTGAGCCGGGTAGGCGCCACGTCTCTGATTGTGAGAGGTGTGAAAGAGAGAGAATAGCAGACACCAAAAGATCTGGCAATACCATAATCATCAATTAATTGACTAACGCTTTGAGTACAACTTAATCCTTAGCCAAGGCGAGCTGTTAACAGCACCGTCACCTGGATCATCTGCTAACTAGAAGTTTAAGCTCCCGTTTATAGGATTAACCGGGCCGTTAACGACACCGGACTTAACAGAATGTTTAATCAATCTTCGGACTGATGTCGGTGATGAAGATTCTCTTATACCACTTTAATTGCTTCAACTGCCCCGTGGATTCTACAAGCTTCAATTCTGCTCACTCCCTCAATCATCAAGCTTCACTTGTTATCAATTATCCTGCAACTTCTTGTTTTGTGCGCTTTGCACTGCCTTATTTGCCGTTCTTTAGTTTTAACTTCCTCCTGCTCTTAAATTACTATTCGAAGCTTTAACCCTTGCTTGGCCGCTACATTTGCTTTGGCATGCCTTGTGCTTTCCTCTTCCGAGCTCATGTCACCTTCATGCAACATCTTCAAGGTCACTCCTTCTCAAGCACCCGGATCCCCTTCTTTTCTTGCTCACCTTATCTTGCCGACCAAGCCTTGCTCCGTCTTCTTTGCCAAGACGACTCCTCCTTAATGCTTCATGCCCTCTCAAGCTTCTCAAGGGCCGAGAGAGAGAGAGAGAGAGAGAGCTATGGCTTTTATTTGTTTCCCAAGCATGAGAGAAAGAGATCCGCTCTTGCTTCTCCAACATGAGAGTGGTGACTTTCACCTTGTAACGGAAAACAAGAAAGAGCGCGGGAGAGAGCCCTCAATTCCCTACTTCTTGCCCTTCTCCTTGCTATGCCAAATTTCTCCCTTCCTTCTGTTGAACTAAGCCGAGGTCGAGGAGAGAGAGAGAGAGAGAGAGAGAGAGAGAGAGAGAGAGAGAGAGAGAGAGAAAACCTTCACTTTCTTTGGTAGCGGAGGACAAGAGAAGAAGGAGAGTTTTGCCTCCCTTCCAAGCTCCCTGGTCTCGGCTCCTTCCTCTCCGCTCTCCTTCTCCCATATCCCCTGCCTAAACAAAGATGAGAGAGAGAAAGCTTCCCTGTCATAAAATCTAATATCTAACCAACCCAAATGATTTTCTCATATTAAATTGATCACTTAATGTGGGAGAATAAACGGGAACAAGTGTTAAGATATAGATATGTGCTTATAGATTTATCGCAACACGGGGCCAATAGTAAAGGGGCCCAAATGGAAGATGGTCTATCAAGAGCAAGGTTAACCAATGGAGCATAAGACCTTAGGGTTAGCTTCATTGAAGACCTCCAATAATGTGTGTAAAAGTCCTTTGACCTTAGGTAAGCTAGGGCTGAGCTTGAGGTGGGAACCTGGCCCAAGCTCGAGGTGATTGACCTGCTTGAGGTGCTTGTCGTGCTTGAGGTGTTTGTCCTGCTTGAGGTGCTTGATTAAGGTGCTTGAGGTGCTTGACTTACTCCATGCTTGAGGTGCTTGAGGTGCCTTGACATGCTTGCCTGAGATGCTTGTGGGAATACCCCCCCTAGTCCAAGTGCTTTGTCATGCTTGATGACTAAGGTGCTTGAGCTCCTAAAGTCAAAAGCATCCCTACAAGAGGGGGGGCGATCCCTTTTCCTAGGGATTAGAGAGAGAACACACACTCACACTCACAAGGGAAGCCCCAGCTTGAAGAGGCAGCAAGGACACATGTCAGGTCCCTACCCATGTTACCTTCATGTGTTGCTTGAAGCCTATTGGCTAGGCTTCAAAGGGGTCCAATGATAAATTAATTGAATTATCTAATTGTTTTTGCATTTATCAAGTCCTCTCTCTCAAAAGGGAAAGGGGGACACTTGTCCCAAGGCTACCCATGTTGCTTGTAATGGCTCCTGCTTGTGATTGGCTAGGCCTGGAGGGGTCCAATGAGCTTCAAGCGTGAGCTACAAGGAGGGGTCGACCCAAGCAAGCTAGGGGGGTGCTTAGGGGGTATACTCACCCACACACACTCACAAACACTCTCAGTGTGTGCTATGCAAAGTGGAAGAGCTCCCTCTCCAAGCAAGTAGAGGTTGAGAGCCTACACCAACACTCTTGGCTATGGAGTGCAAATCCAACCAAGAGCCATGCTTCAATGCTTAAGCTTGCCATCTCCTTCTTCTTCATTACTATGCTATTATGTATGCTAGCAACAAGAGTATGATAAGTGAGGAACTAATTCTTTCTCCTACGAAATGTTTCTTCTTCCTCTTCCCTACCCTCATTCCCTGCTAGCTCTCTCCACCTTCGAAGGTGTTTGAGGTCTTGGGACTGAGGCTTGGGATAGTTAAAGCTTTCTCCAAGTTTATGTTATGTTTGTGATGCATGAAGCCTTCCATCTTCATGGCATCACCTAGGTCACAAGGAACACAAAGACTGTATTGTAACAAGTCTCTCTTTATGGGAGAAATCATAATACAAATGCCTATTGGAGGGGGGACCGGCTCCACATAAATCCGGTCCTCAATTGTTGTCATGTTCTCTAAAATCTCTCTCTTGCAAAAGTATTGTCTATGCCTGGTTAACTAATTGCTATGATTATGTTGCTATCTTCAATTATGTCAACCCGCTATGCTCACAAAATCATTTCTTGAAAGTACTCTCATTAAATTCCGCTACTCCCAAATTGAATAGGCAAATTCCATTACATTGGTATCAGAGCATTTGGTTTCTCTTTTCTTGGTTAAGAAGAGAGGTCCTTAAGTAGCCTATAAATGTTTGATGTTGTTAATTATAATAGAGTAAGTGGAACTGGGATCTAATATCGGTTTTGTTAAGCCCACTATGTGGGGGATGGTGCACACCTCGGGAGCTTTGGACTTAATAATGGAGTCTTTTTAGACTTGCGTACGGCTTTACCATTATTGAGCCATAAGAAGTCCGAAAGGAGCTAGCCCTTGGCAACTCTGCTATGTTAGACCTACTCCTCTACTCTCTATAATTAACCACTTTGAGCCGTGGGTGTAGATACTTAAGAGCCGATTTTCAAAGGCTAAGAGGAGTGGCAACTAAGGTTTTGTATTGCCAAAGCATACACTAAGTATAAACATAAATTTTGTTAACATGGCTTACAATAATCAAGAGAGTAGAATGAACATTGATAGCTTTGATTTTGCACATGAAGGTGCTAATGATGATGCTCCCATGTTTGTGAATTATCTCGTCACTAGGTTGCAACAAGCTATGGGCAACCTTGTTTTGCAAGCCGAAGTTACTCAACAACTTCGTGCTTATGGAATTTCCCTTCCTCTCCCAGAAGAGAGAGAGCTTAGGAGGCCTCTTGAAGAGACCCCCAAAAGAAGACTCTCTCCCATTCGAGAGGAGGAATCCAAAGAGAAAGAAAGCAATGACAGTCTAAGTTCTTCTGAAGATGTGGCTCCACGAAGACGGCGGTCTAGACGATTGCCTACTCCTCCCAAGAGGAAAAGAGCAACCTATAGTCCTTCTCCTCATCACTCTGAAAGGCAAGATAGGAAACAAAGGAAGAAAAGGGCTAGGAAGAGGTCACCCTCTTCTCCTTCTTCTTCACCTTCCTCCTCTTCCGATGAAAGTTATGGCTATTCTCCTAGAGAATACAAGAGGGGAGGACATCGCAAATCATTTCCTGCATGGCGAAGGTCACAAAAGCTAAAGAAGTTCAAGGAGGGAGAAAGAGTATCTCTTTTCTCACCTATGATGGCACCTTTGGTGCTACCGACAAAGTGTTGGCCTTCATCCAACAATTTGATGCGGCCTTTGGGGACGAGGGCTTCACAGAGTCCTCCAAGCTACGCCATGTAGCTATGCACTTCCAAAAATCAGCTCGTCAATGGTGGGCTAGCCTTCGTGGCAATGGAGAAGCCCCAAAGACATGGAAAACTCTACGAGTTTCCATCATGAAGCAATTTCTTCCAAGTGATACTAAAGATAAAGTTCTTACCGAATGGCGCGGCTTGAAGCTTCTCTCTCATGAGTCTATCAACAAGTATGTAGACAAGTTTTGGGATTTACATCTCAAAGCTACTGTCTTTCAAAAGATAGACTTTGCCGAAAAAAGACAGCAATTCTGTGCGGGATTACCTGAAGAGATGGCCGAATACATCAACTCTCAACGTAATGTCAAGCCCATGGAAAACAAAGATAAAAATGATGCAAAGGGGAAATCCAATGCTCAAAATAATTCCCAAGGCACTTCCAACAACAACAACAACAACAATCGGTCCAAGGAGAAGGGAGTTTACAAAGGTAAAAACAAACTCTCTCCTGAAGAGCTTGAAGCTTTTCTCAAGGACCATAAGTGTTTCAAGTGTGGAGAGCAAGGACATGGCTATCGTTCTTGCCCCAAGAAGAATACTCGCAATGAGACTCCTAGGGCTTCCACCATCGAAGCTCCAAAAGAGGATGGTCATTGCAAAGGATCATCACTTTCCTATGTGTGGGGAAAGGTAAGAGAGCATGATGCCTTCATCTTGTTTGACCTAGGCTCTACTCTCAACTTCATATCAATAGAGTTGGCCACCAAGTTGGGCATTCAAGCTTTTGAGATGGGAAATATAGTAACAGTTGATGCAGCTTTCAAGGGACAACAAGCCTCCGTTACTCCCTTGATTGGGAAGTTGAGGCTTCATGTCCAAAGCTATGTCGACAAAGAAGACTTTTTCGTCTCTCCTCTCCAACATCAGGATGTTATCCTAGGGGCACCATGGTTTGATCGCATGGCTGCCAACATGAAGTTCCCTGAAAGGAGAATTTACTTCACCTACAAGGGAAAGAACATGTATATAGATGCTAGTGAGCGTGGTCGCACTATTCCACTTGTAAATCCTCTTTCTTTTGATAAATCAATGAAGAGCTCAGTTTCTGCGTACATGATTTATGTCAAAGAGTCTCTAAAAGCTAATAATGTTTCATCAAATGAAAATGATAGGAATCAAGAAGAGTTAGACTTGTCTACTTTTCTAAAAGGATTCCAAGATGTGTTCATCGATGATCCCTATGGACCTACCTCCAAAACGAGGGGATGATGACCATCGTATTGAGCTCCTTCCAGGAAGCTCACAGCCTAACAAACCTCCTTATCGAGTCTCACAAGCTCAACAAGAGGAGATTATGAGGCAAGTACAGGAATTGGTAGACAAAGGGATGGTGAGGCCTAGTTCCTCTCCCTTTTGTTCTCTAGTCCTTTTAGTGCAAAAGAAAGATGGTACATACCGTATGTTTGTGGACTATCGAGCACTAAACCATATCACTATCAAAAACAGATTTCCCGTGCCTTGGGTAGAAGATCTGTTCGATAAGCTACAAGGCTCTACCTACTTCAGTAGGATTGACCTTAAGAGTGGCTATCATCAAATAAGGATAGTGGATGAAGATATCCTAAAGACCGCGTTTCGCACAACATTTGGTATTTATGAATATCTAGTCATTCCTTTTGGCTTGACTAATGCACCAGCTACTTTCAATCGTCTCATGGAGAAAATTTTTAGACCATATCGTAAATTCACTGGAGTGTTCTTTGATGATATCATCATCTACTCCAAGTCTTTGGAGGAACATAAGCAACATCTCCAAGTGATTTTTCAAGCCTTGAGGGAGAACAAACTTTTTCTCAACCAAAAGAAAAGTGAATTCTTCCTTCAAGAGATTCAATATCTAGGTCATATTATCTCTCACGATGGTATTCGTATGGATCCATCAAAGTTAGAGGTAATAAAATCATGGCCTAACCCAAGGAATCTACATGAGCTAAGAAGCTTTATTGGTATGTGTGCATACTATAGACGCTTCATAGCAAAATTCTCTCAAGTAGCAGGACCACTACACGACTTAACAAAGAAGAACGTTAAGTTTGTATGGACTTCTAAGGAGCAAAATGCTTTTGAAAAACTCAAAGAGAAGCTTACTTCCCAACCAGTCCTTGTGCTTTCGGATCTCTCAAAGCCATTTGAGGTCCAATGTGATGCGTGTGGTGATTGCCTTGGAGCGGTTTTGCTTCAAGAAGGGCATGCCATAGCATATGAGAGCCGAAGGCTCAATAGTGATGAACGAGTCTTGGGCATTTATGAGAAAGAGATTTTAGCTGTTCTACATGCCCTAGACACATGGAAGCACTACCTATTGGGGACTCCATTTATCCTACGAACCGACCACCAAAGTCTCAAGTATTTCATGACGCAAACCAAGCTTTCCGACAAACAAATGAGGTGGGCAAATTTTCTTTCGCAATTTAATTTCCATATTGCTCGCATAGCTGGTAAGCACAATCAAGTTGCCGATGCACTTTCACGACAACCAAAAGTTAATGCGGTGTCTATAGCTACTCACAATGATCTATCCTCTATGATAGATGAGTATGCTACTGACGCTGACTTTAGAGACATAATGTCAGCCCTTGCTTTGGGGAAGAAAGAGGAACCATTCACCTTGCAGGATGGTTATCTTCTCCACGGCAATAGGTTATGTGTTACCCATTCCCTTCGTGAGAAGCTTATGTATGAATCCCATGCTCCTCCATATGCAGGGCATAGAGGTATTCAACCTACTCTCCGAGGAGTAGAGACGTATTTCTATTGGCCTACCATGAAAGTGGACATACAAGAGTATGTTTCAAAATGTGTAGTATGCCAAAAGACCAAGTATGATAGAGGGAAGCAACCTCGATTACTCCAGCCATTGCCTATTCCAAATTCACCATGGGAGAGTATATCCATGGATTTCATCTTTGGATTACCCAAGTCTATCCATGGGAATACAGGAATATGGACAATAGTCGACAGGTTTAGCAAGCAAGCACATTTTATTCCTGTCAAAAAGACTATTAAGGCACATCAAATGGCAACTCTCTTCATATCTCAGATTTTCAAGCACCATGGATTACCCACATCCATCGTGTCAGATAGAGATCCTAGAATGACCAGTAATTTCTGGAAAGGTCTCTTTGAAAATCTAGGAACAAGATTGAATTTCTCTTCGGCCTATCACCCACAAACGGATGGCCAAAGTGAGATAGCCAATCTTACGATACTCGATCTACTCAAGACTTATGTTACCGAAGTAGATCAACGCTCACAATGGGAAAAGTATTTACCTCTAGTAGAGTATGCCTACAATAATACTGTCCATACTTCTACCGGGAAAGCACCTTTCGAGATCATAGAGGGAAGACCTAAAAGTCCCTTGCTACTCAAAGTAAATGGGAAGATCTTCGCCGCCGATGAGTATAGCCGTGACCTACAAGAATCTTTTCAAAAGATTAGGGAGGCTATAGCCAACTCTCAACAAAGGCAAAAAGCTGCTGCTGATAAGCACAGAAGAGCCTTAATGTTCAAAGAAAATGATTGGGTATTACTCAAGTTTCCTAAGGCTCGATTAAGGCAAACGACGGGAAAAAATCCTATGGGCCATCAAAAGTATTATTCTAAACTAGCAAAAAGATACTATGGTCCTTTCCAAATCTTGAAGCCCATCAATGAGACGGCTTATCAACTCAAGTTGCCCAACCATTGGCTTATACACAATGCCTTTCATGTAAGCCTACTTAAGCCCTACAAAGGAGAGCCACCAACTGAACCAATTATTGAAGACCCTCCCGAAGTTGAAGACCAAGAAGAGGTGCTACAACCCGAAGCTGTCCTTCGACATGAAGACAAGGTAATACGACATGGTAAGATAATCCGACGGTATCTTATTAAGTTCAAAAATTATCCTTTTGAAGATGCTAGATGGATGCAAGGAGTACAACTTAAGGATAGTATGAACCTTGTCAATGCTTACAATGCTACATTAGAGTAAGCAAATGTACAAATTTCTTTTAAATGACTCATGTTTTTGTCTTATATGACTAGTCCTCTTTTTAATTGTGCACAAATTTAACTAGTATGCATGCTTAGAATCATGTTTGTGATGACGACGTCTCTCAAACACCAAGTAGAATTTGTCACTCTACTTTGGGAGAATGAAATGGACTAAAGAGCAGACATGCTTGCGGCAGCTATGTCTCCCAAGCACCAAATGGATTAGTCATCCATCTTGGAAAGATGTCGTAGGGTAAAAAAGGGATCCTCTACCCGCTAAGTACGATTGACTAATGACTAAGCCTTTATCTCTTCTACCTCATAGTCGAGGACGACTATGATTTCAAGAGAGAGGTAATGTCATAAAATCTAATATCTAACCAACCCAAATGATGTGTGTAAAAGTCCTTTGACCTTAGGTAAGCTAGGGCTGAGCTTGAGGTGGGAACCCGGACCAAGCTCGAGGTGCTTGACCTGCTTGAGGTGCTTGTCGTGCTTGAGGTGTTTGTCCTGCTTGAGGTGCTTGACTTACTCCATGCTTGAGGTGCTTGACTTGCCGCTTGATTAAGGTGCTTGAGGTGCTTGTCGTGCTTGAGGTGTTTGTCCTGCTTGAGGTGCTTGAATTACTCCATGCTTGAGGTGCTTGACTTGCCGCTTGATTAAGGTGCTTGAGGTGCCTTGACATGCTTGCCTAAGATGCTTGTGGGAATACCCCCCTAGTCCAAGTGCTTTGTCATGCTTGATGACTAAGGTGCTTGAGCTCCTAAAGTCAAAAGCATCCCTACAAGAGGGGGGGCGAGCCCTTTTCCTAGGGATTAGAGAGAGAACACACACTCACACTCACAAGGGAAGCCCCAGCTTGAAGAGGCAGCAAGGACACATGTCAGGTCCCTACCCATGTTACCTTCATGTGTTGCTTGAAGCCTATTGGCTAGGCTTCAAAGGGGTCCAATGATAAATTAATTGAATTATCTAATTGTTTTTGCATTTATCAAGTCCTCTCTCTCAAAAGGGAAAGGGGGACACTTGTCCCAAGGCTACCCATGTTGCTTGTAATGGCTCCTGCTTGTGATTGGCTAGGCCTGGAGGGGTCCAATGAGCTTCAAGCGTGAGCTACAAGGAGGGGTCGACCCAAGCAAGCTAGGGGGGTGCTTAGGGGGTATACTCACCCACACACACTCACAAACACTCTCAGTGTGTGCTATGCAAAGTGGAAGAGCTCCCTCTCCAAGCAAGTAGAGGTTGAGAGCCTACACCAACACTCTTGGCTATGGAGTGCAAATCCAACCAAGAGCCATGCTTCAATGCTTAAGCTTGCCATCTCCTTCTTCTTCATTACTATGCTATTATGTATGCTAGCAACAAGAGTATGATAAGTGAGGAACTAATTCTTTCTCCTACGAAACGTTTCTTCTTCCTCTTCCCTACCCTCATTCCCTGCTAGCTCTCTCCACCTTCGAAGGTGTTTGAGGTCTTGGGACTGAGGCTTGGGATAGTTAAAGCTTTCTCCAAGTTTATGTTATGTTTGTGATGCATGAAGCCTTCCATCTTCATGGCATCACCTAGGTCACAAGGAACACAAAGACTGTATTGTAACAAGTCTCTCTTTATGGGAGAAATCATAATACAAATGCCTATTGGAGGGGGGACCGGCTCCACATAAATCCGGTCCTCAATTGTTGTCATGTTCTCTAAAATCTCTCTCTTGCAAAAGTATTGTCTATGCCTGGTTAACTAATTGCTATGATTATGTTGCTATCTTCAATTATGTCAACCCGCTATGCTCACAAAATCATTTCTTGAAAGTACTCTCATTAAATTCCGCTACTCCCAAATTGAATAGGCAAATTCCATTACATTCCCTTTTTCATGCCGAGGACGGGCCCAGGACAAGAGAGAGAAGGAGATTGCACAAGGGCGCTCTCCCTCTCTCTCGCTCTCATTCTCGGGAAGCAAGCAAGGGAGGGAAACTCTCTCTCTCTCTCTCTCTCTCTCTCTATCTCTCTCTCTCTCTCCCCCCAATCAAAAGCAAGGGAATTGAAGGAGGGAGAGCTCAAAAGAGACCGTCCTTGCTTTCTCTTATTTAGACTCACAATGTCGAGAGCAAAAGCCTCTAAGTTGCTTCTTTGCTTAGATCCGAGAGCGAGAGGAAGAGTCTCCTTGCTTGTTGATTCATCCTCTCCCTACTTAACATCTCCTGTCTTGTCTTCTCCTTGCTATATCCTCTTGCTTTGGTTCATTTCTCTAACACGAGAACGAGAGAAATAACCTTTGTCTTGCCCTTGTTCAAGCTCGAGAGCAAGCTCTTTTTGCTTGTTCTGGAACGAGAGAGAGAGAGAGAGAGAGAGAGAGAGAGAGAGAGAGAGAGAGAGAGAGAGAGAGAGAGAGAGAGAGAGAGAGAGAGAGAGAGAGAGAGAGAGAGAGAGAGAGAGAGAGAGAGAGAGAGAACTCCCTTTGCTTATGCACGAGAGACTCCCTTCTCCTCCTCCTCCTCGATAGCCTTCGCATGCGGAGGACCAAGAGAGAGAGAACGCTTTGCTTGCTTGCTCGAGGAGGAGCTGAGAGTTCCTCTTGCTTGTTCGTTCTCTTCTTCTTCGATGCCTTTTACCCTCGTCATTCTCCTCTTCCTTGTTCAAAATCCTCCTCCTCCTCGTTTTGCTTGCCCTAAAAACCCCCCTATTTTAAGCCCCTTAGCAACGTCGTCGTTGCTAGGCCCGTGGAAGCGGGACAGATGATTTGACAGGGCCGGATCCCAACTAGCACGGAATGCTCTGCAATTAGCGCCAAAAAGAACCGCCTTGGCGTGCTCTCCCACTTTCGTTTCATGTCCGAGCTCGGCCGAGCTACATCTAGCCCAATGCGAGCTTCTTTGTAGCTGACTACACCATCGCCTTTGTTTTTTATTCGCCTTCACACTGCTTACCCTATTGGGTGTCCATTTCAATGGTTTTGGGCAGCCAGTGGATTTTATGGGCGGGCGGCTTTTGTAAGGGCATCACATTTGACATACCGGCCAAGGCCTCCATGAGATGACATTTCAGACTATGAGCTCATCAAGGTCTTTTTGTGCTTTCGTAACAACATCATATTAGGCATACATATTCACCCAAGCAAAGCAATACCAAGCACGACTCCTTTCTCCAGTAGTCCTTGACTAACAATATCTTCGTGAATCTTATTGCCCATAACAACATCTCGAATAATGCCACAATTACCCAGCTCAACAGTGCCGACAACTAGCACCAGACTCTGCCTGCCAAGCCGAAAATCCCTCAAACTACAAAAAATGCATACAAACCCTGTTGAGGCTGTAAAATTCCCTATGGCAGAGCGACTGAGCGAACTAGACTGGTACAGAACTGGCCCCCGGTGAATCTTTAACGGCCAATAACTTGGCAATCGTAACTCCGATCACTGGTCCGAAAAGACCGACACGTTCCACAAAGTGAACACTTCATGCCCATGCATTCATTTCATTTCTGTCCCCTCAGCTATACAGTTGCCCAATCCGATACGGATCTGCAATCGAGTTAAACTTCAAAGTGCCATAACTTCTTTACCATAGCTCCAATCGATGAGCCGTAAAGATAGCCGGTAGAGCATTTCAAGCACTGTAGTTCTAGATCATAATCTCCCATTTGTGCTCACTTCAAGCATACTCATTTTTGGCATCATTGAGGCATCTGTTGGCCCTTTTAAGCCGCATCTGGCATACATTAATCAATAAACTTGGCCTGTTAACAAGCCTTGATCACTGCTCACTAAATGTGTAGGCTTCAAAGAATCTTAGCTTGCATTTCTCTGCTCTTTTTCTCTTCATGGAAGTGGAGTTGCACGACATCCACCCCCTCTGAACCTGCACAGCCTATTGTTTGTACCAACAACACTTCAATCTGCATCTGCTATAGGTACCTTATGCTCTTTGCCATCATCAGACTCATGTAACTAGTAAACATATGATCAATAAAATAAGGCTTATACCCTATCATCAATGTTCTAGCTTAATCATTAGGTAGCTGCCCATCAAAAATCTCTGAACCGTATCTGCCGTATCTTCAAAGCATTCAATTATGAAAAACCTGTTTAGCGAACCCCGCGAGACTCAAGTGCTCCACTTAATGATGCACATTAAGTTCTTTGAGCTAACCTCATCCCCTTATTAAGCCCGTGTTTAATAGAAAAAAGAAGAAAAGAGGTAGCCGGCTTGACAATTAAGCTCGCTTTAAGGAACCCTGTCAAGCTCAAGTATGCCTTACTCTGTCTACACACAGAATGGTCGTCAAGTCCTTTACCTCAAGTTCTGGTAGCAGAACCAACTCAAAAGATGTGAAGATACTTCATCAATTATTCAAAGAATTCAACTGGAAGCCATCCATGTAATCTTATTGAATGCATAACCAAAAACTATTCCAACTTAGCATAATCTAAAAACCAAAATCTTGTATCATGCAACCTACTACAAGAGACATCTGGTATCCTCTGCATCTGCAACTTGCACTTCGGTAGCCCCTAGGATCAAATGGGATAATAAGAAATTGCCCACACACTGGAGCATCATAATATCCACATGAGTATACATTTCCTGTATCAAGCAATATCAAGCATTTCTGGTGCAAATATGCTACCCCTGGTTCAAATAGTACGCAATTACTATGCATACTTATTAACAGTATCCATCCATATTGAATCTTCTTGTGAATATCCTTAGAATCTCCTGGATCAAACACCATTGAGACCACATTGTTACCATATCCATGTGGTAGTGATCTGTGTGAACACACTAGGACCGCCAAGGTACTTTTTCCCTGTTTTAGGAGGTTTTTTCCCCCGTGCATTATATATACGCCCATCACTCTAGGGCTATCCATCTTTCCATTGCACACTAAGTAACACACTCTCTATTGTGTGCCTTGAGCTTCCTTCATCTTCTCCAAGCTGTGTGCGTTTCTCTGCAACCCTAATTCCAATAATTGGTATTAGAGTAGGCTGCGTCCTCCCGAGCTTAGTCGCCAGCTGCTCCAGCACACGCCTGCTTACTTTCTTCGATTTCAGTGAGGTTTGGCAAGCCTTCGCAGGTCGACAAATATTTCGGGAAAGCTCGTAGAGGCTAGTTTGCTCAGATTTTTGATTCGGGCTCATTTCGGCCTCCGTTTCCACTACAGGCATTACTGCACATGCTATTTTGTCATTTTGTGCAGAATTTCTGTTAGTGCCGTTTTTTGCATAACATGTGCCTTACAATATTCCATGGTTTGTGCTATATAGCACGCATTTTTCCCGCTCCGTTTCTCCTCTTTTCGGGCAGTTTTCACATTAGGTGCAGCATTTACCATGGCTGACAACAACACAGATGTGTTCAAGATGTTTGCTACTGAGGACAGCTTGGATGGGGACAATTACCCTATGTGGACTGTGGACTTATATGGTGCAACACGTTCTTGTGTCAAAGGACTTTTGGAATATTGTGCAGGGCATTGATGTACGTCCTGGTTCTGAGGATGTAGGCGATGTTGAGGATGTTGCAGGTCTTGCTGCAAGGATTGCTGCTATTAGAGTTGTTTTGCCTATGGCAGAACAAGCTCGTTGGGATGTAAAGGATGCGTAGGCTCATGCATTGATTGCGTTACCTGTGAAGCGCACCATTGTTCCTCACATTCATTCAGTAAAATCTTGACACTAGCTGGTCTTTATGCAAGTCGCAACGAAGACCAACTAGTGTCAAGGATATCAATGAGCAACTTATTTCTGCAGAGGTGAAGTCATTTCAGACAGTTCCCTTGTGCAGACTATTCTTGATGCCTTACCAGATTCTTACTAGACTTTTGCTAGAACGTGGATACTTATGACCCAAGGAAATCCTGAAGTTGTCAAGTTCTAAGTTGCATTATTCGTTATTCGGGAGACGGATAATACGCGAATAATAGGTGTATTATTCGTTTATTTAAATTATACGGCCGTATTATACGGGACCACATCAGCATACACGGCCAAACGTATAACTTCTTAGTTTTTCGATCGAAAAACTTTTCGAACGAAATTATTTTCGATCGAAAATAATAACGATCGGAAAAAATATCGGCCGAAAAAAAAAACGATCGAATACATTAGTATATAAAGCAACACGTGACAGCCAATTTTCACACCATCATTCACAAAGTTAGTGTTTTCCATGTGAGTATTCGCACGAAACAAATAAAAGAATAATATGTAAAAAAATAAAACAATTTGAATTAGATAAAAATTAAAATTCAATGGATTTTAAGTTTTGTGTTTCAAATTTATAAATTTGTTTTGAATAAATTAGTAAATACTTGAAAGTTTGTATTTTGTGAAGAGTTTAATCTCTCACCTGATACAAAATGTAATTATAAGAATCACTTGTCAATGTCTTCAATTAATTGACATTTGAAAGTGACTAATTAAAAAAATTAGGATATTATCGTTGTGTGTAGAGTGTACTCTCACATGAGATAATTAGTTTAAAAATATAATTACATAAAAATTAATTCTATGTAATTTAAAGTTCAATCATTGTTAGTTAAATTAATTTAATGTTTAAATTGATTTTGATTATGAAAATGATCATTGAATTTGTTTTCACTAGCAGATTACTTTTGTGCATCATGGTGAAAGGACAAGAGTGGAGTTATATGCATGAGTTAGTTGCTGGGAGAAATACATCTCAACTTAAATGTAAATCTTGTGGCCACCACTTCAGTGGTAATGCAACCAGAATTAAAGAGCATTTATTTAAAGTCCCTGGCAATGTTGAAACGTGTCGGGCACTACCAAGAGATATTCATGAAAAATTCCATGTATTCTCGCAAAGTAAAGTTGATTCTTGCAGCTAATCATAAAGGTGATGTTTCTAACGATATTCATGCAAATATTGAAGCATCTGTATGCAATGAGGCAACAAAACAGGTGTTTACCACTCAAGTAAACGATCAGAATTCTCAATTGAACCCTCTGGACATGCTTCTACATCAGGAGGAGTTCCTAGCACAAGAAAATCCGGCGTAGCGTCATCTAATGGACAGAAGCTCCCTCGAGCATTAGATAAACAATGGTTTCTTGAGTTGCATTTAAAATGGACACAAGCATTTGTTGCGTGTGGCATATCGTTCAATGCTATGCGCAATCCAATATTTCAAGATGCTTTGATGAGTACAGCCAAAAAAGGATTTGTGCTTCCTGACTATAACAAGATGTGAACTGAATATCTTGATAAAGTCAAAGACAGTACTGAAGCCATTCTCAAACGCACAGCGCTAGAGTTTGTTCCAGCATATGGATGCACCATAGCATTGTATGGATGGACTAACTGTCAGAAAAAATCTTTAATCAATGTAATGCTTATTAACCCTAGAGGGGCTATGTTCATGGAAGCAATTGACAGCTCATTGAAAGAGAAGACTATCACCTACCTAGCAGGGGTGTATAAGCGTGCAATTGCAAAGGCATGTGGAACAAAGAATGTGACTGCTATTGTCACAGATAATGCGGCCAACTACAAAGGAGCAGGAAGAGCTATTCAAGTCAAGTATCCAGAGATTTCTTGGGTACCATGTGCAACTCACACTCTAAATTTGCTTTTAAAAGATATTGGTAAAATAGCATGTGTGAAGCAAACTTTATTGGATGCAAATCATGTGGTGAAATTCATTAGAGAGCATCAATTTTCGTATGCTCTTTTTCGAACCAAGTCACCAAATAAAGCTTTGCAAATATTTTGCGCGACAAGGTTTGCTACGACATACTATGTTCTTGCTGCTTTGTAAGAGTTGAAGCCTGCATTGATGGAAACCTTAGTAGACAGAAGATGGGATGGATGGATCAGCAAACATCCAAGTTATCACAAAGCAACTGGTCGATGTGCGCAAATAGTAAACTCGCCAGTCTTTTGGCGTAATGTAGAAAGAATAGTAACTGTGTCAAAGCCATTTGTAGATCTTTTGAGAGCAGTTGACACAGATTCTTTTATTTTTGGTCGGTTCTACTGGTATATGTCAGAGTCTATACACAAGCTAAGAAAATGTCAGTTTTGGTACAAAGGATAAAGCTACCATGATTACAATTGTTAACAAGCGTTGGGTGTAGTTGCATACACCATTGCATGGTGCGGCTTTTGTATTGGATCCTAAGTTTCAAATGCATCAGCAATCTGCCAACAAAGAAGTTATGTCTGACTTCAAAACAGTGTGCTCCCAACTCTTAGGGCACGAAGATGGAAAAGTAGCTTTTCATCAGCGAGTAGATTATGCCAAGTTCAAACAGAACTAGTATGTTTCAGGATCCGTGGCATATAGATGCCATTGGCAAAACAAGTGCACCTTTATGGTGGAAGGAGTACAGTGGAGAGAAAGTGGAGTTGCAACACATTGCAGTTAGAGTTTTATCATTAGCTGCATCAAGTGGAAGTTGCGAGCGAAACTGGTCAGCATTCGACTTTGTGCACACTAAAAAGCGAAACAGACTTCATACTAAACATGCTGCTGATTTGGTGTATGTTTTTTGCAATATGAGACTTATTCATAAGCCTCAAAACATTGCACCTAGAGCCACTCAAAAGCAATACTTACTATTGAAGATGGAGATGATTTGTGAGAGTACCATTGTAATACTTACTCAACAAGTTTTTGTATATGATGAAAGAAAGTGTTATCTCGTTGTCATTCACATCAAAACCTCTCTCTCTCTCTCTCTCTCTCTCTCTCTCTCTCAGACACACATATTCACTCACACTCAAATATATACACAATTAAGAGATGTGGTCTCTTTAGTTGAAAATAATAAACTGTCGATAATATCTTGTCGAATAAAAATTACATAAAGTTGATGTAGGTTTGAAATTACAACAAGGTTCTGGGAAATCACTCAATCGAAAAGAGTTTGATATAATTTTGAGATTACAAAAAGCTTTTGAGTGACTTATGAGTTTGATAGATTTGCTATAAGTACGTCTATGGTAAAATCTGTAATTCCTAGCTCGTGGGATGGTTCGGCAACATCTTGATGTGAAGTGGTAGTATCATCTGGCAAAGGTCCACACAATGATTCATATCATTGAAGCTTTGCTTGTGCATCACTTATCTCTATTTCAAGCTCAAGAATCCGACCACGAAGCATGTCCGGTGTTTCTCCTTGGCTGGCAAGGTCTTGTCCTTGGCTGGCTAATTCAGTCAGTGTTTCTGACTCTTTAGGAAGTAAAACAATAGGAAGCTTGCGAGGAGGCATTGGATTATTTGCATTGCGTGCTGGCACCTTTTTTGCAATGCATCCACGTCCAACGCCAGCGGTGCCTGGACGATCTGACCAATCCACTCTCTTCAGAAAAACATATCGAACATAGCATTGCTATGGATAAAGTAAATTGCTACTTGGTTGTTGTTTGGTAGGCATCTCTCTTATCGTAACCTTTGCAGCAATACACGTGCCAGTCCTTTATGTTGCAAATCAGAGAGCTTTAACGGAGCTATATCTTTTGCATTGCCACTTATTTGAAATAGTTGATGGCGTACAAAGTGATTAGGGAAAAGCTTTTTGCACTCTTTACGGGTGAATGGTTAGCCCTACAGCTCAGATTCATCTTCTTCAATGTTGGCAATAGTAGAAAGATCTGCTTGTCCACATCTAACTTGTTCTTCTTTAAAAATTGTCTGAGCTTCAGCGTGGTTGAGTTCTTCTTCCATATCTACATATCAGGTGAACATGTCATTACTTTTAAATACCCATTCAATTAATTTGATAGTATATCGAATGACAAACATAGAATTTTGCTCAATTAAACATACAATTAAATCTGACACCAAAAGTAAAACAATGATGAAATCATGAGACTACGTTTTCATTAATCATCAACTGGTCGTAAGACAGATGTCATTACAATGTTGTAACCCACTCTATGGGCACCATTTAAACATAAGGAGAGATCAAAACCATTAGGCCGGGTTTTGGGGTGAATGCGCTTGCCGCTTTCAACATGCATTACTCAAAAAATGTCTCTTGCTTTGTTCTTGGGGCTCTGGTAAGCACTTCAAAATGCGTTTACATGTATGACACATGGAATAAATATCCATAGCTTTGGTCCAGGAGGGAGGATTACTAGATATAGATTCGGGGGCTGCCCTTGGATAATCTCTCTCATATTGTTTTCTAGTTTCTATTTGCATATCGCGTAGAGGAGGAAAACCGGCTGTCGTATTTGTTTTGGTGCATGAACCCCAATCCACAATGCCGGCGTAAACACCTTTTTCGCCAAAATGCAGCATCATATTGCGAGAGTGTAGATCATTGTGGAGGTAGTTATGCATATGTATATACTTCAGAGTTTGGAGGAGAGCATTGATGATCTGCAAAATATTCTCCTGGAATAGCTCTACTATTCCTGCAGTGAGAACGTAATTGCGAATGACAAGCTGGCTGCCGTCTTCAGTGCATTATTTTATCCATTGCTCCACATGGCCGCCATTCCAAAATCGTGAAATGAGCATAGGTCACTCCACATGGCGCACCATGGCAAGAGGGTAGATAATACCACGATGTGAAATATCCAAAATTGTTGCTTCGTCTTTGACCTGTTGCTCCATGGTGGGCCCATGTAAGTGTACTTTGAACACTTTTGCAACATACACTTGATCTTTGAAAGCGGGATGTGTGACACCCACACGCTTCACATGTACCCATCTTCCCTCTCCCAGCTGTGGAGCTTGGATATTGAAGACAGCTATGTCGGGTAAAAGGTGTAAAATAGGTGGTAGCTGAGAGAGGTCTAATGCAGCAACGGATGACGCTGCACGCTCTGTTCTAAGAAGAATTTCTGGTTCAATAGCAACTTCGGAAGAGCTGGCTTCCACTCTTGCATGCTTTGCTGCTCTTTCTAACTTTTCCTTGCTCTTGAACTCTGTATAAAGCTGTTGCACAAGATGTATGCGCTCAGCTATGTTTGGCAAGGAAGTAATTGTAGGATTTTTCAATTCTTGAAAGGTTTTCATGATCTACACAATGGTTTGTTCGACCATGTTTACTAAAGCACCTGATGTCATGAGGGCTATGTCAAAAATAGCTGGTGCAAACTCTGCCTGGAGCTGCTCAAACACAAACTTGGTCAGAGTCTCTGTAAGCTGATAAAAAGGCTCCGGAGCGACAGGGTTTAAACAACGCCTAATCTCTGCCTCTGACATGTAATGAAAGTGTCTCACAATCACTTCGGAGACGAACTTTCGTTGATGTTTCGCTAGCTTCGTGTCTGCCATATCTGTATGACAAAATTATAAATTAAGAATCTTACGATAAGATTGTACACCATAGTTATTATATAATGAGTGTTAAGTTGTTAACCCTATATATATTAAATGATGATACAAATTTATTAAACAATATGAAATTATTGCAAATTAAAGAGAAAATCTTATGATTACAAACCACATTGTGCGAATCGACCATGAAAATTAAATTAGAGAGAGAGAGAGAGAGAGAGAGAGAGAGAGAGAGAGAGAGAGAGAGAGAGAGAGAGAGAGAGAGAGAGAAACAGGCTAGGAGTGTGAGATGCTCTCAGCACAAGAACTGGACCCTGCTATGTACAGAAGTGTGAGATGATGAAAGAAATCACATCTAAAGGATTGGAAAATCGTACATGTGAACAACCCAGCTAGTGTGAGATATTCCCAGCACAAGTCCTGGATGCTGTTGTAAAATAGATTGATAGTTTTTATCAATCTAATCCCTGATAAAGTGTGTGGAACTCACAACACAACTATCAGTGGTGCGGTGGATAAATTAACACTTGCAGATGTAAGTTACCTATCGTATGTGTTTACGTCCAAAACAACACCAAGTCATTTAATGATGAAAAATGATATTCTTTTGGAATATGAAACACACGAGTAACCAGTATGTCACATTAAGATGAAGAGGGCATGAAAATACGCATCTCTTCACTCTTAATATAACGAGTGGTAACGCTTGTGTTTCTATGTAACACATATGATAGAAAAACTTAATCTAAAATTGTAAATTTTATAAGCTATTTCCAATGGAGTGTGTGGAACGCACAACACAACCATCAACAAACAGCTCAACAATCTCAAATGTAAATCAATTGTTGTATATATCTATGTTCAGAGTAACACCAAGTCATCTGCTGATGAACAATGATGTTACTACAGAAATAGAAGCACAAAAATAACGAAAGTCACATTAAGATGAAGAGGGCATAAAGTATGCATCTGTGCACTCTTAAAATGACGAACATTAATATTTGTGCTTCTATGTAGAATAATCAACAATGACTTAATTTAAGATTGTAAATTTTATAGGCCACTCTAAAGTGAGAGGTGTAGCATCATGCCTACTACACTTCACGAGTCGACCTCTAATCCTAACTCATCTCTATGGTGAGAGGTATACTACTACACCATACGAGTGAGAATCTAAATTTACCCTAAGCCTTCCATGGAGCGAGTCATATGACTACACACCACGACAAAGGAGACTATATTCTACACACTTCTGGTGTGAGCCATATGGCTACACACCACGAAGTGGTCTACGACTTGCAAGCCAACTTTGTGGTGAGAGTCGAAACTACTGCACCACACAAGTCTGGCACAACACAAAAGAAAAGTTAGTATTTACTGAAAATTTAAAAATATACTTGAAAACTGTTGTAAACCGAAGGGACTGTTGCTATCTGCTAATCTCTCAAAAGCTCCAAGCTTTGCTAACTCCCAAAATCTCCAGAATGATTTTTGATCGAATACGGCAACAGTTGTATATATATAGACGTTTTCGATCGAGCTATTTTTCGATCAAAAAAGCTTTCGATCGAAAACTGTTTTATACGTGTATTCGGGTATTATTCGGAAATACGGCGTATAATGATGTTTTACACGTATAATTTTTGTTATACGGGCGTATAAATGCAACGTAAAGTTTGATGCATTATGCACATTGCTGTTGCAAGAGTCACTTTCCAGAAAAAACAGGACTAGGTAGCGTGTAGTTGAATAGGTTTTTATTGCTTCTCAAAGAAAGGGTGGTAATGCAACCACTTCTTATGGTTCTGCTGCGAGTGGCAAAAACTCTGTTCCTAATGCTTCTGCTCGCAGCACTTCGTCTCGCAATTTTGGTGATAAGGGAAAAAAGAAGATGTGTTGCCATTATTGTAAAGCTAATGATCACTTGATCAAGCAGAGTCCTAAGTTGAAGGCCAAAGAGGCTAAGAAGAAAGAGGGTGGTTCCACTGCAAATGCTGGTATTACTACAAATGCAGCCATTGTTGAGTCTTCTGTGAAAGGAGACTGTAATGATGATGTTGATGCAGAATGGGCTTTTAGTGCAGAGTGCACTTACAATCCTGTTGTCCATGATGCATGCATGTCAGTTGTTGGTGCAGATACACATGTGTGGTATTTCGATAGTGATGCTACAACGCACATTACCTCACATCGTGAATTGTTCACCTCTCTCGAGTCTGTCCCTCATGGGAATTCAGTCACTTGTGCCAACGATGCCTCTTATCCGGTTCATGGACCTGGAAAGATTGTGCTTACTGCTGCAAATGGCAGTTCTTTCATACTTGTTGATGCACTTTATGTACCTAGGATCAAGAAGAATCGCTTGTCTGTATCCGCACTTGCTAGACTTGGACTTCTGGTCAAATTTGTGGATGACAGATGTACAATTCATGATCTCAGTTTTGGTGATGAAATCGTTGCATCTGGCGTTTTGTGCCGTGGGCTGTATAAGATCACTTTGTATGACAAGTGTGGAAAAAATTTTGCAAATGCAATTGCAAATTCAAGGGCTATTTCAGATGCAAAACTTTGGCATGCACATTTTGGTCATCTAAATTTTGCCAGTTTGCTGCGTTTGTAGAAATCTGATATGGTTGCTTCTTTGCCGCCTCTTGAAGCACCTGTCAAACATGTCTGTGAAGGCTATATTCTGGGTAAAATGCAGCATTCTAAGGTTCCAAAGGATGGTTCAGTTAGGGCCACATGCAAGTTGTAGCTTGTGCATTGTGATGGTTGTGGGCTCATGCAAACTCCGTCCTTGAGCATTTACCTGTACTTTGTGAATTTCCTTGATAATTACTCCAGGCATGCATGGGTATTTCCGCTTAAATCGAAGTTCAAAGTTTTTATGTGCTTCAAACAATTTCTTGCTATGGCTGAAAATGTCTCGAAATGTACTATGGGCACCCTCCGTTCTGATCGAGGGGGGAGTATATGTCTCATGAATTTAATGCATTTCTGGCTAGTCATGGATAAAACACCAATCTATAGTGCCTTATACAGCTCATCAAAATGGTGTTGCCGAGAGGAAAATCAGGTCACTTACGAAAATGGCACGATGTATGGTCAAATGTCAAGCTTCGCTGCATTCTTTTTGGCTCGAGGCCACCATGTGTGCCACTTATGTACTAAACAGGTGTCCTACGAAATCTTTGCAGTCTATTACTCCATATGAAGCATGGCATGATAGAAAGCCCTCTATTGAGCACATGTGTGTTTTTGGTTGTTTGGCATATGCTTTGGTGACATAAACATAGCACAAAAAATTGGATGATAAGGCTGTCAAATGTATTTTTCTTGTTGGTTATAGTGTTGAAAGCAAAGGTTACAGGTTGTATCATCCGCAAACAAAGATTATTCTGGTTTGAGGGGATGTAGTGTTTGTAAAAGATTCTGTTCAGCCCTGTACTAGAGACAGTAATGTAAGCTCACAGGACATTTATGACACTTTGTTGCCTCTTTTTCAGTGGTGCAAATACAAATGTAAGTTCTAGTGAGGCAAATGTATAGCCTATGGGGGTTTCTGAAAATGTTACAGATCAGCCTATTACTGATGCAGAGGTACATGATGTAATTTATGAGGAAAGGGTTGAAAATGAGCAGGTTAGAGGTATGCCAAAATGGCTAGTGCATACATTGTGTTACAGTAAATTGGATGGACCTTTGTCTAGTCGTACTCGTTCAGACTCTCATTGAAGGTGCCGGGGGAAGCGTGTGCAAGTGCAAGTGCGAGAGTAAAGAGAGAGAGACCTGCTTTGGGTGGAGCGCACAACAACATTATCCTGTTTTGCAGCTCCTTATTCTGTTGTATTAAAGAATAAGTGTATAATGGTTAAGTTAGTAGATGGGTTAATAGTAAGTGGGATGTCCGGCCAGTTGGCCTGAATCCCAACAAACTCCCACGTGAAGGCCAACGCAGCCCAAGTGACGTGGTATGTACAACCGTGAAGCAATCTAGTGGCTTCAACCTATACCCATCAACTCACTGCAACGTGTAAACCACTCCAAAGCTAAGCCTTTCATCAAAGCATCTGCTGGGTTGTCATCAGTGTGTACCTTGACCAAATCAATGAGCTTTTTGTCCAAGAAATCTCTCACGAGATGATACCTGACTTCAATGTGTTTCAATTTGGAGTGAAACACGGGATTCCTTGCCAATGCAAGAGCACTCTGACTATCACAATATATCACTGGAGTCTCATCAATGCCAAGATTTCTGACTAAGCGAGATAACAATACAACCTCTTTACTTGCATCCGATAATTCAACGTACTCTGCTTCCGTAGTGGAAGACGACGTACAATCTTGAAGACATGACCTCCAAGATACTGTTGCTCCAACAAATATGAAGACATAGCTAGATGTAGATCTCCTATTGTTGACACAACCCGCATAGTCTGCATCCGCAGAACCCGCGATGGATGCATCACTGTTCCTGAAGCGTAAACACCTGCCGCCCGTACCCAACAGAACTAGAATGATCATCGAGCCATCATCTAGCTTTTTTGTGTACAAGCAGTGATCCTCTTCGCTCCTTTTATATCCTTGAGACCTCATACATGCATCAAATTGATCATACTACTGCCTTGAAACCTGCTTTAAGACATAAAGTGCCTTTTTGAACTTACATAATAGCTCCTCACGAGATGCGTTCTCCTGAACAAACCCTTCAGGCTGCTGCATGTAAACATCCTCATCGAGATTCCCGTGAAGAAATGTTGTCTTCACATCCATTTGGATAAGTTCCATGTCCTCAATCGCTACAAGACCAAGTACGGTTCTAAGCATTGTCATCTTGACCACATGTGAAAAGATTTCATCAAAATCAACTCCCTTTTTCTATTTGAACCCTTTGGCTACAAGTCTAGCCTTGTACTTTGGATTTGGATCACCTGAGGTAAATTTATTCTTGTAAACCGATTTGCAAGGTAAAGATTTTGCATCATTTGGCAGTTCTACCAAGTCCCAAGTGTCATTAGCCAGAATTGAGTTATACTCAAATTCCATAACATGCTCCCACTTCACCACATCATCCGTCATCATGGCTTCTTGGTAGCAGCTTGGCTCACCGCAATCAGTCAACATGATGTAATCAAGACCTGGCTCAAAACGCGTAGGTGGACGAGAGACTCTATTAGACCGTCTCACTCCTTGACCATTGCTATCCTCTCCCTCTGGAGCATTGCTAGTGGAAGGTACATCACTAGCCTGCTGAGTTGATTTCACTGTCTTTGAGGCAACATCCTCAAAAGTGACTTTCCGAATCTCTATTTCCTTGATAGGTTGTTTGTGCATCTTTGACTCATTGAAGATCACATCTGAACTACGGATGACTCGACGAGATTCCGGGTGCCAGAGACGATATCCCATCTCTCCATCTGCATCATATCCAATGAAAATACATTTGTGTGACTTTGGCTCTAACTTCTGTCGAAGTTGTTTAGGCACGTGAGCATAAGCTTCACAACCAAAAACACGTAGATGGTCATAGTGGGGCTTACATTTAGACCATAAATCTTTTGGAATCTCATAATTCAATGGAGTACTAGGTGAACGATTTATAATGTGCAATGCATTCAAGACGGCTTCTGCCCAAAAGCCTTGTGTGAGATTTGCTCTAGAAAGCATGGCTGTGACTGTTTCCTGAATCGTACGATTCATGCGCTCAGCAACTCCATTCTGAGCTGGTGTATATGGTGCACTAAACTGCCTTTTAATCCCCCTTTTAGCATATAAATTGTCAAACTTCTTGGAGACATACTCTCCACCGTTGTCAGTCCGCAACCTCTTGACTTCCTTGCCGGACTAATTATCAACGAGTGCTAAAACTTTTTGGAACATAGGAAGAACTTGGTCCTTATGTTTCAAAGGATACGCCCACACCTTTCGAGTAGAGTCATCTATGAATGTCACACAATAGTTGCCCCCCCCTAGAGCTTTGGTTGACATAGGACCACAAACATCACTATGTACTAAATCTAGAGGTTCGGCTCGCTTTTGACTCAATGGTAAGTGAACGGACCTAGTCTGTTTTCCATAGATACAGTGCTCACAAATAGGAAAGTGAACATAAGACAAGACAAGTAAGTAGCCAAGACGAGAGTCAGAGATCTCATTCGTTTTTAGCTAATATGACCTAGCCGGCAATGCCACAACTCAATAGACGGCAGCTCGGCTATAAATATGTAATCATGACCAACATCTCACACATGCATGGAATACAAGGTACCATGCTTCCGACCTCTGAGTACAACAAGATTACCTTTGCGTACTATCCACGAACCATTGCCAAACGTGGTGTTGTAGCCCAAATCATCAAGCTGACCAACAACAATCAAGCTTTTAGTCAACTTGGGCACATGTCTGACATTACATAAAGTAAAGTGTGTGCCATTCCTTAGATGCAATTTGACATTTTCGACACCCTCAATGTCTAGTTCATAAGCATCACCAAGTCTCACTTTGCCACAAGAGCGAGATTAAGTAGAGAACCACTCTCTACGTGGTGTCACATGGAAACTCGCACCAGAATCTACTATCCAATTCTGTGCATAATGTGCATCTTCTGTAACAAGAGCCTTGATAGGCACATCTGCTGTGAAGACGAATACGTCAGAGGTAAGTGGCATAACAACCACTGGAACAGTCTCTACAATAGGAGCATTTGAAGACTCTAGCACATTGATCTCCTCTAACTTTGCTTTGCCCTTGTTGTCATCAGACTTAGAAGTGTCACCGGATTTTTTATCCTTCTTCCTTTGTTGCAATTTCCTGGAATCCTTCTTCACATGCCCTTTTTTATGGTAGTGATAGCACTCGACATTACGCATAGAACCCGAAGACTTACTGCGTGAGCCCCCATGTTCCTTGCTTTTGGCACGACTTTGAGTGCAAACCCTCTGTCTATCACTAGCAACATACGCATCAACATCCTTCTTGCCTTTGAGAGATTTTGTGCAAATCTCCTCAGTAAACAAACTCCCAAGGACGTCATTGTCCACTAGACTGATTCCAAGTGCTGAGTTGCTAATTGCAGTATAGAACGTATCCCAAGATGAGGGTAAACTGCATAGCAAGAATATACATTTGATTTCCTCATCGAAGACCAAACCCTGAGTGGTCAACTGAGTGCAAATGATATTGAACTCATTAATGTGAGTACAAATAGTGCCCTCTTCCTTCATACAAAAGTCAAACAACTTCTTCATCAAGAAAACCTTATTAGTGGCACTTTTGTTCTCATAACTGGAACACAACTTATCCCATACATCTCTAGCAGTCCTTTCTCCAACTATAGTAAAGTACACAAATTTGGCCAAATGCAAACAAAGGGTAGATTTGGCCTTAGCATCAAGTTTCTCCCACTCAACATCTGTATACTCACCCTCTGGGCGCTCCATGATAGGATCCATCTGGCCTTTTTGTAAAAGAACATCTTGAATCTGCTTTTTCCAAATAGCAAAATTCGTCCCATCAAAATATTGGATATTGTAAATATCCTTTTCATCATTAGATGACATGGTTGCAAACTAAAGATAATATGGTGATAAACACTGGTAATTTTGGGAAAAATTTGATAGAGTTTTCCCAGAAAAACTGACAGAATCTCAATCCAAAACTGCCACAAGAGATCAGTAACGCATCAAAAGTAATGCTCTGAAAGCATAAGACAGGCGCATCAACCACTAACTGTGCATAAAAAGTCAAAAGCTGACCCAAGACTGCCAACACGGCGTCAAATGCATGTAGCCCTCTCTATACATGTCCTATGGTGAGAACACGAAAAAGGGGTACTCCAGCAACCTGTATCACCGAAATGATCTCAACTTTTGAGAATCCCACAGCTCAAGAAAACCTCACGCTATCGACCCTCAGAAAAGGTTATGCAGACAAGAAACCAGCCCAGTCTCAGAAAGGGCCTCTGAACCGAGTCTCAGAAACGGTTGAGACTGCTAGAAACAAGCCAAATCGGCTCCACAAAAGGTACATATGGCAGTTTCCGCAACCCAACGTACATCCACTCAACAATACTGCAAGGTGTAGTATACGTGCTCAAATAGGTGCCAAACAAAATGTGCAAGTAGTAAACAAATCTCTATGGGGAGTAAAACCGCTCTCAAAAGAGCTCAAGCACTATCAAAAGTGCCAAAACAATGCATATGTGCATCAAGTACTCCCACTGAAATCTGTGCTGATGCTAAACACTGCAACCTATAAGAAACTTGGATGTCCTGTATGTATGCAAGAACCTGTGAGGAGAAGGATGCCTGAAAAACCCGAGACAATGTCGATGCCAAAAAGTGCTCCTAATCATCCCGTAAACATCGTCTTACTAGAACATAATAGCCATAAAACAGCTATGTACAATCCCAAAATAGTCTCTGAACAACTTGCACATGTGTCCTGTACGTGTATCTGTATATGTAGAAAAAGTGGAGCTGAAAAATACAACTCCTGAAGAGTAGCTCGGATGAAGCTTTCGACTGCACGAACAGCTTCAAAAGGGGGTTAAAACTCAGGACACCTTATGGAAACGCTCTCAGAACGCTAAATTTGCCGATGCCAAAATCGGAAACCTGTTTGCACTTTTAGAAGTGCGCGCGCGTGGATGTGAAAACGGCAAGCACAAACCTTGCTCTGATACCAGTTGAAGGTGACACGAGAAGAATGTGCAAGTGCAAGTGAGAGAGCACAGGGAGAGACCTACTTTGGGTGGAGTGCACATCAACTCTATCCTGTTGTTGCAGCTCCTTATTCTGTTGTATTTAAGAATAAGTGTATAAGGGTAAGTTAGTAGATGGGTTAGTAGTAAGTGGGATGTCCGGCAAGTTGGCCTGAATCCCAACACTCACCATGCATCTTATGCATCAGATTGTTATGCTTTGGCCGTGTCTAGCTTACATGATGTTGAGGAGCCTCTGTCTTTAGATGAAGCATAGAATTTGGAAAATTGGATGGCTACCATGCAATCAGAATACCATGCACTTATAGAAAATGACACATGGACATTATGTGATTTGCCACCTGGAAAAAAGGCCATTGGTACGAAGTGGGTTTACAAGTTGAAATGCAAGCCAGATGGTGAGATCGATCGCCATAAGGCTCGACTTGTTGCAAAGGGTTATGCACAGCAAAAAGGCATAGATTATGAAGAGACTTTTGCTCCCACTTGTTTTATGACTACTGTGCATTTTCTATGTGCATTGACAGCTCATTTTTGTTGGGATGTACATCAATCAGACATTGTTACTGCTTTCTTGAATGGTGACATATTTGAGAAAGTTTATCTAATGCAGCCTCGCGGTTTTGTCAAGAAAGGACAAGAGGACAAAGTGGGCAAATGTAACAAGGCTTTGTATGGGTTGAAGCAATCTCCTTGTGCTTGGTATGAGAAAGATGACACTCATTTGGTCAAACAAGGCTTTCGTAACAGTCCAACAGAAATCACATTGTATGTAAAGCATGAGGGTGATGTACTTCTCATTGTGGTTCTTTATGTAGATGATTTGTTGATCACTGGACCAAATGAGAGAGAATTCTGAATTTAAGGCTGATTTGAATGCTAATTTCAAGATGAAAGATTTGGGACTGTTGCATCATTACTTGGGTATACATTTTACATAGTGACATTGCTATGTAAATTTGGAGTTGAGGATTGCAAACCTATTGCCACTCCCATGGAAACAAGTTTGAAGTTGAGTCTACATGATGTTGGCAATCTTGCTGATGTCACTCTTTACCAAACTGCTGTTGGCTGCCTCATTTATGTATGCAACACGAGGCCAGATATTCAGTTTGTAGTCTCACAGGTCAACAGATTTATGCATAGCCCAGGGTCTAAGCATTGGCAGGCTGTCAAGAGGATTTTATGCTACCTTAGTGGCACTTTACATCTTGGCTTGTTTTATCCGAAGGGGGAATCATTGCCGCCAGACTTACATGCTTTTTTGGACTCAAATTGGGCTGGCTGTTTTGACACGCTGGTACAACCAAACTGTGTCGATCTATGGAAGTGTAAGAAGTCCATGCATGGAGGTTTGCAGGTAAGTGGAAGGTACATTGGGCATTGCAGGTAAGTGGAAGGTAAGTGGAAGGTACCTCTGTTAGCTCATGTTATAGTGTTGCAAAATGAGGGCACCATTCCGACGGTTTCGAACCTCTTTGAATTCTTGAAAGTCGAGGGCTAGTAGCTCGGCTCCAGTTTGTCAACGACCATGGCAGCCAGGCCATTCTCGGCGTGATGCTTTTCATCCGAGATACATTGTCCGAAAAGAGTTCTATCAAATTGCGACAGAGTTTGTTGGTCCTCACAATGGCTGTGTGCTTCCTGGAGCGGTGAGCCACATTAAGGTGTTTTCTGAGACAATGGGACCTGAGAAGTCAAGGCTATGCAAAGGAATGTCCCGATGGAGGTTTTCTTGATTGACAATCAAAGACGACCGTTGCGGCGTGTGCAAGGGGGCTAAGCCCGAAGAAAACTTTTTAAAGCTATTAATATATAAAAAAAAATGTATTTCAGCTGTTGTAGTCGACGAGGAGTGCATAGGAAAAGAAAGGCCAAGTGTTGGCACCATGCAGAGGGTGGCGGGCCAGTTTTGGAAGGCCAGTGAACATGAAGAGGAGAACCCGCCAGGGGGGCGACATGAAAAAGAGGGGCCGGGTCAGTTTTTGAGGAGGTAAGCGACCACTAGCGAGGTTGCTATTGGCCTAGCAGAGAAGGAGTTGGCTTGTGAAAAGCCACCAGAGCTGCAGGGCAGCACCTCAGTTGGATTGAAGAGGCCGCACGGACCGATTAAGTGCATGGATGGGCTGCAGCTAGTGAGCAGTGCCACAGGAGGGCCAGGAGCCGAGAAGGAGAGGCCTCCCCAGTGAGGGCTTGAGGGGGCGGGTTGGTGCATGACATAGGGGCGCTGCAGTTGAAGCTGAAGGTCGGAGCTGCAGGGCAGCGTGATCAAGAGGAGGTGGCCGCCAGTGGTATCAAGGGGCGAGTCACAAAGGCTACCAGAAGGGGGGGGCCAGTAATCGAGGAGAAGGGACCACTAGTGGCTGATTGGTAGCATAGAGTAGAGGGATGCCATCAGGGAGCCCGTGAGCAGAGATAAAGGGGAGGTCAAAGACTATGGCATGGAGGCAGTAAAAGGGCCACGAGGTGTGATAGCGGGGAACTATGAGCAAGCTGGGAGCAAGACTTATCGGATCCTACGCTCAAGGAGTACAGTGTCTACGCCAATTCATCATTGTACATTCTTTAAATGAAACCAAGTGTATCAAAATTATGTCTGGTCTCTATGTGTATAGCATTTGAGTGCATCCCTCCCGTTTGTAGTACATGTGATTGGTTTGTGTGCGAGTGTGCTATGTACAAGGGATCGTGCAAGGCTATGTGTGTTGGTGGATATAGGGTTACATATTTGTGGGTGTTGCACATGTGAGAGATCGGACAAGAGTCTATGTGTCAACCACTTTTGAGATGCAGAATATAGTGCTTTGAAGGTTCGAAGGTAGAAGCTATCATTGTATGCTTTGTGATCGAGTGCATATAGTCTCGGCTAGTTGGGATCGGGCTTGGACAATAGCTGTTTGCAGATTGTCTATCTGGATGTGTGTTTGCTAGGGGATAGGGGTGCTGTGAGATCACTGAGCTATATAGAGGCATTGAGTTTATGTGTTGGTGGTTTTCCCACTTCCCCCTTTCCAACGCGAGTGTCCACAAGTGGTGTTTGTTTCATGCTTGGCAGTTCATGTATATCATGGTTGAGTAAGAAGCAACCTACTGTGGCCACTTTGAGTTGTGAGGCTGAGTACAAGGCAGTCTTCATTGTTAAGTATGGAGCCTGATTTACCCTTGTAATTTTATGTGGTAAAAGCGCACATTTGTAAGGCCCCCATTATGAGGAGAAGCCATCGTGCGTGAAGGAAAATCACTCACCGGAAACCAAAATTTTCACGGACAAGAATCAGGGGCAACTTTAGAGGCCTCGGGGGCGGAGGCCCCCGAGACTTTTTTTCGCCGGAATATTCCTTTTCACCGGAATATTATGGCCAGACGGCGGCTGGAAAGTGGTCGGAAAACAACCGGTGGGTTGGTCGGTAGTCAATGGCCGGTGGCCGGTGGTCGGAAGTCAATGGCCGGTGGCCGAATTCAAAAGCGGACTTGTCTTCTCAAGGGTGGCCACACATGGGTAGATTGAAGGGTCCGATTTGGACTTATTCGCACAAGGGCGGCTACACATGGCTGTCTCTCATAAGAGAGGGCAGCCCTTTTGGCCTATAAAAGGAGGCCATTTCTACACACATTTTATAGTGTGAAGTTAATGCAACAAGGTGAGTGTGAGGTGGTGAGAGTGAAGCAAGGCGGGAGCTCTATCAAGGATTTAATCCCTTTGTAAAATACTTCTTCTATTGAAGTGCTAAAGCCATTGAGTGGCTGCTTTCCCGTGGACGTAGCCCACATTGGGTGAACCACGTATATCGTGTGTACTCTCTCTCTCTCTCTCTCTCTCTCTACTCTATAATCTCTTGTGTGTGAAATTTATCTCTCTCCATTAAGTAATCTACTAAAAAATCTATTTAGCTACGTCTTATTTCCTAACAACTGGTATCAGAGCAAGGTTTGCTCGTAGCTAAATTATCTCAAGGAAAGGATTCCTTGAATTGGGTGGGAGTTATGGCGGAGGAAGGGAAGCTCAAGATTGATAATTTCAACGGAAAAAACTACCAACATTGGAAGATGCAGATTGAAGACTATCTCTACCAGAAGGACCTCTATTTGCCACTAGGCGGTCTTGCGAAGAAGCCCGCAACAATGGCAGATGAAGCATGGATTGTCCTTGATCGAAAGGCACTGGGAACAATCTGGTTAAGCTTGGCGTCAACGGTGGCCTTCGATGTTTTGGAGATGAAGACCACGCAGGACTTGATGAAGTCACTTGACGACTTCTACGAGAAACCATCGGCATCCAATAAGGTATTTCTTATGAAGCGCTTGTTCAATCTAAAGATGGCAGAGAATGGTTTAGTTGCAGAACACCTGAATGACTTTAACACAAACATAAGACAACTTCGATCAGTGAAAATCAATTTTGATGACGAAGTGCGAGCTCTCCTTATACTATCATCTCTACCGGATAGTTAGGACAGCCTTGTGATGGCTGTAAGTAATTCTATCTCTGGCACAAATACTCTTAAGTTTGATGATGTTGTGGGTGTTCTCCTAAGCGAGGAAATGGGAAGGAGAAGCACAGGAGAATCATCAAGTGCTGCACTATCAGTGGAAACAAGAGGAAGGCCTAAGGAGAGGTTCAAAAACCAAAAGGGTCGTGATCGCTCAAGGCGGAGCAAGTCACGCACAAAGTCAGTTCTTGAATGTTGGAACTGCAGAAAGAAGGGCCATGTCAAGAAGGATTGCTGGTCCAAGAAGAAGAAGGAGACAGAGTCTCAAAACAACAAGCCAACATCGGAGGCCAATGTGGCAGGTAAAGTAGAGCAAGATGCTCTAATTCTCTCGTTAGACAATGTGTCTAATTCCTGGAAAGTAGATTCTGGGGCTTCATTCCATGCGACACCACACAAGCAACATTTCCAAGACTACACCAAAGGTAATTTTGGGTATGTATACTTGGGAGATGATGAAGCTTGTGAGATTGTCGGCAAAGGTACAGTCTCTGTCAAAACTGCTAACGGAAATGAATGGAAGCTTAAAGATGTTAGGCATGTTCCTTCTCTTCGCAAGAATTTGATCTCTACAGGACAATTGGATGATTAAGGTCACAACATTGCATTCGGAAACAAACGGTGGAAGATCTCAAAGGGATCTTTGGTGGTTGCCAAGGGAGAAAAAGTCGGTACACTTTACTTGTGTACTGTTGGCACGCAACCTTCAACTTGTGCAGCAACTACAGAAGTTGACATTGCGGTGTGGCACTACCAACTTGGGCATATGAGTGCCAAAGGAATGCAAATCCTTCAAACAAAGAAGCTTCTACCAGGTTTGAAAGAAGTGGACTTAGAGTTCTGTGAAGATTGTGTTTATGGTAAACAAAAGAGGGTAAAATTTCAAAAATCAGGAAATGAAAGAAAAAATAAAAAACTTGAGTTGGTTCATTCTGATGTTTGGGGTCCTGCAAGTACACCATCACTTGGTGGCTCATTGTACTATGTAACATTCATAGATGATGCGACTAGAAAAACATGGGTTTATGTCATGAAGAATAAATCCGACGTATTTTCCAGATTTCAAAGGTGGAAAGCCTTTGTGGAGAATGAAACAGGTACCAAGGTTAAATGCCTGAGATCCGACAATGGAGGTGAATATTGCAGCCAAGCTTTTGAAAGCTTTTGTGCTAGCAATGGCATTCGGAGGCAAAGTACAACCCCAAGGACACCTCAACAAAATGGGATTTCGGAAAGGATGAACAGGACAATCATGGAACGAGCACGAAGCATGCGGCTACATCCAGGCCTATTGCTTGAGCTTTGGGCGGAACCTGTAAGTACGTCTGTGTACTTAATCAATCGGTCACCCTCAACGGCATTGGATGGGGGAGTTCTAGAAGAGGCATGGGCAGGTAAACCGGTGAATTATGCATTTCTCAAAGTGTTTGGGTGTGAGGCTTTCATGCACATAGATAGAAGCCTAAGATCAAAGCTAGATGCAAAGTCCAAAAAGTGTTTCTTCATTGGCTATGGAGAAGGAGACTTTGGGTATCGCCTATGGAATCCTGAAGATGGTAAAATCTTAAGGAGTAGGGATGTAATTTTTAACGAAAAAAATATGTACAAAGATTACTTGGAAAGAAAACAAACAAAAGAAACAAGTGATGAGTACATGGAGCTTGAGGATGGTGAAGACTCAAGGACTACAAACGGTGACAATGTGCAACAACATCAACCAAATGAAGAGCCTCAACCTATTCCCCGAAGATCTACAAGAGCAAGTAGACCTCCAGAAAGGTTTGTTCCTTCCTTCAACCATCTCTTGATCTCAGATTCTGGAGAGCCAGAATCATACGAAGAAGCTATGCAACATGACTCCAAAGAAGAATGGACGAAGAGCATGCAAGTGGAGATGGAATCACTACATCGCAACCAAACATGGGAGCTGGTTGAGTTGCCTAAAGGTATGCGGGCACTTCAAAACAAATGGGTGTACAAGCTGAAGGAAGAAGAAGGTCGGAAGAAAAGGTACAAGTCTAGGCTTGTGGTAAAAGGTTTTTCTCAAAAGAAAGGTATCGACTTCAATGAAATATTTTCTCATGTTGTAAAACTGAACTCAATTAGGCTTGTCTTAAGCCTTGTGGCTGCTCATGATCTAAATCTCGAGCAAATGGATGTAAATATGGCATTCCCTCACGGTGACTTAGAGGAGGAAATCTACATGCTTCAACCAAAGGGGTATGAAGTAAAAGGTGAGGAGAAAATGGTTTGCAGATTAAAGAAGAGCTTGTATGGTTTAAAGCAAGCATCAAGACAATGGTACTTGAAGTTTGATCGATGGATTTTGGATCATGGATTCACAAGATGCAACTCGAATCACTGCATCTACATGAAGAATTTGGGAGATGGGAAATTCATCATCCTAATGTTGTATGTTGATGACATGTTGATTGCAAGTGCTAACATGCAGGACATCAAAGACCTAAAAGAGGAACTGTCCAAATCTTTTTCAATGAAAGATTTAGGTGTTGCAAAGAGGATACTTGGTATGAAAATATCAAGGGACAGGACGAAGAAGACAATAAAGCTATCTCAAGAAGATTACATCAAGAAGGTACTAGAAAGGTTTGCAATGCAAAATGCAAAACCAGTTTCTACACCTTTGGCTGGTCATTTTAAACTAACGAAGGATATGTGTCCAAAGACACAAGAGGAGATAGCCTATATGCCTAAAGTTCCATATGCTGCAGCGGTAGGTTCTCTAATGTATGCTATGGTCTGGACAAGGCCAGACATTGCACATGCAGTGGGAGTTGTGAGTAGGTTCATGGACAACCCAGGTAAAGAGCATTGGCAAGCTGTGAAGTGGATACTTAGGTATCTAAAAGGGACAACAACAAATGCTTTGTATTTTGGAGGAACTGATATTTTTCTAGAAGGGTATGCTAATGCAGATATGGCAGGTGACAAAGATACTCGAAGGAGCACTACTGGCTATGTGTTCACAGTTGGAGGCACAGTAGTATGTTGGGCTTCAAAGCTACAGAAAGTGGTTTCACTTTCTACCACGGAAGCAGAGTATGTAGCAATGACGGAGGCAAGCAAAGAAATTATGTGGCTTCACAGATTCTTAGAAGAGCTTGGATTCAAACAAGACAATTGTGTCTTGTACAATGATAGCCAAAGCGCTATCCATCTTGCGAAGAACTCAGCCTTTCATTCAAGGACAAAGCACATTGAGGTGAGATATCACTTCATACGCACTCTTTTGGAAGAGGGACAGCTAAAGCTAGGAAAGGTGCATACAAGTGAAAATCCTGCAGACATGTTTACAAAGGTGGTCTACAAGGAGAAGTTGAGCTTTTGCTCATTTTCAATCGGCATTCAAAGATAAGAAGCCAGAATGGAAAGCAGTCACATGTTTGGTTTGGAGATCAGTCTCCAAGTGGGAGATTGTTAAGTATGGAGCCTGATTTACCCTTGTAATTTTATGTGGTAAAAGCGCACATTTGTAAGGCCCCCATTATGAGGAGAAGCCATCGTGCGTGAAGGAAAATCACTCACCGGAAACCAAAATTTTCACGGACAAGAATCAGGGGCAAATTTAGAGGCCTCGGGGGCCTCCGCCCCCGAGACTTTTTTTTCCGCCGGAATATTCCTTTTCGCCGGAATATTATGGCCGGACGGCGGCCGAAAAGTGGTCGGAAAAAAACCGGTCGGTTGGCCGGTAGTCAATGGCCGGTGGCCGAATTCAAAAGCGGACTTGTCTACTCAAGGGCGGCCACACATGGGCAGATTGAAGGGTCCGATTTGGACTTATTCACACAAGGGCGGCTACACATGGCTGTCTCTCATAAGAGAGGGTAGCCCTTTTGGCCTATAAAAGGAGGCCATTTCTACACACATTTTATAGTGTGAAGTTAATGCAACAAGGGGAGTGTGAGATGGTGAGAGTGAAGCAAGGCGGGAGCTCTATCAAGGATTTAATCCCTTTGTAAACTACTTCTTCTTTTGAAGTGCTAAAGCCATTGAGTGGCTGCTTTCCCATGGACGTAGCCCACATTGGGTGAACCATGTATATCGTGTGTACTCTCTCTCTCTCTCTCTCTCTCTCTCTCTACTCTATAATCTCTTGTGTGTGAAATCTATCTCTCTCCATTAAGTAATCTACTCAAAAATCTATTTAGCTACGTCTTATTTCCTAACATTCACAGCTATGGTTGAATGTGTATGGCTCAGGTGCCTTATGGCTGATTTGGGTGCTGGACATGAAACTACCGACACTATCTACATTGACATTCAGAGCGCATTGGCAGTTGCGAGGAACCCAATTTTTCATGCTTGCACAAAGCACATTGAGGTGCATTACCACAATGTCAGGGAGAGGCTCTCAGCAGGAGAGGTCATCTTGGCTTATGTGCCAACACAGGACAACCTTGCAGATCTTTTCACAAAGGCATTGTCTCATGAGAAGCTTGAAGCTTTCCACAAAGCTTTGGGCTTACTCCCCTTTGTGGACTGATCATGTCCTCAGGGCATGACACTTCCCTTTACTCATGTGCCAACTCTTGTTCACTGTATCACTCCAGGGGGGATTTGTTACCGTATACATGTGGCAGTGATGTGTGTGAACACACTAGGACCGCCGGGGCATTTTTTTCCTCTTTAAGAGGTTTTTCCCCCCGTGCATTGTATATACGCCCATCACTCGAGGGCTATCTATCTTTCCATTGCACACTAAGGAATACACTCTCTATTGTGTGCCTTGAGATTCCTTCGTCTTCTCCAAGATGTGTGCATTTCTCTGCAACCCTAATTTCAACAGTAAACCCACTTTTTACCAATGGCCTTTTTGCTAGGAGGCAAATCACATAAAGTCCATGTGTCATTTTCTATAAGTGCATCATGTTCTGATTGCATGGTAGCCATCCAATTTTCTGAATTTTGTGCTTCATCAAAAGAGAGAGGCTCCTCAGCATCATGTAAGCTAGACACAGCCAAAGCATAACAATTTGATGCATAAGATGCATGGCAAGAGCCTGAACGAGTACGACCAGACAAAGGTGCATCCAATTTATTGTCACGCATAGTGTGCACCAACCAATTTGGCATATCTCTAGCCAGCTCATTTTTAGCCCTTTCCTCATCAAGTACATCATGTACATCTACATCAGTAATAGGCTGATCTGTAACATTCTCAGAAACCCCCATAATCTGTACATTTGCATCATTGGAATTTACATTCAAACTTCCACCACTGAAAAGAGGCAACAAAGTGTCATAAATGTCCTATGAGCTTACATTACTGTCTCTGGTACATGACAGCAAGGGCTGAACAAAATCTTCCACAAACACTACATCTTGTGAAACCAAAATATGCTTTGTTTGCGGATGATACAACCTGTAACCTTATCATCCAATTTTCTGCATTATGTTTGTGGCACCAAAGCATATGCCAAACAGCCAAAAACACGCATGTGCTCAATAGAAGGCTTTCTATCATGCCATGCTTCATATGGAGTAATAGACTGCAAAGATTTTGTAGGACACTTGTTTAGTACATAAGTGGCACACATGATGGCCTCAAGCCAACAAGAATGCGGCAAAGCTTGACTTTTGACCATACATCGTGCCATTTCCGTAAGTGACCTGTTTTTCCTCTCAGCAACACCATTTTGCTGAGGTGTATAAGGCACTGTAGATTGGTGTTTTATCCCACGACTAGCTAGAAATGCATTAATTCATGAGGCATATACTCCCCCCCTCGATCGGAACGGAGAGTGCCCATAGTACATTTTGAGACATTTTCAGCCATAGCCAGAAATTGTTTGAAGCACATAAAAACTTTGGACTTCGCTTTAAGCGGAAATACGCATGCATGCCTGTCAATGAAATTCACAAAGTACAGGTAATTGCACAAGGATGGAGTTTGCATGGTCCCACAAACATCACTATGCACAAGCTGCAACCTGCATGTGGCCCTAACTGAACCATCCTTTCGAACCTTAGAACGCTGCATTTTACCCAGAATACAGCCTTCATAAACATGTTTGACAAGTGCTTCAAGAGGCCGCAAAGAAGCAACCATATCAGATTTTTGCAAACAAAACAAAACTCACAAAATTCAGATGACCAAAATGTGAATGCCAAAGGTTTGCATCTGAAATAGCCCTTGAATTTACTGATCACTGGGCCAAATGAGAGACATATTTTGCTGAATTTAAGAGTGATCTGAATGCTACTTTCAAGATGAAAGATTTGGGGCTATTGCATCATTACTTGGGTATACAATTTAAGCAGTGTGATGGTGGTATTGCCTTGTGTCAGAAAAGTTACATAGAGACATTGCTATTGAAGTTTGGACTTGAGGATTGTAAACCTATTGCCACTCCCATGGAAACAGGTTTAAAATTGAGTCTTCATGATGCTGTTAATCTTGCTGATGTCACTCGTTACCAAACTGTTGTTGGATGCGTCACTTATGTATGCAACACAAGGACGGATATTCAGTTTGCAGTCTCACAGGTCCACAAATTTATGCATAGCCCAGGGTCTAAGCATTGGCACGTTGTCAAGAGGATTTTTTGCTACCTTAGTGGCACTTTACACCTTGGCTTGTTTTATCCCAAGGGGGGATCATTGCCGCCACACTTACATGCTTTTTTGGACTCAAATTGGGCTGGTTGTTTTGACACACGAGTGTCCATAAGTGGTATATCATGGTTGAGCAAGAAGCAAACTATTGTGGACACTTTGAGTTGTGAGGCTGAGTATAGAGCAGTCTTCACAGCCATGGTTGAATGTGTATGGCTCAGATGCCTTCTGGCTGATTTGGGTGTTGGACAGGACACTGCCAACACTATCTACATTGGCAGTCATAGCGCATTGGCAGTTGCGAGGAACCCATTTTTCCATGCTCGCACAAAGCACATTGAGGTGCTTTACCAATATGTCATGGAGAGGCTCTCAGCAGGAGAGGTCAGCTTGGCTTATGTGCCAACACAGGACAAACTTGCAGATCTTTTCACAAAGGAATTGTCTCATGAGAAGCTTGAAGCTTTCTGCAAAGCTTTGGGCTTACTCCCCTTTGTGGACCGATCATGTCCTCATGGCATTGCACTTTCCTTTACTCATGTGCCAGCTCTCGCTCACCGCATCACTCCAGGCGGGATTTGTTACCACATACATATGGTAGTGATGTGTGTGAATAAACTAGGACCGCCGGGGCATTTTTTCCTCTTTAAAAGGTTTTCCCCCCCTTGCATTGTATATACGCCCATCACTCTAGGGCTATCTATCTTTCCATTGCACACTAAGTAACAATCTCTCTATTGTGTGCCTTGAGCTTCCTTCATCTTCTCCAAGCTGTGTGCGTTTCTCTGCAACCGTAATTCCAACACACATAGCATTGATGGGCTCCGCAACATACTAGAGCTTTACCTGAAGCATAGTGCAACACCCACATCTCATAAACTTTTGGCAACTTAAGCTCGTTACCAGCAAGCATTAAAGAATTCTGACTCCTTTTTACTAGCAGCCAAGACATCACTGACATAAGCATCAATAGAGATAGCATCAAAATCCATCCACATATGACACATTGTCCAAGTAAATGAAAAACCATGTACACTTTATGCATTATCAAGGGTGATTTAGCATCATCACCCCGTCTAGCTTCATAGCCATCACCAAAAACCTGGGAGTCTCTCGACTTGTATCATCAGAGGAATTTTTACCTGTTGGATTTTTATCTTGATCATGAAAAATAGCTTTATCCTGTAAATCTTCATCCATAACATCCTCAAGAAAATCACCCTCGGAAGTCTCAATATTCATAATTGTAAGAGTTATCTCCTCATGCATCCCATGTACAAGCATAAATGTAGAATCCCTGTTGATAACCTGCTCACAATAAGCATAATCTAGACAGTCTTCATATTCATCAATATCATCCTCTATTTCCTCATCTGCATCCATGTTACTTATCAATCCATCATAGCGTTGCAAAGGTTCATTGTGCCCCCCGTCTGAAGAGGTACATGAATAAGAAAGCTCTTCTATACAGTCATGATCATCTCCTTCAGATCTAGAAAATCATCAATTATAGCATCTTGTTCCATGATAACAACATCTGCAAACATATGGTTAGTAGCAATCATTGGTTCATTGACATCCTCAGGCTCATCCTGTGGTGGGTCCACAATCTTGGTCACTTCATCAACTACTGTGTATATAATAGCTTTGTTTATGCAATCATTTGCAGCAAACATGTTGTCCTGCTTGATTATAGTGCTGATAGTTTTAGTAATGTCCTGTAGAGGCTCATCTGCTTGATGAACTCCTTCAGAATAACCCATGTCAAGGTCAGCAGCTTGTGAACCACTTGTTGTATAGTCTGTCTTTACTAAAACCATTATTGGAGGTAGCATCATGCGAGCAATCTTTGAAAAAAAATCATATAGGTCTGTTTCAACATTAAATTCATCGTTTACCTTTTCTTCATTGCTCAAAATAAGCTCCTTTGAATCTGCTACTTCCAGCTCATCATTTTCTTTGGCTATACTTCTTGCAAAAATGCTCCCAAAATTCATCATAGTTGAGGAAATGCATCTGATCCCCTTCACCTTTACTGAAGACAATCTGGCTTCGTTCAGTAATCTCTTTCAGTTTTAGATCTAGAATCCTTGAGCCTTTGTAAATAAATTCCTCTGCCAAATAGTCCCAGTGTGTAGGATATGCTTCTGCCAGTTCTTGAACCTGCTTTTTAAAATCTGAGCTTATAACATCTTCAAAAGCTGTAATCATCTGATTTTCTGGAGCTTTTTGGCTCTTCATCTTGGCTTCATAAAATGCAATAAAATCTTCTGGATCATACCCCTGAAAATTATGATATTGCTCCCATATAGCATCAAGTGCTAGCTTACATCATCAATCTTTTTTTTTATCTACTTTCGTTTCCTGCAGACATCCCTAAACTAATTCCACCATTTTTGGCAAATCTGTAATAGCTAGATTTTTATCAAATCCCTTGGAATTGAAATTGTCAATAAACTGCTTCAATTGTTATGGCATCTCCATCTTTACCTCCCACCTCGGATTGTCAATAAAAATGAGCCGAGCAGGCACCGAGCCTTTGGCTGTGGGAGGTGTGAAAGAGAACAAGAACAACAAGTGAAAAAGGCTCTGTCAATCACCGTAACCTTCAATTAATCAATTTAAGCTCTGAGTACATTTTGCTGGCAATAGCCAAGGCGGACTGTTAGCAGGACCGACACTTGGGTTCACTCAAATCGAGGAGTTTAGGCTCCCTTTAAAATTACCTGGGCCGTTAACGGCTCCGTGATTTATAAAACAGGATTAACTAAGTTTAAGATGCCGTTGATGATCAAAATTTTCCTCCGTGTCGAATTTCCCTGCTTTGAATGTTGTTGAACTCTATATATTTGCACTGCTTTCTATTAATGAGACCGAGAGAGACCGTCCTTGCTTTATCTTCTTTAGCTTGACTCACAAGGTCGAGAGCAAAAACCTCTAAGTTGCTTCTTTGCTTAGATCTGAGATCAAGAGGAAGAGTCTCCTTGCTTGTTGATTCATCCTCTCCCTGCTTAATATATCCTGTCTTTTCTTCTCCTTGCTATATCTCTTGCTTTGGTTCATTTCTTTAACACGAGAACGAGAGAAATAACCTTTTTCTTGCCCTTCTTCAAGCTCGAGAGCAAGAGAGTTTGGAGCTTCTTCGTTCAAGCTCGAGAGCAACCTCTTTTTGCTTGTCTGGGAACGAGAGAGAGAGAGAGAGAGAGAGAGAGAGAGAGAGAGAGAGAGAGAGAGAGAGAGAGAGAGAGAGAGAGAGAGAGAGAGAGAGAGAGAGAGAGAGAGAGAGAGAGAGAGAGAGAGAGAGAGAGAGAGAGAGAGAGAGAGAGAGAGAGAGAACTCCCTTTGCTTATGCACAAGAGGCTTCTCCTCCTCCTCGATACCCTTCGCATGTCGAGGACCAAGAGAGAGAGAACGCTTTGCTTGCTTGCTCGAGGACGAGCTGAGAGCTCCTCTAGCTTGTTCATTCTCTTCTTCTTCGATGCCTCTTACCCTTGTCGTTCTCCCATTCCTCATTCAAAATACTCCTTCTCCTCGTTTTGCTTGCAGGGCCATGGGAAGCGGGCCAGATGATGTGGCAGGGCCGGCTTCAAACTGCCATAACTTCTTCATCGTAACTCCAATCAACAAGCCGTAAAGAGAGGCCGGTAGAGCACTTCAAGCACTACACTTTTAGATCATAATCTACCATATGTGCTCACTTCAAGAATACTCATTTTTGGCATCATTGAGGCATCTGTTGTCTCTTTTAAGCAGCATTTGGCATACATTAATAATTAAACTTGGCTTGTTAACAAGCCATGATGACTGCTCACTAAATGTGTAGGCTTCAAAGAAGCTTAGCTTGCATTTCTGTGCTCTTTTTCTCTTCATGGAAACAAAGCTGCACGACATCCACCCCCTCTGAACGTGCACAGCCTCCGGTCTATGCAAGCAACTCTTCAATCTGCATCTGCTAGGTACCTTATGCTCTTTTCCATCATCAGACTCACGTAAATGGTAAATATATCAACAATAAAATAAGTCTTATACCCTATCATCAATGTTCTATCTTAATCATTAGGTAGCTGCCCATCAAAAATCTCTGAACTGTATCTGCTGTATCTTCAAAGCATTCAAGTATGAAAAACCTGTTTAGTGAACCCCGCCAGATTCAATTGCTCCAGTTAATGATGCACACGGCTTGATCATTAAGCTCGCTTTAAGAAACCTTGTTAAGCTCAAGTATGCCTTACTCTTTCTGCACACAAAATGACCGTCAAGTCCTTTAACTCAAGTTCTGGTAGCAGAACCAACTCAAAAGATGTGAAGATACTTCAAAGAAGTCAACTGGAAGCCAGCCATGTAATCTTATTGAATGCATAACCAAAAGCTATTCTAACTTAGCATTATCTAAAAACCAAAATCTTGTATCATGCAACCTGCTACAAGAGACATATGGTATCCTCTACATCTGCAACTTGCAGTTTGGTAGCCCCCAGGATCAAATGGGATAATAAGGAATTGCCCACACACTGTAGCATCATAATATCCACAGGAGTATACATTTCCTGTACAAGCAATATCAATCATTTCTGGTGCAAATATGCTACCCCTGGTTCAAATAGTACGCAATTACTATGCATAGTTAATAGTATCCATCCACATTGAATGTGCTCGTGAATATCCTTAGAATCTCCTGGATCAAACACCACTAAGACCACATAGCATTGATGGGCTCCGCAATATACTAGAGCTTCACCTGAAGCATAGTGCAACACCCACATCTCATAAACTTTTGGCAACTTAAGCTCGTTACCAGCAAGCATTAAAGAATTCTGACTCCCTTTTACTGGCAACCAAGAAATCACTAACATAAGCATCAATAGGAATATCATCCAAATCCATCCACATTTGGCACATTGTCCAAGGAAATAAAAAACCATGTGCTTTTATGCAGTGTCAAGGATGATTTAGCATCATCACCCCCTCTAGCTTCAAAGACATCACAAAAAACCTTGGGAGTCTCTCGACCTGTATCATCATAGGATTTTTTACCTGTTGGTTTTTCATCTTGATCATGAAAAACAACTTTATCCTGTGAATCTTCATCCATAACATCCTTGAGAAAATCACCCTGGGAAGTCTCAATAGTAATCACAACTGTAGGAGTTATCTCCTCATGCAGCCCATGTACAAGTATAGATGTAGAATACCTGTTGATAACCTGCTCACAATCAACATAATCTAGACGGTCTTCATACTCATCAATATCATCCTCTGCTTCCTCATCTGCATCCATGTTACTTATCAATCCATCATAGCACTGCAAAGGTTCATCTCGTGCCCTCTTTGAAGAGGTACACGCATCAAAAAGCTCTTCTATATTGTCATGATCATCTCCTTCAGATCTAGACAAAAAATAATTAATTATAGCATCTTCTTCCATGATAACAGCATTTGCAAACAAATGGTTAGTAGCAATCATAGGTTCATTGACGTCTTCAGGCTCATCCTGTGCTGGGTCCACAATCTTGGTCACTTCATCAACTACTGTGTATATAGTAGTAGTTTTTTTTATGCAGTCATCTGCAACAAACATGTTTTCTTGCGCGATTATAGTGCTGATAGTTTTAGTAATGTTCTATAGAAGCCCATCTACTTGATGAACTCCTTCAACATAACCCATGTCAAGGTCAGCAGCTTGTGACCCACTTGCTGTACAGTCTATGTCTTCACTGAAACCATTATTGGAGGTAGCATCCATGCAAGAAATCTTTGAAAAAAAATCATATAGGTTTGTTTCAACATTGCATTCATCGTTTACCTTTTCTTCGTTGCTCCAAAAAAGCTCCTCTAAAATTGAATCTGCTACTTCCAGCTCAACATTTTCTTTGGCTGTACTTCTTGCAGAAATATGCTCCCAAAATTCATCATAGTTAAGGAACTGCATCTGATCCCCTTCACCTTTACTGAAGACAATATGGCTTCTTTCAGTAATCTCTTTTATTTCTAGATCTAGAATCCTCGAGCTTTCATAAATAAATTCCTCTCTAAAATAGTCCCACTGTGTAGGATATGCTTTTGTCAGTTCTTGAACCTGCTTTTTAAAATCTGATCTTATAACCTCTTCAAAAGCTATAATAATCCAATTTTCTGGAATATTTGGCTCTTCATCTCTACTTCATAACATGCAATAAAACCTTCTGGATCATATCCTTGAAAATTATGATACTGCTCCCATACAACATCAAGCGCTAGCTTTACAACAACACCAATCTTCTTTTTTATCTGCATGGCTTTTGCTTCCTGTAGACATCCCTGAAATAATTCCATCATTTTTGTAAAATCTGTAACTGCTTGATTTTTATCAAATCCGTTGGAATTGAAATTGTCAATAAAGTGCTTCAATTGTTATGGCATCTCCATCTTTACCTCCCACCCCGTCTCGCTTCACGTCGGGTTCACCAAAGATGTCGGGGTTATGTGTTAGAAACGTGAGCCGGGAAGGTGCCAGGGGCCTCTAGCTGTGTGAGGTGTGAAAGAGAACAAGAACAACAGGTGAAAAAGGCTCTGTCAATCACCATAACCTTCAATTAATCAATTTAAGCTCTGAGTACATTCTGCTGGCAATAGCCAAGGTGGGCTGTTAGCAACACCGACACTTGGGTTCACTGATATCGAGGAGTTTAGGCTCCCTTTAAAATTACCCAGGCCGTTAATGGCTCCGTGATTTATAAAAAGGGATTAACTAAGTTTAAGATGTCGTCGATGATCAAAATTTTCCTCCATGTCGAATTTCCCTGCCTTGAATGTTGTTGAACCCTATATATTTGCACTGCTTTCTATTACCGAGTTCGAGAGAGACCATCCTTGTTTTCTCCACTTTAGCTTGACTCACAAGGTCGAGAGCAAAAGATTCTAAGTTGCTTCTTTGCTTAGATCTGAGAGCGAGAGGAAGAGTCTCCTTGCTTGTTGATTCATCCTCTCCCTGCTTGATATCTCCTGTCTTGTCTTCTCCTTGCTATATCCTCTTGCTTTGGTTCATTTCTCTCACGAGAACAAGAGAAATAACCTTTGTCTTGCCCTTGTTCAAGATCGAGAGCAAGAGAGTTTGGAGCTTCTTCGTTCAAGCTCGAGAGCAAGCTCTTTTTGCTTGTCCGAGAACGAGAGAGAGAGAGAGAGAGAGAGAGAGAGAGAGAGAGAGAGAGAGAGAGAGAGAGAGAGAGAGAGAGAGAGAGAGAGAGAGAGAGAGAGAGAGAGAGAGAGAGAGAGAGAGAGAGAGAGAGAGAGAGAGAGAACTCCCTTTGCTTATGCACGAGAGACTCCCTTCTCCTCCTCCTCCTCCTCCTCGATACCCTTCGCATGCCGAGGACCAAGAGAGAGAGAACGCTTTGCTTGCTTGCTCAAGTACGACCCGAGAGCTCCTCTTGCTTGTTCGTTCTCTTCTTCTTCAATGCCTCTTACCCTTGTCGTTCTCCTCTTCCTCGTTCAAAATATTCCTCCTCCTGGTTTTGTTTGCCCTAAAAACCCCCCTATTTTAAGCCCCTTAGCAACGACGGCGCCGTTGTTGCTAGGGCCGTGGGAAGCGAGGCAGATGACGTGGTAGGGACGGATACTGACCAACATGGAATGCTTTGCAATTAGCGCCAAAAAGCACCGCCTTGGCCTGCTCTCCCACTTTCATTTCATGTCCGAGCTACATCTAGCACGGCGAGAGCTTCTCTGTCGCTGCCTGCGCCATCCCTTGCCGCTCACGCCATGGCCTTCTTTGCTTTTTATTTGCCTTCACACTGCTTACCCTATTGGCTGTCCATTTCAATGGTTTTGGGCGGCCAATGGATTTTATGGGCGGGCGGCTTTTGTAAGGGCATCACATTTGACATACATGCCGGCCAAGGCCTCCATGAGATGACATTTTGGACTATGAGCTCATCAAGGGCTTTTTGTGCTTTCGTAACAGCATCATATTAGGCATATATATTCACCCGAGCAAATCAATACCAAGAAACTCCTTTCTCCAGTAGTCCTTTACTAACAATATCTTCGTGAATCTTATTGCCCATAACAACATCTTGAATAATGCCACAATTACCCAGCTCCGCAGTGCCTACAACTGACACCGGACTCTGCCTGCCATGCTGTAAATCCCTTTAGACTTCTCAAACTGCAAAAAATGCATACAAACCTTGCCGAGGCTATAAAATTCCCAGATGGCACACCGACTGAGAGAACTGGACTAGTATGGAACCGGCCCCCGGTAATTCTTTAACGGCCAATAACTTGGCAACTGTAACTCAGATCACTGATCTGAAAAGACCCACGATATCTACAAAGTGAGCACTTTAGGCCCATGCAATCATTTCATTTCTGTCCCCTCAACTACAGTTGCCCAATCCGGTATGGATCTACAATCGACTTAAGCTTCAAACTGCCAGAACTTCTTCACCGTAGCTCCAATCGACGAGCAGTAAAGAGTCAAGACAGGCCTGTAGAGAACTTCAAGCAGTGCAGTTCTAGATCATAATGTCCCATCTTTTCTCACTTCAAGCATACTCATTTTTGGCATCATTGAGGCATCTGTTGGCCCTTTTAAGCCGCATTTGGCATACATTAATCATTAAACTTGGCTTGTTAACAAGCGCTAATCACTGCTCACTAAATGTGTAGGCTTCAAAGAAGCTTAGCTTGCATGAGTCTCTGCTCTTTTTCTCCTCATGGCAGCAGAGCTGCATGACAACTCCAATCATGTTCCGTGCTTTTTAGTAAATATCACGTATCCCTACCTTCTCTCCCAAACGGTGCGACATCCTTCTCCTCTCTCTCTCTCCATTTCCCCGGCTACCCCTCGGCGAGACTCAGCTCTAAGTGTAAAAGGCAAGCTCCCGACAATGTCGGCATTTTTCTAGATGGCTTAACCCATCTTACATAACTATGTTGAATCTTTGTGAGGGTGAGTGTTTAAGTCCTCTACCTCTCTTTTGTGAGGGAAAGAGAAAGGGGAAGAGAGAAACTCCAAGGAGGTTGCAGTGGGAGGAATCTCTCTAATGATTGAATATAATATATGAGGAGCCAAATAAATAAGTGACATAGTTATTAAAAATAAAAAGAAGTGGATACATCGTCTAATTTCCTTTAAGATTAGAGATGTTAAATAAATAATGATAAATGTATTTTTCTAGAATAGAGTGTTTCAAGACGTTGAGTATCTCCTATAGACTACTGAGGGCAATAGTTTTTTGGTCCAACTTGACCCTCTATGTAGCATGTCTTTCGTTAACTTCCAATTCTTAGAATTCAAAGTGGAATTTTGTACCTTCACCTACTCCACCTACTGTTGGAGCTCCTTGATGATTTTTGAATATGTTCTCTTGTGCATTCCTCTTCAATCAAATATCCTTTAATTGAAATTCTTTCTTTCCTTTGTGCCTCATGTTGGAATTAGGGTTGCAGAGAAACACACACAGCTTAGAGAAGACGAAGGAAGCTCAAGGCACACAATAGAGAGTGTGTTACTTAGTGTGCAATGGAAAGATAGATAGCCCTGTGATGGGAGTATATACAATGCACGGGGGAAAAAACCTCCTAAAGAGGGAAAAATGCCCTGGTGGTCCTAGTGTGTTCAGACGCATCACTACCACATGTATATGGTAACAAATCCCCCATGGAGTGATGCGGTGAACAAGAGCTGGCACATGAGTAAAGGGAAGTGCCATGCCCTGAGGACAAGATCAGTCCACAAAGGGGAGTAAGCCCATCAATGCTATGTGTGTTGCGGAGCCCATCAATGCTATGTGTGCTGGAATTAGGGTTGCAGAGAAACGCACACAGCTTGGAGAAGATGAAGGAAGCTCAAGGCACACAATAGAGAGATTTTTACTTAGTGTGCAATGGAAAGATAGATATCCCTAGAGTGATGGGCGTAATACAATGCAAGGGGGGGAAAACCTTTTAAAGAGGAAAAAATGCCCCGGCGGTCCTAGTTTATTCACACACATCACTACCATATGTATGTGGTAACAAATCCCGCCTGGAGTGATGCGGTAAGCGAGAGCTGGCACATGAGTAAAGGAAAGTGCAATGCCGTGAGGACATGATCGGTCCACAAAGGGGAGTAAACCCAAAGCTTTGAGGAAAGCATCAAGCTTCTCATGAGACAATGCCTTTGTGAAAAGATCTGCAAGGTTGTCCTGTGTTGGCACATAAGCCAAGCTGACCTCTCCTGCTGAGAGCCTCTCCGTGACATATTGGTAAAGCACCTCAATGTGCTTTGTGCGAGCATGAAAACTGGGTTCCTCGCAACTGCCAATGCGCTCTGACTACCAGTGTAGATAGTGTTGGCAGTGTCCTGTCCAACACCCAAATCAGCCAGAAGGCATCTGAGCCATACACATTCAACCATGGCTGTGAAGACTGCTCTGTACTCAGCCTCACAACTCAAAGTGTCCACAGTAGTTTGCTTCTTGCTCAACCATGATATACATGAATTGCCAAGCATGAAAGGAAAACCACTTATGGACACTCGTGTGTCAAAACAACCAGCCCAACTTGAGTCCAAAAAAGCATGTAAGTGTGGCGGCAATGATCCCCCGCTGGGATAAAACAAGCCAAGGTGTAAAGTGCCACTAAGGTAGCAAAAAATCATCTTGACAACGTGCCAATTCTTAGACCTTGGGCTATGCATAAATCTGTGGACTTGTGAGACTGCAAACTGAATATCCGTCCTTGTGTTGCATACATAAGTGATGCATCCAACAACAGTTTGGTAACGAGTGACATCAAAAGGATTAACAGCATCATGAAGACTCAATTTTAAACCTGTTTCCATGGGAGTGGCAATAGGTTTACAATCCTCAAGTCCAAACTTACATAGCAATGTCTCTATGTAACTTTTTTGACACAAGGCAATACCACCATCACACTGCTTAAATTGTATACCCAAGTAATGATGCAATAGCCCCAAATATTTCATCTTGAAAGTAGCATTCAGATCACTCTTAAATTCAGCAAAATATGTCTCTCATTTGGTCCAGTGATCAGCAAATCATCAACATAAAGAACCACGATGAGAAATACATCACCCTCACGCTTTACATACAATGTGCTTTCTGTTGGACTGTTACGAAAGCCTTGTTTGACCAAATGAGTGTCAGCTTTCTCATACCAAGCACGAGGAGATTGCTTCAACCCATACAAATCCTTGTTACATTTGCACACTTTGTCCTCTTGTCCTTTTATGACAAAACCGCGAGGCTGCGTTACATAAAATTCCTCAAATATGTCACCATTCAAGAAAGCAGTAACAATGTCTGATTCATGTACATTCCAACCAAAATGAGTTGCCAGTGCACATAGAAAACGCACAGTAGTCATACGACAACTGGGAGCAAAATTTTCTTCAAAATATATGCCTTTTTGTTGTGCATAACCCTTTGCAACAAATCGAGCCTTATGGCGATCAATCTCACCATCCAGCTTGCGTTTCAACTTGTAAACCCACTTCATACCAATGCCTTTTTTCCAAGAGGCAAATCACATAAAGTCCATGTGTCATTTTCTATAAGTGCATCATATTCTGATTGCATGGCAGCCATCCAATTTTTTGAATTCTGTGCTTCATCAAAAGACAGAGGCTCCTCAACATCATGTAAACTAGACACAGCCAAAGCATAACAATCTGATGCATAAGATGCATGGCGAGAGCCTGAACGAGTACGAATAGACAAAGGTCAAAGTGTGCACCAGCCATTTTGGCATACCTCTAGCCTGGTCATTTTCAGCCCTTTCCTCATCAAGTACATCATGTACATCTGCATCAGTAATAGGCTGATCTAAAACATTTTCAGAAACCCCCATAGACTGTACATTTGCCTCATTGGAACTTACATTCGTATTTCCACCACTGAAAAGAGGCAACAAAGTGTCATAAATGTCCTGTGAGCTTACATTACTGTCTCTAGTACATGACAGCAAGGGCTGAACAGAATCTTCCACAAACACTACATCCCGAGAAACCAGAATACGTTTTGTTTGCGGATGATACAGCCTGTAACCTTTGCTTTCAGCACTATAACCAACAAAAATACATTTGACAGCCTTATCATCCAATTTTCTGCGCTGCACTTGTGGCACCAAAGCATATGCCAAACAGCCAAAAACACGCATGTGCTCAATAGAAGGTTTTCTATCATGCCGTGCTCCATATGGAGTAATAGACTGCAAAGCTTTCGTAGGACACCTGTTAAGTATATAAGTGGCACACATGATGGCCTCAAGCCAAAAAGAATGCGGTAAAGCTTGACTTTTGACCATACATCGTGCCATTTCCGTCAGTGACCTGTTTTTCCTCTCAGCAACACCATTTTGCTCAGGCGTATAAGGCACTGTACATTGGTGTTTTATCCCACGACTAGCCAGAAATGCATTAAATTCATGAGACATATACTCCCCCCCTCGATCGGAACGGAGGGTGTCCATAGTACATTTCGAGACATTTTCAGCCATAGCCAGAAATTGTTTGAAGCACATAAAAACTTCGGACTTCGCTTTAAGCGGAAATACCCATGCATGCCTGGAGTAATCATCAATGAAAGTCACGAAGTACAGGTAATTGCCTAAGGACGGAGTTTGCATGGGCCCACAAATATCACTATGCACAAGCTGCAACCTGCATGTGGCGCGAACTGAACCATCCTTTGGAAATTTAGAACGCTGCATCTTACCCAAAATACAGCCTTCACAAACATGTTTGACAGGTGCTTCAAGAGGTGGTAAAGAAGCAACCATATCAGATTTTTGCAAACCCAGCAATTTGGCAAAATTCAGATGACCAAAACGTGCATGCCAAAGTTTTGCATCTGAAATAGCCCTTGAATCTGCAACAGCATTTGCAAAATTTTGTCCACACTTGTCATACAAAGTGAGCTTATACAACCCATGGCACAAAAGCCCAGATGCAATAATTTCATCACCAAAACTGAGATCATGAACTGTACATCTGTCATCTACAAATTTGACTACAAGTCCAAGTCTAGCAAGTGCGGATACAAACAAGAGATTCTTCTTGATCCCAGGTACATAAAGTGCATCAACAAGTGTGAAGGAACTGCCATTAGCAGCAGTGAGCACAATCTTTCCAACTCCCTGAACTGGATAAGAGGCGTTGTTGGCACAAGTGACTAAATTCCCATGAGGGACAGACTCAAGAGAGGTAAACAATTCACGATGTGAGGTAATGTGCTTTGTAGCACCACTGTCAAAATACCACACATGTGAATCTGCAGCAACTGACAAGCATGCATCATGGACATCAGGATTGTAAGTGCACTCTGTGCTAAAATCCCATTCTGCATCAACATTAGCAACACAGTCTCCTTTCACAGAAGACTCAACAATGGCTGCATTTGTAGTGGAACCAGCATTTGCAGTGGAACCACCCTCTTTATTCTTAGCCTCTTTGGCCTTCAACTTAGGACACGACTTGATCAAGTGATCATTGTCTTTACAATAATGGCAACGCATCTTCTTTTTGCCCTTATCACCAGAATTGCCAGACAAAGTACTGCCAGCAGAAGCATTAGGAACATAATTTTTGCCACTCGCAGCTGAACCATAAGAAGTGGTTGCAGTACTGTTACCACCCTTTCTTTGAGAAGCAATAAAGGCGTGTTCAACTGCACGTTGCCTAGTCCTGTTTTTTCTAGAAAGTGACTCTTGCAACAGCAATGTGCATAATGCATCAAACTTGACAACTTCAGGATTTCCTTGGGTCATCAGTCTCCAAGTACTAGCAAAAGTCTGGTAGGAATCTGGTAAGGCATCAAGAACAGTCTGCACAAGGGAACTGTCTGAAATGACTTCACCTGCAAAAATAAGCTGCTCATTGATATCCTTGACACTAGCAAGGAAAGTGTCCATATCATCTTTCTCATGCATAATCTTCGACTCCAGCTCTTTACGCAGCAAAGCAATTTTAGCCTCATTGCGGCTTGCGTAAAGACCTGCTAGAATATCCCAAGCCTGTTTTGCAGATTTTGCTGAACGGATGTGAGGAACAATGGTGCGCTTCACAAACAACGCAATCAATGCATGAGCCTGCGCATCCTTAACATCCCAACGAGCTTGTTCTGTCGTAGGCAAAACAACTCTAACAGCTGCAATCCTTGCAGCAAGACCTACAACATCCTCAACATCGCCTACATCCTCATAACCAGGACGTACATCAGTGCCCTGCACAATGTTCCAGACACCTTTTGACACAAGAACATGTTGCATCATATAAGCCCACATAGGGTAGTTGTCCCCATCCAACCTGTCCTCAGCAACAAACATCTTGAACACATCTGTGTTGTTGTTGTTAGCCATGGTAAATGCTGCACCTGATGTGAAAACTGCCCAAAAATAGGAGAAACGGAGCGGGAACAACCTGTGCTATATAGCACAAACTGTAGAAGACTATAAGGCACCTGTTATGCAAAAATTGGCACTAACAAAAATTCTGCACAAAATGATGAAATAGCCTGTGCAGTACTGCTTGTAGTGGAAACGGAGGCCGAAATGAGCCCAAATCAAAATTCTGAGCAGACCAAGCTCTTGGAGATCTCCCAGAATATTTGTCGACATGCGAACACTCGCCAAAGCTCACTGAAATCGGAGAAAGTGAGCAGGCGTGTACTGGAGCAGCTGGCGACTAAGCCCGGGAGGACGTGACCTGCTCTGATACCAATTGTTGGAATTAGGGTGGCAGAGAAACACACACAGCTTAGAGAAGACGAAGGAAGCTCAAGGCACACAATAGAGAGTGTGTTACTTAGTGTGCAATGGAAAGATAGATAGCCCTAGAGTGATGGGTGTATATACAATGCACGGGGGAAAAAACCTCCTAAAGAGGGAAAAAATGCCCCGGCGGTCCTAGTGTGTTCACACACATCACTACCACATGTATATGGTAACACCTCAGACAACTATTTTGTGCTTAAGCTCTTCTTATAGACAGGTGATGTCAAACTTCTTGACTGCAGTCTATGCTTTCATCATTTGTCTAGTAGCATTGGCAAATGTATTTCACCCTGTTTGGATTGTTCCTACACATCCATATGTAATGGTTTTTGGATCTATCTTATTAGTACTATAATTGAGCATTAGGACCTTGTAGGGTACCGATAATTTCTAAGATGCATCGATTACCATGCCTCCTGCCGGTCTATTCTTCTAAAGTGCTTGCAACCGATTAATTGATGTTTCTACACTAGTGGATGTAGCAATGGTGGCTTATTCTTATGTGTTTTCTTGCTTTGGACTCTCTTGCAACTCAATGACAATCTCTGGAGTGGTGCTAAGAAACACAAGTGTACTTGCAGGTGATGTCCAAAGAGCTTGTTTAGAAGCAATTGCTGATGTGTTCTCACAATAGTTGATGTGGTCATAGACTTCTTAGTTTGAGCACTAATTCGATCCTAGAATTCTTTGGTCAATTTCTATTTCTTTGTGGCTTGCTCAGATGTGTTAGGCGCTTTGGCCTTTCTAAGATCCCTCTTTGCCATGACTATAACCAAAGTCATTGACTCTATTTGAGGCTCTAGATCACTTGTCTAGTCCTTTGGGACTTTAGCTCCACTGATCTTCAACATCACGTTATGTACATTGACATGAGGTGGCGGTGCTCAGTAGAAAAACTACCACACATGCTAGGCTTTGAACTAATTTTGTGTTTTAAATTTGTCAAATTGGGTGATATCACTACTTAAGAGTATTGAGCGCAGATAATGACCGCCTTGCTATGGTCTAGGCCAAAAGCATGCTGAATCATTTTTCAGATACAAAAATAGGGTTGTTCTTTAAAGTGATGGTCTTAGCAAAAAACTTTTAAGCTGCTCTATTTTCTTGTGCCAAGACTGGAATTCGTTGACCACAAATCCTTGCATTTCTTCCTGGATTGAGCAGTTTTGGTTAGAAAAATGTTGATGGCATTTGTATGCAAAGTTGCGGTTTTTGGTTAAAGGGAAACATGAGTACATGGGATATTGCTCAACAATCACCTAAATATTTTTTCCATTAACAATGATTGTCCCAATGCTAGCTTCAAATGTGTCTATGAGCTGTTGGATTTATATTGTCATCGAAAGACAATCTGGTAGCTTTCACCACAACCTGCGTACCCCATGTCTGTAAAAAATCTCTTTCCCTTTATTAAAGACATACTTGCTAATGTTTTGGTGAGTGATTGTAGATTGTGACTCCACACATGGATCAATCCTTCCTCGAGTTAGCTATGGAATGATTTTCTCATCAAGCACATCCTACATGGCTTGAGAAGAAATGGCACCTCTTTTTATCATCTCTAAACTCTACGACAAGCTATGTGTGGAGAAGGAGAACTCACTAGAAGAAGATGGTGATCTAAACCATGAGAACTTAGGTGAGTAGATGCACATTGTAGCTAGAGGGGAAGGAGATACAACATGAGTGTTTTTAGAAGGACGCTTTGTATTCATGGGGGATGAAGGAATGATCAGGAGGTCCACACCCTCCTCATAGTTACTCTCATTCAAGTCATGAATGCTTCACTCTTTGCATATCTTGAGATTATAGTAGTCATTATTGACATGACATCCATGCATTGGTCTGCCCTTTGATGATTACTAAGGGGATACCCAAAAAGATACGGTCTTTAATGCACTATCAACGATAGTTATGAATTTTAGATGCCTTGTGATTATCCCCTATCCAATTCTAAACTCTAATGACCTCAAATCATGATTTGCATCCCTTCCTTCATTTATCCCTACCCCTTTTGGTCTAACCAAGAACAAATCTAATGGGGGATCCTTACCTTGGACATCTGGTGCCTAGATAAATCCTGCAATTTGATTGTACCATTCAAGAAGACCCTGTCCATCTCATATGGTCCTGACCATGCCATCTTCAGGTTGGGTCTATTTGGGCCTAATTTTGAATGATATAATTGTTAGGAAATAAGACGTAGCTAAATAGATAATTGAGTAGATTACTTAATGGAGAGACACAGATTTACATACACGAGATTATAGAGTAGAGAGAGAGAGAGAGAGAGAGAGAGAGAGAGAGAGAGAGAGAGAGAGTACACACGATATACGTGGTTCACCCAATCTGGGCTACATCCACGGGAAAGCAGCCACTCAATGGCTTTAGTACTTCAAAACAAGAAGTAGTTTACAAAGGGATTATACCCTTAATGGAGCTCCTGCTTTGCTTCACTCTCACCACCTCACACTCACCTTGTTGCATCAAATTCACACCATAAAATGTGTGTAGAAATGGCCTCCTTTTATAGGCCAAAAGGGCTGCCCTCTCTCATGGGAGGCAGCCATGTGTAGCCGCCCTTGTGTAGATAAGTCCAAATCGGACCCTCCAATCCGACCATGTGTGGCCGCCCTTGAGAAGACAAGTCCGCTTTTGAGTTTGGCCACCGGCCATTGAATTCGGCCATCGGCCACCGGCCATTGACTTCTGACCACTGGCCACCGGCCAACCGATGGTTGTTTTCCGACCACTTTCCGGCCGTCGTCCGGCCATAATATTCCGGCGAAAAGGAATATTCCGACGAGGGAAAAAAAGTTGCCCCTGATTTTTGGCCGCCGTGAAAATTTTGGTTTTCGGCGAGTGATTTTCCTTCACGCACGATGGCTTCTCCTCATAATGGGGGCCTTACAAATGTGCGCTTTTACCACAAAAAATTACAAGGGTAAATTAAGCTCCGTACTTAACAATCTCCCACTTGGAGACTGATCTCCAAACCAAACCTATGACTGATTTCCATTATGGCTTCTTATTCTTGAATGCCGATTGAAGATGAGCAAAAGCTCAACATCCCTTGTTGACCACCTTTGTAAACATGTCCGTAGGATTTTCACTTGTATGCACCTTTCCTAGCTTTAGCTATCCCTCTTCCAAAAGAGTGCGTATGAAGTGATATCTCACCTCAATGTGCTTCGTCCTTGAATGAAAGGTTGAGTTCTTCGCAAGATGGATAGCGCTTTGGCTATCACTTTACAAGACACAATTGTCTTGTTTGAATCCAAGCTCTTCAAAGAATCTGGGAAGCCACATAATTTCTTTGCTTGCTTTCGTCATTGCTACATACTCTGCTTCCGTGGTAGAAAGTGAAACCACTTTCTGTAGCTTTGAAGCCCAACATACTACTGTGCCTCCAACCGTGAACACATAGCCAGTAGTGCTCCTTCGAGTATCTTTGTCACCTGCCATATCTGCATCAGCATACCCTTCTAGAAAAATATCAGTTCCTCCAAAATACAAAGCATTTGTTGTTGTCCCTTTTAGATACCTAAGTATCCACTTCACAGCTTGCCAATGCTCTTTACCTGGGTTGTCCATGAACCTACTCACAACTCCCACTGCATGTGCAATGTCTAGCCTTGTCTAGACCATAGCATACATTAGAGAACCTACCGCTGCAGCATATGGAACTTTAGACATATAGGCTATCACCTCTTGTGTCTTTGGACACATATCCTTTGTTAGTTTAAAATGACCAGCCAAAGGTGTAGAAATTGGTTTTGCATTTTGCATTGCAAACCTTTCTAGTACCTTCTTGATGTAATCTTCTTGAGATAGATTTATTGTCTTCTTCGTCCTGTCCCTTGATATTTTCATACCAAGTATCCTCTTTGCACCACCTAAATCTTTCATTGATAAAGATTTAGATAGCTCCTCTTTTAGGTCTTTGATGTCCTACATGTTAGCACTTGCAATCAACATGTCATCAACATACAACATTAGGATGATGAATTTCCCATCTCCCAAATTCTTCATGTAGACGCAGTGATCCGAGTTGCATCTTGTGAATCCATGATCCAACATCCATTGATCAAACTTCAAGTACCATTGTCTTGATGCTTGCTTTAAACCATACAAGCTCTTCTTTAATTTGAAAACCATTTTATCTTTACCTTTTACTTCATACCCCTTTGGTTGAAGCATGTAGATATCCTTCTCTAAGTCATCGCCATGAGGGAATGCCATATTTACATCCATTTGATCGAGATTTAGATCATGAGCAGCCACAAGGCTTAAGACAAGCCTAATTGAGTTCATTTTTACAACATGAGAAAATATTTCATTGAAGTCAATACCTTTCTTTTGAGAAAACCCTTTTACACAAGCCTAGACTTGTACCTTTTCTTCCCACCTTCTTCTTCCTTCAGCTTGTACACCCATTTGTTTTGAAGTGCCCGCTTACCTTTAGGCAACTCAACCAACTCCCATGTTTGGTTGCGATGTAGTGAGTCCATATCCACTTGCATGCTCTTCGTCCATTCTTCTTTGGATTCATGTTGCATAGCTTCTTCGTATGATTCTGGCTCTTCAGAATTTGAGATCAAGAGATGGTTGAAGGAAGGAACAAACCTTTCTGGAGGTCTACTTGCTCTTGTAGATCTTCGGGGAATAGGTTGAGGCTCCTCATTTGGTTGACGTTGTTGCACATTGTCACCGTTTTCAGTCCTTGAGTCTTCACCGTCCTCAAGCTCCATGTACTCATCACCTGTTTCTTTTCTTTGTTTTCTTTCCAAGTAATCTTTGTACATATTTTGTTCATTAAAAATTACATCCCTACTCCTTAAGATTTTACCATCTTCAGGATTCCATAGGCGATACCCAAAGTCACCTTCTCCATAGCTAATGAGGAAACACTTTTTGGACTTTGCATCTAGCTTTGATCTTAGGCTTCTATCTATGTGCATGAAAGCCTCACACGCAAATAGTTTGAGAAATGCATAATTCACCGGTTTACCTGTCCATGCCTCTTCTGGAACTCTCCCATCCAATGCCGTTGAGGGTGACCGATTGATTAAGTACACAGACATACTTACAGCTTCTGCCCAAAGCTCAAGCTCTGGGCCTGCATGTAGCCGCATGCTTCGTGCTCGCTCCATGATTTTCCTATTCATCCTTTCCAAAATCCCATTTTTTTGAGGTGTCCTTGGGGTTGTCTTTTGCCTCCGAATTCCATTGCTAGCACAAAAGCTTTCAAAATCTTGGTTGCAATATTCGCCTCCATTGTCGGATCTGAGGCATTTAACCGTGGTACCTGTTTCATTCTCCACAAAGGCTTTCCACATTTGAAATATGGAAAACACATCGGACTTATTCTTCATGACATAAACCCATGTTTTTATAGTCGCATCATATATGAATGTTACATAGTACAATGAGCACCAAGTGATGGTGTAGTTGCAGGACCCTAAACATCAGAATGAACCAAATCAAGTTTTTAATCTTTTCTTTCATTTCTTGATTTTTGAAATTTTACCCTCTTTTGTTTGCCATAAACACAGTCTTCACAGAACTCTAAGTCCACTTCTTTCAAACCTTGTAGAAGCTTCTTTGTTTGAAGGATTTGCATTCCTTTGGCACTCATATGCCCAAGCCGGTAGTGCCACACCGCACTGTCAACTTCTATAGTTGCTGCACAAGCTGAAGGTTGTGTGCTCATAATACACAAGTAAAGTGTACCGACCTTTTCTCCCTTGGCAACCACCAAAGATCCCTTTGAGATCTTTCACCGTTTCTTTCCGAATGCAATGTTGTGACCTTCATCGTCCAATTGTCCTGTAGAGATCAAATTTTTCCGAAGAGAAGGAACATGCCTAGCATCTTTAAGCTTCCATTCATTTCCGTTAGCAGTTTTGACAGAAACTGTACCTTTGTCGACAATCTCACAAGCTTCATCATCTCCCAAGTATACATACCCAAAATTACCTTTGGTGTAATCTTGGAAATGTTGCTTGTGTGGTGTCGCATGGAATGAAGCCCCAGAATCTACTATCCAGGAATTAGACTTATTGTTGTCTAATGAGAGAATTAGAGCATCTTGCTCTACTTTACCTGCCACATTGGCCTCCGATGTTGGCTTGTTGTCTTGAGACTCAGTCTCCTTCTTCTTCTTGGATCAGCAATCCTTCTTGACGTGGCCCTTCTTGCCGCAGTTCCAACATTCAAGAACTGACTTTGTGCGTGACTTGCTCCGTCTTGAGCGATCATGACTCTTTTGGGTTTTGAATCTCCCCTTAGGCCTTCCTCTTGTTTCCACTGACAGTGCAGCACTTGATGATTCTCCTGTGCTTCTCCTTCGTATTTCCTCGCTTAGGAGAACGCCCACAACATCATCAAACTTAAGAGTATTTGTGCCAGAAATAGAATTACTTACAGCCATCACAAGGCTATCCCAACTATCCGGTAGAGATGATAGTATAAGAAGAGCTCGCACTTCGTCAACATCCATTAGGAGAAATATGAACCTTGCATGGGCCTTGTAAGGAATCCTAATTTTTAGGGATTAAGGCTAATGTTGTGTGGGGTTTAGGGGCCAAGGGCATTGAAGAAGGTAGTTTTGAGTAGGCTTTTCTAGCCTTTTTTTTAGACAAATGTAGGAGGTGGACCTAAAGGGTTACTTTCTCTCTCTAGCTTTTTTTAAACTGAAGGAAGCTATAAGGTCTCTACTTTCAAATTGCACACAAGTTCTATTACGCATTTGTATTTTTTTTGAACCATCACTCCTTATTTAAGATATTCGAGTTCAAATTATGAAGCGTAGGTTGAGAAAACCTAGAAATTAAAATTTACGCTACAAAATTCTGACATGTTTAGCTATATGAATCACTAACTAACTTATTGCAAGATTTATTTACTGATTGTAGAATTTTCTTTTACTACTGTAAAGTTAATATAAGACTGTAAAGTTTAACTTAAAAATATAAAGTAAATTATCATTAAGGAAATAAATAAAATAATTATAAAGACAAAAGAATACACAGGGATGACAAATAAAGGCACATGGATCACATAGGAGGGGACAAAGTGGGACACACTGTCACATGAAAAAGGAGAGGCTACTCTTGACTAATCTTAATGAGGGGGGGCTTGTGTGGCCTTATCTTTTGATGATAATGACAAAGTGGTCAAGCTCATGGGTACCACAAGGGTACCAAAAACGCGGGTATGATTTTTGGAAAAAAATAAAAAAATAAAAAAATATTTTTTTATTAAAAATAAATTAATTTTTTTAAAAATATTTTTTTTTGAAAAAAAAGGTCGGACGTTTTTCTTTCTGCTATAAATAGAGCATCCATGCTCACACTTTAGACATAGAGATTGCCTCTATAGCACTCACGAAGTGCTGCCACTTCTCTTAGAGAGAAGGCGTCCACAAAGCACTAAGAGAGCAAAAACTCTAGTGGACTAATAAGGTGCGTATTAATTAAGCATTCAATTAACTTTAGGAATGATGTATGTGTGCTATCTATTACTTTAATCTCTCTAATAGATTAGTAAGATTCAATTAGTTATGTGTGTGTGTGTGCTATCTATTACTCTAATCTTCTAATAGATTAGTAAGATTCAATTAGCTTTAAGAAGGATATGTGTGTGTGTGTGTTATCTTTTACTCTAATCTCTCTAATAGATTGGTAAGATTCAATTAGCTTTAGAAAAGTATGTGTGTGTGTTCTCTTTTACTTTAATGTTTCTAATGGATAGTAAGATTCAATTAACTTTAGAAAAGATGTGTGTGTATGTTTTCTCTTACTCTAATCTCTCTAAGTATACCTACTCTCTCTAGTTAGTACATCTTCACTATTAACTTATATATTGTTAATTGAAAGTTAATACATAAGAGAACTCATCATATTCTTATTATACATGATGAAATTCTCATTCACCAATTTTATTGTCAATTAGATTAAGTAGAATTTTGAATAATACTAAAAAATTAATTTAGTTAAAGTATAGAAATTGAAGTTAGAATTGGATTAGAAATGTGAAGCATAAAAGTAATGCATTCCTAAACTTTCACTCATAGTTTACACATTTAATTTTTAATTAATTACGATTAGCAAAAATTTGATGTATAAAAATTAGATGTAAAACAACAACACTAAGTGTGAATCCGAGTTAGTGAGGGTTCATATTACAGACTCTCTTTGGAAAGAAGGAGATTACTAGGGAAATTGACCAATTTAAAGTTCTAAGTGTATAATATAAGTGTAGTACAAAAAAATGGCTCTAAAGCGTGCTCGAACACAAGGCGCTAATGATCATGAAGCCGGTACAAGTAACGGTGGAACTCCTGCGGAAAATGCTATGTCTCCACCAATCGGACCAATCGGAGCTATGGTACAAGTTAGTATTGCAGTTTCAAGTTATGCATCATTGCATATGCGAGACCATAGGAATATATTATTTACCTTATGAAAAGAAAACACGGACCGAAACCACGGGGCTTAACCCCAAGAAACTCGTCATATGTTTGACAAGTAGGAAAGATTGTCTGGTTAAACCGGTTGCTATAGGAAAGAATGTTTGTCCAAAACCTTCGGTATGGTTTTTCTCAAGTATCTCTACTTATTAGCGCTGGTATTATGTGGTAGTTGCCGAGGCCTGAGATGACGCCCAGGATGGCACCACTGATGCTGTGGTCGGAGTACACCCAGATTAGCCCAGCTGGATACTGCGGTTTTGTTTTTTCGTGGCATGAGGATGACGCCCAGATTGACACCGTTGTTGCTGTGATGGGAGTACATCTAGATTAGCACAACAAATACTTGTGGAGTGGTATGGGACGCTCATGAGGACAAGGGTTTTTATAAATAATGTATATACCGATCGGACATAATAGCGTCAGTAGAGATTCTTGAGTGAACCTAATCCAAGGGTTGTTGGTTTAAAATTGGACGACTTCTTGTTTGACTATTGTTTGTAATACTGTTTGAAGGGCTGTTTTAACGAACCAGTATCATAAATAAAATAAAGGAACATGTATGTTTTAACAGTGTGGTAGTAATTAGATAACAAAAGAAGGGTGAGTGTGGTGTGGAAAGTGGGAGAATGATACCCCGACGGTATCATTCTATGGACGGGTGGACCCGATGTGTCGGGTAACTTTCCAACGCTATAATTTTTTCTTAGTCATAAATCTTAAAAGAGACAAACCTTGGCGGCTGTGCTTCTGAAACATGGAGAAAAAAGCGCACAGGTTGGTCACTCTAAGATTTATACTTTTAGGTATAATTGATTATAGATAGTTTTTAGATAGGGTTATGGTGGTCACGCTCCGCCATAGCGAAATAGGACCAATCCTTCACTAACGGTTCATGCCCGTGGCTACGTAGTAGCTAAGGCAATGTCCGTTGGTTTTTCCTTATCAGGATTGGAGACCTATCAAAGGTACTTTGCTCCTCTCGACAAGGGGTCGGGACCTCACACTGGTATCAGAGCCTAGGTTAAAGCTTGGGGAGATTTTTAGATTGATGTTTGGATATTTAAGGATGCGAATGTTTGAAATAATAGAAGAACCTATAAAAATTGTTTTGAGTTTTTATATGGTATAGAAGACTGAACTTTCCTGGTACAGGAAAATGTTCATTCAGCCTACCAGAAATTCCAGGTGTTCACCATCATGTTTGAAAATGCATGCCAATCACCGCATTATCAGTTTCAAAAAAGGGTGATGATGATTTTGGATAGGGTGTTTGCACCACCTATTCCAAGGGTGCATAGAGGATGGGGTATCAACTAGAGTCCATCTAGAGGAATCTATACCATCGATGCTGACAAGATATGGTGCATGGATACCAATCTTAAGAAACTTCGTTAGGCAGAGGAGTTAAAAGTCATCAAAGTTTATCTTTTCCTTGGTACTAAGAATTCGGATGCTACCATTACCTTGGGAGGAGAAAAGATATCTCAGACTCAATGGGTCTATAACCAAGTTACAAAAGTTATCCATTGTGGTAGGATTCGACCCATATGTGTATCTCGTAGCTTTCAAGGGGCAAAAGAAACTTATTATTTTGATCCTTTAGCCTATCCTTCTGTAGTCACTAAACTCAAAATATAGAGACATTACAATCCTTGTACCTAAAGACTACCAACCTTGGTAGCAAATAATATGTGTATAAATAAAGTTTGGATTACTATTATCTTTTGTTTGTATTATTGTCTGATCAAGTCTTGCCTTAAAGTGGATTAAAGTTAGAGTATCCAATAAAGTTTCACTTCATCTATATTGCATAGAGTGCGGTGTTCACATCTCTTCAAGAGAAAAAGCTACTTCTCAAGCAAGCTAAACTTCCCTCTTTCAAAGGGGAAGGAGCCCTAGTTGAGTGCGATGCTGAAGTGTGGCTCGAAGAGATGGAGGATTATTTTGCTGCTGCTGGTACTACTCCCGATAACCAAGCAATGTTGGCTATGTTTCGTCTCACGGGGGATGCCAAGCTTTGGTGGAAACAACACTGCAAAGATAATCAAGTAGCTAAAAACACTCAAACTTGGGAAGACATTAAGTATGCTGTCAAAGGACGTTATCTTCCACCTGCACACGAATCCCTTAAGATGAATGAATTCTTCAACTTACGTCAGTTTCATCTTACAGTGGAAGAATACTACTCCAAATTTGTAACTCTGAGGCGCTATGCTCCGCCAATGACCGCAGATCAACAAGTAGCCCATTTCTGCCAAGGGCTAAATTCTCCTTTAAATACTCATCTAGAAGCCATGAGGCCTGTAAATTTGCAAGATGCTCTTTTAAGAGCTAAACCCTTAGGTAAAGAGATGTCAAACTCTCAAAGGGTACAAATTGGAAATTTAAGGAATGCTGGAAGGAGAGGACGGTCTATGATGTGGAACCAAAGGCAAGTTTACCCAGTTCACCAAAATCATCCAATAGTTGCAGCTTCAACAAATGGAGCTCAAAATGCAGATCTCAGATGCTATGAATGCAACGAGTTAGGACATTTCAAGAATGTATGTCCTAGGCGAGTCTCCGCAACAAATACACCTACTCGAGCTAGAGGACGAGGACAAATAATAAATCGTGGAGGAAGAAATGGAGGACGAGGTTGAGGGCGCGGAATGGCTGCCAGAGTCAATGCTATCATAGGAGAACCAACATTGGGAGAAGAACAAGAGGAAAGAGCAACTCTACATGCTGCAATTGATAACCCAAGAGCAAGACAACAATATGCTGTCATTCAAACACCTGCAAATCACCAAGGTGAAAAATTTGAGCTTCTTATTGATTGTGGTAGTACTCATTCTTTCTTGTCACCTAAATATTTAAGGAGGTTAGGACTTAATCAACACCCTACAAGAAAGATGAGAGTTGAATTAACCAATGGAAAGGAGGTGTTATCTCAGTACACTGTGGGAAAAATAGATTTCAAGTTGGGAGAATACTCTACTTCTGCTACTTTTCGAACCTTACCCATAGGAATCTATGACGGAATTCTTGGAACGGATTGGTTAGCCAGTCATAATGCCAATATCCATTGTGCCCAAGGAAGTGTTACTTTTGTGGACAACCTAGGTCAAGAAGTCACTATTCAAGGCAAGAATGGACGACCAAAAGCTTACTTGGTCAAAGCTAATCGTCTTTTCAAAGGGTTACGCAAGGGTCAACAAATTTTTGTAGTCAAGCTAAACAAAGTAGAAAAATCTTCTTCCAACCCTGAACCAATGTGGCTAGAAGAATTTTCGGATGTTTTCCCCAGTGAACTTTTGGAACAACCACCACCTAGGGAGGTAGACCATGAAATCAAAATTTTTCCAGGTAGTGAACCAGTCTCAAGAGCGCCGTACAAGATGTCACTTCCAGAGGCTATAGAACTCAAGGAGTAGCTCAAGCAGTTGATTGAGCAAGGGTTTATCCAACCTAGTACATTTCCATGGGGTGCACCTGTTCTCTTCCAAAAGAAAAAGGATGGCTCTCTTCGACTTTGCATAGAGTATAGGGGATTAAATCAGGTTACCATCGAGAATAAATATCCAATTCCTCGTATTGATGAGATGCTGGACAGATTACATGGAGCCAAAATATTCACGAAGATTGATCTTCGATCTGGCTATCATCAAATTCGAACCCAGGAGGCTGATATCTCCAAAACAGCTTTCAACACTCGTTATGGTCATTACGAATTTGCAGTGATGGCTTTCGGACTTACGAATGCTCCTGCAACTTTCAATTGTCTAATGCACAATATCTTTAGAGAATTCTTGGACAATTTTGTCCTAGTATTCTTTGACGATATCATAATTTATTCCAAATCAGAGGAAGAGCATGAAGGACATGTTAGGAAAGTGTTAGAGCTTTTACGCCGAAATAAGCTGTATGTAAAGAAAAGCAAATGTACCTTGTTTACCCCTAAGGTCTGTTACTTAGGGTTTATCATTTCACCTGAAGGAGTCTCTGTTGACCCTGACAAAGTCAAAGATATTATGGAATGGCCTCAACCCACTTCACAAACCGAAGTCAGAGGGTTCTTAGGTATCACAGGGCGGTACAGGATCTTTGTAAAGGACTATGCTCTTAAAGCTGCACCACTAACTGACTTGCTAAAGAATGGAGCTACGATACTTTGGGAAGAAAAACATGAATCTTGCTTCAAATAGCTAAAGGAGTATCTTGCTTCAGAACCTCTCTTAAAACTTCCAGATTTCACCCAAGAATTCGAGGTGATCACAGATGCTAGTAACCTTGCATTAGGAGGAGTCCTTACTCAAGAAGGAAGGCCTGTAGCTTATACTTCTCGGAAGCTTAGGATTCATGAAGTGAATTATGCTACACATGATTTAGAATTGCTAGCAGTTATTCATGCTCTCAAGCTATGGAGACATTGTCTATTGGGACGCAAATTCCAATTGGTAACAGATCACAAGAGCCTTAAGTGGATTTTTACCCAACCTAACCTTAACATGAGACAGAGGAGATGGATAGAGCTCATGCACGAATATGATTTTGATATTAAATTTAGACCAGGTAAGGATAATGTTGTGGCAGATACCCTAAGCCGTAAAGATTTTCTGGGGGCAATTTCCATGGCTAACAACCCTATTGTAGACAAGGTCTTGGATGCTGCTGTCAGAGATACAGATTACCAGATGCTTGCTAGTATCCTACGTGAAGAGGGGGTATCATCAAATCAGCCTAAACCTCTACATTACTCCTTAGAAGATGGGAAAATTTACTATAGGAATCGATTATGCATACCTAAGGATTCTACCCTAAGGAATGCTATCCTATATGAAGCACATGATGGCCCAACTTCAGGACATCTAGGTTATTCCAAAACCATCAATGCAATTCGCAAAAGTTACTATTGGCAAGGTATGAAGGGTGATGTCCTTCGATATGTCAAGCAGTGTTTGTCTTGTCAAAGGATTAAGGCAGAGAGACTAAAGATGCCAGGTAAATTACATCCTTTAGATATTCCCCAAATGAAATGGGAATGTATTAGCATGGACTTTATCACCGGGTTTCCTTCTGTTCAAGCTGGCTATGATTCAATCATGGCCATAGTCGACTTGCTTACTAAAGTGGCTCACTTAATCCGAGTCAAGACAACCTTTACAGCTTCAGATATTGCTCGTTTGTTTGTGAAAGAGGTTTTCAAAATTCATGGTTTACCCAAGAGGATTGTCAGTGATCGTGATGCCAAGTTTACTTCAAAGTTTTGGGTATCATTGTTTCAAGCTATTGGAACCCAATTATGTTTTAGTACTGCTTATCATCCTCAAACTGATGGCCAAACTGAAAGAGTTAATCAAGTAATTGAAGACATCCTCAGAGCCTACTGCAATAGAGAACCTCGCAAGTGGATTCAATATCTACCATTGGTAGAGTATGCATATAATTCCTCTACTCATAGAAGTATTGGAATGACACCTTTTAATGCTCTTTATGGTCAAGAATGTTTATCACCTCTTAACTTTTCTGACTCCACTATAAGGGTAGAAGCCTCAAAGAAAATGCTTGAAGAAATGGAAGCTCAAACCAAAGCTATTCGAAGGGATATTCAAGTAGCTCAAGATCGACAAAAGAAGTAAGCCGACTTACAAAGATCTGATCGGATTTTCAAAGAAGGTGACAAAGTTTTCTTACGAGTAAAACCCAAAAAGAGCAATCTATCTCTCGGAAGGTATAAGAAGCTTAGCTACCGATATTGTGGACCTTAGGAAATAATCAAGGTTGTAAGTGATCAAGCTTATAGACTAAAACTCCCTTCTCATCTCAAAGTGCATGATGTATTTCATGTAAGTTTGTTAAAACCTTATGTATATAACCTTGACCATGTCCTTGATGATGAGCAAATCATTTTACCTGCTCAAGATGTTCTACAACTCCAACCTGATACTATCCTAGAAACTCGAGAGAGAAAGCTTAGGAATAGATCCATCAAAGAACATCTTATCTTATGGAAGGATTTCCCTATAGAAGATGCTACTTGGAAAGATGAGACATTCCTTCTTAAGGATTACCCTTCACTGTTCTTGAGATGAGGGCATCTCAAATTCTAAGTTGGGGAGATTGTAAGGTCTCTACTTTCAAATTGCACACAAGTTCTATTACGCATTTGTATTTTTTTTGAACCATCACTCCTTATTTAAGATATTCGAGTTCAAATTATAAAGCGTAGGTTGAGAAAACCTAGAAATTAAAATTTACGCTACAAAATTCTGACATGTTTAGCTATATGAATCACTAACTAACTTATTGCAAGACTTATTTACTGATTGTAGAATTTTCTTTTACTACTGTAAAGTTAATATAAGACTGTAAAGTTTAACTTAAAAATATAAAGTAAATTATCATTAAGGAAATAAATAAAATAATTATAAAGACAAAAGAATACACAGGGATGACAAATAAAGGCACATGGATCACATAGGAGGGGACAAAGTGGGACACACTGTCACATGAAAAAGGAGAGGCTACTCTTGACTAATCTTAATGAGGGGGGGCTTGTGTGGCCTTATCTTTTGATGATAATGACAAAGTGGTCAAGCTCATGGGTACCACAAGGGTACCAAAAACGCGGGTATGATTTTTGGAAAAAAATAAAAAAATAAAAAAATATTTTTTTATTAAAAATAAATTAATTTTTTTAAAAATATTTTTTTTTGAAAAAAAAGGTCGGACGTTTTTCTTTCTGCTATAAATAGAGCATCCATGCTCACACTTTAGACATAGAGATTGCCTCTATAGCACTCACGAAGTGCTGCCACTTCTCTTAGAGAGAAGGCGTCCACAAAGCACTAAGAGAGCAAAAACTCTAGTGGACTAATAAGGTGCGTATTAATTAAGCATTCAATTAACTTTAGGAATGATGTATGTGTGCTATCTATTACTCTAATCTCTCTAATAGATTAGTAAGATTCAATTAGTTATGTGTGTGTGTGTGCTATCTATTACTCTAATCTTCTAATAGATTAGTAAGATTCAATTAGCTTTAAGAAGGATATGTGTGTGTGTGTGTTATCTTTTACTCTAATCTCTCTAATAGATTGGTAAGATTCAATTAGCTTTAGAAAAGTATGTGTGTGTGTTCTCTTTTACTCTAATGTTTCTAATGGATAGTAAGATTCAATTAACTTTAGAAAAGATGTGTGTGTATGTTTTCTCTTACTCTAATCTCTCTAAGTATACCTACTCTCTCTAGTTAGTACATCTTCACTATTAACTTATATATTGTTAATTGAAAGTTAATACATAAGAGAACTCATCATATTCTTATTATACATGATGAAATTCTCATTCACCAATTTTATTGTCAATTAGATTAAGTAGAATTTTGAATAATACTAAAAAATTAATTTAGTTAAAGTATAGAAATTGAAGTTAGAATTGGATTAGAAATGTGAAGCATAAAAGTAATGCATTCCTAAACTTTCACTCATAGTTTACACATTTAATTTTTAATTAATTACGATTAGCAAATATTTGATGTATAGAAATTAGATCTAAAACAACAACACTAAGTGTGAATCCGAGTTGGCGAGGGTTCAAATTACAGATTCTCTTTGGAAACAAGGAGATTACTAGGGAAATTGACCAATTTAAAGTTCTAAGTGTATAATATAAGTATAGTACAAAAAAATGGCTCCAAAGCGTGCTCGAACACAAGGCGCTAATGATCATGAAGCCGGTACAAGTAACGGTGGAACTCCTGCGGAAAATGCTATGTCTCCACCAATCGGACCAATCGGAGCTATGGTACAAGTTAGTATTGCAGTTTCAAGTTATGCATCATTGCATATGCGAGACCATAGGAATATATTATTTACCTTATGAAAAGAAAACACGGACCGAAACCACGGGGCTTAACCCCAAGAAACTCGTCATATGTTTGACAAGTAGGAAAGATTGTCTGGTTAAACCGGTTGCTATAGGAAAGAATGTTTGTCCAAAACCTTCGGTATGGTTTTTCTCAAGTATCTCTACTTATTAGCGCTGGTATTATGTGGCAGTTGTCGAGGCGTGAGATGACGCCCAGGATGGCACCACTAATGCTGTGGTGGGAGTACACCCAGATTAGCCCAGCTGGATACTGCGGTTTTGTTTTTTCGTGGCGTGAGGATGACGCCCAGATTGACACCGTTGTTGCTGTGATGGGAGTACATCCAGATTAGCACAACAAATACTTGTGGAGCGGTATGGGACGCTCATGAGGACAAGGGTTTTTATAAATAATGTATATACAGATCGGACATAATAGGGTTAGTAGAGATTCTTGAGTGAACCTAATCCAAGGGTTGTTGGTTTAAAATTGGACGACTTCTTGTTTGACTATTGTTTGTAATACTGTTTGAAGGGCTGTTTTAACGAACCAGTATCATAAATAAAATAAAGGAACATGTATGTTTTAACAGTGTGGTAGTAATTAGATAAAAAAAGAAGGGTGAGTGTGGTGTGGAAAGTGGGAGAATGATACCCCGACAGTATCATTCTATGGACGGGTAGACCGGATGAGTCGGGTAACTTTTCAACGCTAGAATTTTTTTTAGTCATAAATCTTAAAAGAGACAAACCTTGGCGGCTGTGCTTCTGAAACATGGAGAAAAAAGCGCACAGGTTGGTCACTCTAAGATTTATACTTTTAGGTATAATTGATTATAAATAGTTTTTAGATAGGGTTATGGTGGTCACGCTCCGCCATAGCGAGATAGGACCAATACTTTACTAACGGTTCATGCCCGTGGCTACGTAGTAGCTAAGGCAATGTCCGTTGGTTTTTCCTTATCAGGATTGGAGACCTATCAAACGTACTTTGCTCCTCTCGACAAGGGGTCGGGACCTCACAAAAGCATAGGGGTGTGTCCACATCAGCAAAAACGTGGGTCACAAAGAGACAAAATTTGACTTTTAAAAAAAAAAATCATTTTTACTTGTTTCTAACTTAAAACTCCCTCCCAACATATATACATATCCAAAAATCATTTTTTTGACCTATTTTTAAACCCACAAGCTTAAAAAGTCTATTTTTTCAAAACTCTTTTCCCCCAAAAAGTAATAAACATTTTGTTCTCTCCTCCTCCTCTCTCCTCCCTCCTCCCTTCTCTCTCTCTCTCCCTCTCCTCTCCCTCCCTGCCCCTACCTTCCTCCTCTCCCCAATCTCTCCCTCCCCCCCCTCCCTCCTTCTCTCCTCCCATCTTCCTCAACCTCTCTACCCTTCCCCCTCTATCTTTTCATCATTTGCTTCCTCACGCAACAGCTTCCATGGTTCTCACGAAAATCACAAATAGTTTGCTTCCACCACCACGTACTCCGCACACCAAAATCATACATATTCGCTTACCCACGGCAGGTTTGTTAGGCTATTGCAAGCGGTTGTGTATGGGTGCAGGTGCTTCTTTGCATATGTGGATGCACGAATGTCAAGCTCTTCACCTCAAGACGACGGCATAACAAGAGAGTGTTGCCTCTTCGGAGAGGGTAGTTAAAACTCTTGAACAACAAATGCAAGAAAAGGAGTCCCACATCCAGAAGCTTACCAACACCATCACATACTTGAAAGAAACACCCCTTGGTGCAAGGGAACGCAAACTCACGTATTCATCCATTGAAACTCTTGCACATTCGGGAGGAGCATGCAAACGACGAGTTACAGCCACAAGGTGATTTGGTCTTTACTTGCATGATGCATTCTTACTTCACACTATTTTCTAACATTTATGTTTATTTGTTGCTAGAAACTTCATCCAGGAGGCATGCGGTGGAACAAGCCAAGATGATCGAGTCAACCTTCTCACTAGTTGTCTCAATACCCAGGACGTGATTTCTATATTACAATCATCTGGAGGTAAGCACATTAAAGATGCAGTCACCAAGGACCTTATGCGTAAATTAAGAAATGTGGTTAGTGATGATGACGTTCAACAAGCTTGTGATGAGGCTGGAATCAGCACCAAAGCTTATCAGGCTATTTTCCAACTCCTAAAGGATGCCCTCAAAGAACATGGCATTGTGGAAAACCTATTTCCCGTTCCTCACAAGGTCAAGCTCGCAAAGAAGGCCACAAACGAGGATGTGTTCTCTCGCATTGGGACATACCTACACATTGAGGACACAATGCCAACTTCCCTTTATGCTTCGTGCGCAACAAAGACAAGGGGAAAAGGTAAGAAACAATCCATAAGACCTTCGGAGAAGGGCTTTCCTTACACAATGTGGAACAATATTTTCGTGGATCTTAGATTTTACGAGTTACCCGAAGAAGGTGACACACTTTACTTTTTTCTTTGGTATTATTCTTATTATAACTCTAAAGTTTAAGGTCTTAGCACTATTTATTTTGTAGTGCTTGGCACAAAAGTCGCTTTTGTGCTGAAACTCGATGAGTGTCAAATAGTGAAAGGCCGAAGGTTAGAGAGGCTAAGTGTCACTCTAATGAATGAGGCCCTTCTGCAAACCAAGCGAAGGGATTCAATCGAGCCATCTCCCACCCCATCTTTTAGCGTGCAATCAGAGAAAGACATTTGGTGGTTGGGTGCTATGGAGGTGCCCAAAGAGACCAATGGAGTACTTTCATGGATTTTTGAGAGAACTCCATGGATCACAGAAGTAATAAACTCCCAAATTGCAGGTCAGAAGTTGGAGATTGAGAGTTTTGGTAGTTATGATGTGGAGTGTCACTTAGGTGGGGATTTGAAGACCATAAATTGTTTGCTTGGCTACAAACAAGGGGCTTCTTCTCTCATGCCTTGTCCAATTTGCACTCGAGGGTACAAACCTAATGGAAACAAATCACATAAGAGCACTGTAAAGGCCGGTTCCATGCTTCCATGGCAAGGGCATGGAGAACAAGGGTTAGATTGTCGTGATGTCGGAGATGAAGGTAGATAATGGGAAGCGTCTATTCTGAGATGTCCCATGCTCAATGCCCCAGACCGTGATCAAAAGGACCACGCTTGTAATCCAATCTTTCGATTTCCTCTATCGAATGTACATTTTTGTACATTACACGCATTCATGCGCATTTTTGATAGGCTATTGAAGCTCCACATTGACTATGCTTTCACAATGAAACCGTTGGAAAAGTCTCAGGAAGCGATCGAAAGAGTGGAGGTACTCTTGAATTCCATTGGCTGTCACGGTGGAAATGTGTCTATCGTTGCTGCAAAAAACACAGGGGAGGCCCATGAAATTGCTCAACAAGTGTCAATGAGTGGACAAAAAGCTAGATACTTTCTGAAGAAAGTTTCCCAAGGAAAGCCAAGTCGATATGATGCTCAAAAGAGCTCCAACCAGTAGGCAGGTAACCTTTGGGAGCTTTGGAAGGAGTTATGCAAAGCTACTACCGACAATGATTCAAATGGCGAGCTTGCAAACAAGCGCAAGCAAGTTTGGGCACATTTTGATAAAATGGTCAAGCTTATGGGCCTTAACAGCACAACAAAAGAACAATGCCAATCATTTCAAGAAGCCTTGGCGGATTTTACCAAAGTCTTCACCCTTTCTTGGGGTGAAAATAACATCACACATTACATGGTAAGTCATTTTACATGGTGTATTCATTACAAGGGATTGTTTTTATTTAATAATGTGGATCGTTTACTCATGTGAACAACATATCTTGTTTGCACATGGTGCATTTTTTATGCACAAGTATGGATCGCTTGAAATTTTTAGCACTCAAGGCATGGAGAAGTCCCATTATCGAGCAAGGGGAGTGTACTTCATAAATACTCGACATGGTGGTGGAATGGTGCAATCCAATTATTTGGAGGAGATATTCGATTGGTTTTTTCGCACAACATTTGCTCGTAAGCTCACAATGGAGCGTGCGCGACAATCCAAGATTGCTATTGAAGTGCGGAAATGGAGTCGTCAAGAGCATAGCAACAAGTGGTAAATGTCGCAAGGTCCCACCAAGCATGCTGCATGGCGGCGATGCAGAGTGCGACAAGGATCAAAGTGGATACTGTGCGTGTCACTAAACGTGAACGCAAGGTCCAACTCTTAGCGACATGTTTATTTAAAAAATAAATTTTTTTTAAAAAAAAAATTAGTGTGAACAGGGCCCTTTTTAAATGGGCCCTTATAACTATTGGATGCTCTCATAAACCACTCATTTCTTAAGAACAGGTGAGCTCTTACCAACGAAATGGCGCGCACCAAACAAACCGCGAAAGAGCATCCACCTGCCAACAAAAACACCCTCCAAGGATGTGAGAAGCCGTCATCGCTTAAAGGCACAAGAAAACGGCCACGAACGCCTGGCCGTTCCAGGAACTCATCTGGTAGTGGGCATGGTGGTAGGGCACGAGAGTCATCGAGGACTGTTGAATCTCTACCTCCTCAAGATATAACACCTAGAAGGAGAATGAAGCAACGTTCCCAGCGCTGGAGAGAAGAAGAGGGCCAGCAAACAACAGAGTCCGATAGGGAGCAGCCGTCGTGTCACCAATCACAAGCAGGACCATCCAGGACTCGGGTGGTCCATACAGACACTGAATCAGAGAGTGAGCCACCATGGCTGCGAGAAAAAATACCGCACACACACCGGGTGGCCGTTGGGGGGAAGACATTGCCTGAAGGCCAGGGAGCTCTCCCCACACGACAAGATCGGTAGCCAAGGGAAGAGGAAGAATCAGAAGAGGTTGCAGAACCAGCCCCTAAGCATGTAAACAGGCGCAAGTCTAAGTTTTTCAAGAAGCCTAAACGCCGCCTGCCAGCAAATGTGCAAGTGCCCCCAAGACAACCGCAGCGGCGCCGAAAAATAGCAAGGGCATTTGCAGAAATCCGCCACTACCAGAAGACGACGGAGGTTTTGATTCGACGCGCCCCCTTTTCTCGCACTGTGAAGGAGGTGCTTCAAAGCTATGGAAATCAGTATAGAATGCAAGCAATAGCGCTAGTGGCTATTCAAGAAGCTGCAGAGGTCCACATCATTTCGGTGTTGGAAGATACCAACCTATGCGCCATACATGCAAAGCGAGTGACAATACAACCAAAAGATATGCAACTTGCACGTCGATTGCGACGAGACTTCGAGCATTAGCCGAAGTTACCCCTCTTTTTGTATTGCACACCCTTATCTTTGTAATGATTTGACTTTCCAATGACAATATGATCAACAGTTGTGTCTACTGTGTCTATTATCTTTGTAATGAAATGACTTTGTAATTTCAAGTTCTGTATGTAATTGCAGTCAATTTCAGTAAATTTGTGCTTTTTAAGTACGCTTGAGGGTAGATAAACCTATAAGGTGCATCTAAATGAATGATACAAAACCAATCCATTGCAATAAATTTGTGCTTTGTAGGTATCCTAGGGGGTAGATTAGCCTACTAGGGGCAAAAAAAAGCCTGGCCACGAGGGCGCGCAAATGGCCTATCTAAAAGTGATGGATGGGCCATTTGCACACCCTTGTGGCTAGGCTTTTTTTTGCCCCTTGTAGGCTTATCTACCCCCTAGGATACCTACAAAGCACAAATTTACTAAAACCTATTGTTTTTCCATCATTATTTTACATGGATCCTTGTGGACACCCTTTTTTGGCCATTTCAAGCTTTGAATTCCCTATAGGATATAAAAATAAATAACTTATTGTGAAACCAAGTGTCTATGCAACAGTAATTTGGATTTTTCAAATGTCCAATGTAATTGGACTTTTTGGTGCAGGGGTGTAATAGGTATAGCTGAAGTAGGTGATAGTGTGCTGGAAACTTCATCACATAATTGATTTCACCTTTTCTAGTGTCCTTGAGTGTGAACATATGCTGAAATTGCCATAAAAAAGGTGCATCTAAATGAGTGATGCAAAACCAATCCATTGCAATCAATTTGTGCTTTGTAGGTATCCTAGGGGGTAGATTAGCCTAATAGGGGCAAAAAAAGCCCTGGCCACAAGGGCGCGCAAATGGCCCATCCAAAATTGATGGATGGGCCATTTGCGCGCCCTTGTGGCCAGGCTTTTTTTTGGCCCTTATAGGCTTATCTACCCCCAAGGGTACTTAAAAAGCACAAATTTACTGAAATTGACTGCAATTACATACAGAACTTGAAATTACAAAGTCACCAATAAAAAAAAAATTCATATCACCAATTGAAACAATTTTGAAGATTGACAAATCACATTCAAAAGAATTTGCAATATAGAGAGACAATTTCAAATATTTTTTATTCCTTCCAAAACGGTGATTTTACATCATGGATCTGAGGAGTTCATAATTTTTTTGATCATTTCCTGGCGCCTATTTTGCGCGTAAAGCAACTCCCCAGTCAAGAGGGACTACGCTATGGCCTTTGGGTCAGTTGAGCCAATGGAAGCATGTATCCCTATCTGGGAAAGCACTTTACCACGAAAGCCAGTGCCAAACGTTGTGCATACAAGGGATCTACGCACTAGGAACACTTGATGTGCACTTTGAGCAATGGTGCTCAAACACAAAAACTTGCTGAAAGCTTTTAACGACCAAGTCATAAAATGGGCTTCGGGAGTAAATTCATTATGGATAATGGCCACATCGCCAGGGGGGAGTTGTCCTAGGTAATGCGCAAGGGAAGCTTGAGGTCCAAAGCCCGTCCACTTGCCACCCGTCCTTGCAGCAAAATCATCAAACTCCACAACATCCTGTCATAAACCAATGAAGGTTGAGAAAAAAGACAATGAAGGATAAAATAGTAACATAAAAATTAGGATACAGTTTACTTCCTGCTCCTTGTCGTCCTCCTCCCTATTGCCCTTTGCATCCAAGTCAATGCTCCCATGCACCACAGATACGAGCTTTGGATCATCAGATGGGAGGTTGCATAATGGCATAGGCATCCTAGCAGCCTCAACCTTGGCTTGCGTGGCTTGGAAATCTTCATCGGCCACGTGCAAGTGCTCTGCTTTCAGGACCTCCGCACATACAACTGCAATAGTGTCAGCAACAGAGTCCCCATCCGGCAAGAGCTTGCTTTCTAGGGCATCTGGCGTATTGTCTAAGGGACATTTGCTGCTGTTGCATAGCACGCTCAAGCATTCATCCATGCGCAGGCCAAATGCTTTCTCCAAATTATGCACAAAAACATACTCCTCCCCATCCACTAACACTGAGGAGAAGCGGCTTATTTCTACCTCTGGGATAGCCACATTCGTCAGTGGTAGTGGCACATGAGTGTCACTAGGGCCAACCGCAACTATGGATTTCTCAACCACTTCCTCAAGACCCCTAGGGTACTCGAGCCGGTGTGCTTTTCCTTCCGCTGCAGGGTTCATGGGTATAACCTGCTGCTCCTTGGTGTCCTTGATAAAGGACCCAACTTGAAGGTGTGGTAAGCGGAGCTCCTCCAGATCAGGTTCCTCGCTCACCAAGAAGATAAATGTTGCGAGCCGAGAAAGGTACTCCACCCCCAACTTGCTCTTCTTGAGCGCTGACACCCCAGGGGCTTGCTCGTCCAAGTAATGGCCTGCATCGGTTGCAATTTCTTGGAATTGTTGCAACTGCTTGGAGAATGGGCGATCACCTTTGTGTATATAGCGCAAAAGATCGCAAGGCACCCAGATCCCTGCATGTGGGGGGATAGACACATAATATTTTATGATGTGCTCCTCCATGAACGCAAAAATCTCCTCAAATGCATCCATGTGAAGGGCAACTGTGGCGTCAAGGTCAGGGAGACGAGTAAAAAAGGTGTGGAGGTCCAACTTCCCTTTGTATTTGGTGTCCTCGAGGAAGAGGATTAAGCGTGACAAAGGGGTGGATGTGGGTGCAGATGCAGAGGCTGTGGCAGCATTCATGTCTAGCCTGGGGTGTAGATAGAGAGCGGAGGAGCTCAAGAGTTGCAAAAGTGAAAATAGTGAATGAGTGAGGTGGCCCTCCTTTTATAATGGACCCTTTTTTTAAGACATTAAAAAAAAGGCACTTTCAAAAAATGATTTCTCATCCCAATGCAAAAAATTATATTCAAAGGCATGATTTGCCGAAGCAAATCATGTTGATTACAGCGGGGATCAATATGAAAATTGCAAGAGTTACAAAGTTATAAGATCGATAGCATAGTTCCATCTATCCCCCAGTCCTCCTCGACCTTCAATTTGTCTTCCATTATCTTCCCAATCTGCGGACATTCATTACAATAAGCATCCAATGATCGACAAACCATGATGTATTGAAAATGTGGTGGAAGGATTCTCACCTTGTGACCTTGTAAATGAAATTGTGCTTGTTGAAGGGCCTCAAAACCCATAATAACCAAATGTTCTCGAACATTACTGAGAGTCCAATGCTTGTTCACTTGGACTGCCTCCAAAGCATCGTTGGGCATCTTCACTGCAATGTCAAAGCTTGCAATAGCGCCGTTTACACTCTGTAAGGGAGTCTACACTCCAAGCTTGCACATCCAACGATCATAGTGAAATTGTATGTACAAGGAGGTGCGGGATTTCAAATAGCGCATTCCAATACCTGAAGCTCCAACCTTACAACGGTACCGGTCCCCGTTGTGCATGCCCTCCACAAAACCCCAGTCCTCTTCTAAAAGCCTTCCTAATTCCTCGTAATGCGCATCTTTACATACAAGCATTGTGGTAGTCTCCACAAATCCAAACTCTTTAAAAATGTGCACAAAACAATGAATAGGCAAACACCAACTCAAGCCCACAGACCTAGAAGCTTTAGAGTATTTCAAAGAGTTTTGGACATCCATTATCATCTTTTGCTTGAAAGATGCTACCGACCACAAATTTGGGACCGACCACTCCATACTTAATAAGGAAGTTACTTTGATGGGTTCAAGCGTTCCAAACGCTTGTGTAGAAGTAGGGACAATATAGGAGTGAGAATAGAAGAAAATCCTTCTTTGAACCAGTTTGGTTGGGCAAAGATGTGGGAACATTATTGCTCCAATATCCGCATGTATAGCATTGAATGTGCCGGAGAGACTATGTAGTGGCTGCTCATCCACCAACGTGGATGGAAATATGACTATAAATGCATGACAAATGTTAAGTATGAATCCATAATAACATTACACTGTGATTTCACACCTAGCTTTGTTTTCTCAAAACATGTACTTACAATGTGTTGGAAATCGAGGTGGTTGTTGCAAGTGCATGGTTGACATTGAGAAAACATGTTGCACAATGGCTACGGTCCCCTTGTCTTTGCGGTTCTTGAAGCCAAGGAGCTTGCCTTTCCAATGAAGATCCAAGTTTGCACGATTCCGCACACGATGAGGGCCAATAGAAGATGGTTGCATGTATACCCAAGCACCTTTGGTGAACTCTTGTGGCACCCACTCATCATCTACACCTCTAGTGTTGTGGCATGCAACTGCTGTGACCTCATCCTTTGGCCGCCTTTGCGAAGTAGAGTTGGCCATGGTTGAGCAAAGAAAACTAGGAGGAGGAGAAGGACCTTGCTTGTTGCTACAATGTAGGTGGGATAAAGTGATATGAGAAGGTGGTTAACCCTTGTGGCAATGGGAGGAGAAGGTGGATAACCCTTGCTTGGTGTGGCAATGGGAGGAGAAGGTGGATAATCCTTGCTTGGTGTGGCAATGGAAGGTGGTAGGGGAGGAGAGAGGAGCTTCCTTGCTGCAGCAATGGAGATGGTGTAGAGAGAGAGTGTTGGAGTAGAGGATGAGTGTGATGGTTGCAACCAAGGAGGGGTTGGAAAAGGGGTTCTAGAGAGAGAAAATCACTTTTTTCCTAATAACTACTTTTGGGGGAGCTCTAGATAGCAAAAAAAGATTTTTCAAAAGTTTTTTTAAAAATTTGAATTTTAGGGTTTTTGGATGCACGTTTTGACTTTTTGAGATAAAAAAATGTTTTTTTGACCATAAAATAGTTTTAGGGGGGTTTTCAGAAGATGAAATTTGAGTTTTGAAAATTTTGAAAAATTTCAAATTTTTGGAATTTTTTCAAAACCGGATCAAAAAGGAGGGAAGTTGGAGGTTCCATATGGCCCACCCCCCCCCCCCTCCGCCCACCCCACCTTCTCACTAGGTAAGGGCCCATTTAAGAAGTGTAAGACTACTTTGTCCCCCTACATTTTTGAGGGCATAGAGTGTGTCCACCACCCTCTTCTCATTGGCTGGCCTTTAATTAACCTTAATCCCAAAGGGCCCCTAGAGGGTTCATATTTTTTCTAATGCGAAATTGATTTTCACCGATCGAAGTTGACTTATGTTTGTGTTAAAGTCATTTAGGTGTTCTGCAACTGAACCATTCTCTGCCATCTTTAGATTGAACAAGCGCTTCATAAGAAATACCTTATTGGATGCCGATGGTTTCTCATAGAAGTCGTCAAGTGACTGCATCAAGTCCTCCGTGGTCTTCATCTCCTAAACATTGAAGGCCACTGTTGACACCGGTTTGTTCCCAGTGCCTTTCGATCAAGGACAATCCATGCTTCATCTTCCATCGTTGCGGGCTTCTTTGTAAGACCGCCTAGTGGCAAATAGAGGTCCTTCTGGTAGAGATAGTTTTCAATCTGCATCTTCCAATGTTGGTAGTTTTTGCCGTTGAACTTCTCAATCTTGAGCTTCCCTTCATCCGCCATAACTCCTACTCAATTCAAGGAATCCTTTCCTTGAGATAACTTAGCTACGAGAAAACCTTGCTCTCATACAAGTTGTTAGGAAATAAGACGTAGCTAAATAGATAATTGAGTAGATTAATTAATTGAGAGAGACAAATTTACATACACGAGATTAGAGAGAGAGAGAGAGAGAGAGAGAGAGAGAGAGAGAGAGAGAGAGAGAGAGAGTACACACGATATACATGGTTCACCCAATGTGGGCTACGTCCACGGGAAAGCAGCCACTCAATGGCTTTAGTACTTCAAAACAAGAATTAGTTTACAAAGGGACTATACCCTTTATGGAGCTCCCGCCTTGCTTCACTCTCACCACCTCACACTCACCTTGTTGCATCAACTTCACACCATAAAATGTGTGTAGAAATGGCCTCCTTTTATAGGCCAAAAGGGCTACCCTCTCTCATGAGAGGCAGCCATGTGTAGCTGCCCTTGTGTAGATAAGCCCAAATCGGACCCTCCAATCCGCCCATGTGTGGCCGCCCTTGAGAAGACAAGTCCGCTTTTGAATTCGGCCACCGGCCATTGACTTCCGACCACCGGTCACCGGCCATTGACTATCGGCCACCGGCCAACCGACGGTTGTTTTCCGACCACTTTCCGGCCGTCGTCCGGACATAATATTCCGGCGAGGGAAAAAAAAGGTCTCGGGGGCTTCCGCCCGCGAGGCCCCTAAAGCTGCCTTTGATTTTTGGCCACTGTGAAAATTTTGGTTTCCGACGAGTGCTTTTTCTTCACGCACGATGGCTTCTCCTCATAATGGGGCCTTACAAATGTGCGCTTTTACCACAGAAAATTACAAGGGTAAATCTGGCTCTGTACTTAACAACAATAAGTCTAAGTCATCTTTTCTGAACTCTCTAAGCTTCAACTTATAGTCATGCCAATATTTCCTTCATTGTTGTACTACTTCCTTATCCAACATTTCTCTCTAACTAATGTATCCAACTTTGACAAATCATATAGTACATTATTTAGCTTTGAATTGTAGTCCATATCATGTTCAATGGCCATTTTGAGACTAGGAACAACAAACTCCATAGATACTACTGCTTCAATGCCATTCACCATTTTGAATGTTCTCATACCAGTTGTAATTTTGTAAGTTGTTCTCTAGGCCCAAAGTGTTGTTTGAAGCTTGTTATCCCAGGTATGAGGCTCCTTCTAAGCTATCTTAGATAGAATGATTTTTTGATGGTCTTATTGATACTTGTAGCCTCTATCCATTGAATTTGGGACAATAATATATCCATTTTCAATGCTTCGGATTGAGAATATTTCAGTCGGAATCTAAATTGTTTCATTGATGAAATGGGTTCCTAATCTGAAACTATCTCAATTGGACAATCATATCTGCATATATTATGCTCATATATGAACGATGTTGTTGACTATGTTGTATTATTGGGTAATGCCTGTTCTTCCACCCATTTGCTCACATAACATGTGGCCATAACTATGTGCTTGTTCTTTCTATAAGTGACCTTCTTAAATGTACCCATAAAGTCCAGACGCCTCTTCAATAAATACCCAATGATTGTATTATAGTCAAAGGTGTCATGTTTGCTACGGTTGGTCTGCCATTCTTTGGCAAATATCACACGTTTTGCAAAATCCTATAACATCTAACATCATACTCAGCGACCATAATCTTGCCTATAAAATCTTATTGTAAGTAATATCATTGTAAATTTCTCCTCTTGAGCTCCCACTATGAGCTCCCACTATGATCTTCACTCATGACTTTCATTCTACCCAACATTAGTCCACATCTTTTTAGAACTCTATCAATTCTTAGCATGTATAGTGATCTAGCAATGGTAGTGAATTTTAGGCTTTTCATAATTAGAGCCTTCTTGCTGGATTGGGACCAATTCTGTAGAAATCCTCCAAAATAGAGATCATATACATCTTGACACTCTGGATTTGACCCATTCGTTGCCATATTCTAGAATAGTTTAGCATTGGCTAGTTTTGTCTCCTAGTGATGTAGCAAAAATTCCCTCAATACTTCTAGATAAAAGGTCAACATTGTATAGTGAGTTTTTAGAAGTTCTCAAATTCAAACTCCAAAAGATCATCCATCTGATTAATTTTTCTTGAATCACCACCTTGTTAATCAAAAAGAGAAATGCCTTATAGTCTAGATAGAAGTGAAATAGCTTTTCTAACAAATAATGTATGAGCTTGGATTCACTAGACACCATTCCTAGTGCCTCTCTCTCAATTGTGAAGCACCCTTACTCTGCTAGACTAAATCTATGATTTTCAAAGTATGTTAGGTAGTCCATCCCCATTGCCATACCATATGCATCCACACCTTCTCAATTTGGATGACAAAGAATTGGATTCATGATAATGGCCGCTTTTCCACATTGGAAATTTGCCTCCCATTATGGGGGCATACAAACTTCACTCCCTTCAGGGTTAATTCATAAAATGCAATAGCCTTTGTCATGAACATACGATTGAACCATTTGTATAAACCAATCTACATGGGCTCAATTAAGACACATTTGCTGGCGATCTAGCCTGCTAGACACACCGATCTTTGTCTTCAACCATTTTGATTCCATTTCTTGACACAATATGTCCTACAAGCTGTTCCTTCTAGATTGTAGATATTGATTTGAAGGGATTCAGACAAATCCTTTCCTCTCTTCATCTCTCAAACACCATTATAAGAATATGAGATACATATCTTTAGTTGAAAATACAATGGTCGTCCAAAAATACTGCTAGAAACTTATGTATAAACTCACAAAAAATTTCCATCATACATCGTTGAAAGGTTGCTATAAAATTAATAATCCAAGTGGCATTACTAAGCACATAAATGATCCTAATTTAGTGATAAATGTTGTTTTTGTCCTGTCCTTGGGTGCTATCCTCAGGTGATTGTAGCCACTATATCCATCCTTGAAATTGTTGGCATCTCATTTCCAACATCATATTGGTAGAAGGTAGAGGAAACGGGTCCTTAACGGTATGAGCATTGAGATTTGGATAATGAACATAGACCCTCAATTTCCCATTCTTCTTTGGAATAGCCACTATTAGAAATAAACAGTCATTTCTTGCTACTTCAATAAAGAATCCCCCCTTGTCAAATTGTTGATTTCTTCCTTTGCCTTCTTGGTATAATTATGATTCATTCTATATATTTGAAGTAGTACTTGTCATGCATCTGGTTTTAGTGTTATTCAATGTTGGCATACCTTTGGATATACACCTTTTAAATTTGTATGCTCCCTGAAAAATGTATTCTTATATTCTTGGAGCAATTGTCTAGCCTTCCCCTTTATCTTTGATTTTAAATGTTTGTTGACTTTGACCATCTTTGAATTTCTTCTAAATTGAAATGCCACTCTTTGATTTCTAAATCATTTGGAGACAGCCAATTTTATCCACCACCTTTTCTTTTTGGCAAATATTCAACTTCCTTATCAATCCTTATAGTTGTTGCATATTCTTTAAAAGAATTTCCTAATCTTGTTAAATTTTCCTCTCTATCTAATTGTATACTATTCTAGCCAGGTTTGTCTGCACTTGGTTGTTTATGTTTCTCATATGATCTAAAATCCTCCATACTCTGACTTGGTCTTTTTGGTAACCTATCATCCAAATTCACTGGTCTTTTGCCTGGATTAGACTCAATGAAATCCTTTGGATCTTGCTGTCTCCAATGCTCTGTTCTCTCCTTATCTAGAAGTACTACATTCGAATCTAACTCTGCTATACGAAATATGTTCATAGACACTAACATTCAATCAATCTTCTTTGTGCCATATTTTTTACACAATTCCTTTGGCCTCATTGCCCTCTTCCAGCTTTTGGTAGTATTTGTTTTTAATTGGATTCTTCTACTGAGTCCCTCAATTGTTAGCATTTGGCATGTATAATCATGACTGGCTCCAACACGTATAAACCAAGGCCTTCCTAATAGCATATTGTAGGATCCTTGCACATCTAGTATCAAAAAGCTAGTTTTGAATTTCTCACATCCAAACATGATCGGCAAGTTTGCAACTAAGCCACCACTAGTCTAGACTATCCTTTGATTCGCTAGATGGTTTCATCTCTTAATCCCCAACTTCTATCTCACATGCTCCCCGAGGATGTGAACACCAACCCCTCTATCCAGTATCTATTTCCTAAGCTTGTAATCAATCTAGATGATTGGTACTTCATGATCTTTAATTTTTTATAGATCCATGGACACTATATCCACCAATTGCTACTTCATCATCTTTAATTTCAAATAGACCACGGACAATGCTATTAAGTAACAACGACACTATGTCCATAGCACTCAAAAGGCTAATTGTATTCCTACTCATGGAAAAAACCTTAACTCATACCTTTTGATCTCTCTTCACAACATCTTGTGTATTGGAAATACATATGGGGGATGAGCGCTTCAATGAAGACCTAATGAAGGTGCGGATGCGTGAATACTGCAAGCACAAGCATTTTGAAGTGCAAAAGGCAATAAAGCATGGGTGGAATAGGCCAGATTGGTTAGCCAAAGAAGATTGGAATAATTCAAAGCGAGCAATGTGCAAGAATCTTGACAAGTGGAAGCAACTAAAGGAGGCAGCCAAAGCGCGAGTAGAGGCAAGAAGCTCACATCACTTGGGGAACGGCGTTGTGGGCGGGATGAAAACACACAGAATGCCTCTATAATGTCCCGACACACACTCTTGGAAGGACACACACACACACACACACACACACACACACACACACACTATGGGGCACCACTCGGCTTACATAATCCACCTGGCTGAGACAGGGAACACACCTATGGAGTGAGAGGAGAGAGACTACCCATTTACCCACTCCACACAGAGAGACACACACACACACACACAACCAAAAACCTCAGCTCAAAAGAGGAGAACTTCTGATGTTTAGATACAAATGAGCTTGGGCCAACACCAATGGGGCAAATAGCTCACACAATATGGGTAAAATATGCCAGATACAATCACAAATAGGAGCAGAAGCTTCGCTCATAGGAGAAACTAGCACAACCAGAACAACAGAAAAACGGTGAGAAATTTGGCAAAATGGACAGCACCATCGCGTTCGGAACGGCCCAAAACCCCACTCTACAATGTCAAAGTGCTCAAATCCGACCTCGGATGAGCAGTTTACGGCCAAAACAGGCTCCAAAAACCCAAAAAACACACCTCCAGCTGTTCCTCCTCTCTTCTCTACGTTTTTTTCTGGTCTTCTCTCTGCTTTTTCAGTTCCCACACTTAGCTTTATTATTTGGGCACCCTTGGCCTTTTAGATGACCTCAAACGGACCCCGAACAGGCCAAAAACTGACCTCGCAGTGCATAGTTGTCACCTTTTTGCATCATCCGCACACCTGGCACTCAGCTTTTTCCAATAATGCGTCTCACAACAACGTGAAGTGGCCCCAAAACATGGTCCTGATGATGACCTTTCTGCATAATTATCACAAGAAAACATCCACGTTGTGTCCGTACTCATCCACGTGCAAATATTGACCCCGTTTGACCTCCCGACGCCACTAGATGCCATCTGACGCACCTGCTTACCTCATGTCATCGGCCCGCGGATAGATTCCTTGAGAAGTTTTATGCGCTACCAACTCCTCCTTATTGTAGAAAAAACACATTGGTACTGGTGATAGTGAAAATCGATGCACTATGCACATGCTGTCCTACCTATACATATGTGGGCCCCACGTAACCACCTGGCTCTGGAAAATGGGTAATTCTTTATTTGATGCACCATGCATGTGTATGTACATATGCGCAATCCTTTGCTCCAAAAAACTCCTGACATAATTTGCCCATCCCCTAGCCTGCTAGATCATTCATGATTAGCAGCAGCAGCAAAAAGCGATATGAGACTCGCAGCGTCACAAGTCTCCTCATCCTTCACCAACACTGCTTGATCCATAGACAGCTCATCTTGCTTGACCATCATTAACCTGGCATGATATAATTTAAGACGCAATCCATTTACCCTTGACTTATGTAGAACCGCATCCAGGCTAGTCAGCTGATATGTACCATTCGGGAAACACTTCACTTCCTTGAAAGGGCCTTCCCACTTAATTTGAATCTTCTTTTGGAAGGTGTTGTCCAGCTTATTGTTGTAGCGCAAAACCAAGTCATACTTCTTGATACCCTTACTTTTAACCTTTTCATTTATCTTTGCCAAAGCCCTATCTTGCATCTGCCCATAATGTTCCAATGCACTCATCTTATCCAGCTAAACCTCTTGTAACTCTAACAGCCTCTCTTTGAATGCATCACTACGTGGCCCAAGCAACTTCTCTAACATCTTTACTGCAGGAAAATCTACTTCTACAGGCAATAGTGCTTCCTTTCCATACACCAAATAAAATGGAGTAAACCCTGTACCTGTCTTCACCGACGTACGGTAAGCCCATAATGCACTAGGCAATTCCAAATCCCAATTCCTTCCTTGGTGCTCTGTCACTTTCGAAAGAATTTGTACCAACTCACCATTGAATCTTTCATTGAAGCCATTACACTGTGGGTAATAAGGAGTGGTATGCTGGTGCCTAATCTTCATCTTCGCGCATAAAAAGTCTAGCAGTTTAGCTCTAAATCCTGGCCCCTTATCTGAAAGTAGCTCCAATGGCACCCCAAACTTGCAACATATTTCATCATACACAAATTTTGCCACATCCTTTGCAGTGATCTGTTTTACTGTTATAGCCTCTGCCCATCTAGAGAGATATTCCACTGCAGTCAAAATATAGCTTTTGCCCCTGCTTGTGATAGGTAATGGGCCTATTGCATCAATCCCCCACTTTTCAAATACATCAAATGCCATAATGGTTTTTCGTAGCTCTGGCTTCAACACTCTCTTCCCAAATGCTTGACACCTATTGCAAGACCTACACCAATGGTGAACATCCTTGTGCAAACTAGGCCAGACATATCCCTCTTGCAAGATCTTATGCAAAGTGATCTTTAGAGCAAAATGGCCTCCACATGCGCCTTCATGATTCTCTTCCAACACTATGTAAAGCTCCTCCCTCCAAGGTACACGTCTCAACACGAGATCAACCCCTTTCATGTATAAGACATCACCAATCAATTTGTACCTGTATGCTCTAAGCACTCAAAACAGAACCCGGTCTTTGCCATGATGTCCACTTTCTTTGTGGCATTGCTCCAGCACCATTTCTATCTCTTCTTTGTACAACATCCTTCTAAGCACTCTGTCACGTCATAGTTCATGAGATACTCACCTACCAATGTAAATTTGCGAGCTTTTTGCACCACTCCTCCTCTGCAACTTGGACAAACCATCTGAACATTGCCCTGTACTCAAAAACCCTTCAATCTCCTTTAGAGTATGCCTACCTGCATAAGTGGCTGGGGCCACATATAGACTTGCAACATGCCCCTATACTTTGCTACTTGCTAACTGATCTGCATCTTGGTTCTGCTCTCTTCTCAAATGTTTGAATTGAACCTCCTCAAAAGACTTCATCATTTTTTTGATGAAAAAGAACCAATGCTTCAAATAATTGCGCTTTACCTGCCACTGGCCTAGCAGTTGCTTGATGACTAGAAATGCATCTCCTTTCACCACCAACCTCGAAATGTTGAACTCTATACATTGCTTTAAACCCAAATACAGAGTGAGATGCTCCGCCTCATTATTGGTGTGGACGTCCTTCAGATCATATGCCTTCGAGTGTATAGCTTTACCGTGTGGGTCGTGTATCACCACACCTCCTCCTGCTTTCTATACTACCCTTTGATATGATCCGTCGAACCACATTACAAAAGCGTCCTCCTTAGCTTAATCTTGCACCATTCTTAGCTTAATCTTGCACCATTCTTGGATAGGCCGGAAAATCGATGGCCTTGCTGACAAGAATGTCTGTCAAGTGAGACCAACTTGTGTGATCTACCTTGAACTCGAATTCAAACTCTTGTAGCTCCAACACCCACTTCATAATCCTTTTTCTTGGCTTCAAATGTAACACTACCTCTGGCAATAGATTATTAGCTATCAACACAAAAAACTTGTGCACAATCAAATGCACCTTGAACTTCCTGCAAGAAAAGACCAGAGCCATCACCCATTGCTCTGCCTTGGTGTAGGTAGCCTCTCCTGGGATAATCACCCTGCTTTGAAAATATATCGGCTTGTAGCTTCTCCCTACCTTTTGTAGTAGAACCGCTCCAATAGCAATTGTGCCCACTGTCATAGACACATAAAAGTCTTCCTCTTGATTGGGAGGACATACCACTGGCAACAGACACAAAATCTCCTTGACTCTATCAAAAGATTCTTGAGCTTCCCCATCCCATCCATAACTATGCACCTACTGAGCCCTCTTTTGAAGAGGATGCACATATTGCGACAACATCCAAAAGAAACGTGATAGATACTTCAGCTTATGAACAAACGAAGCCAAACCTTGAGCATCTGATGGTGGCTCCATCAACACCAATGGCTTTACCTTTTTGGGATCAGCCTCTATACTGTCTGCAACACCCATGGCCCAAGAGCTGCGCTCGAGGCTGTGCTAGCTTACACTTTTTGGGGTTCAACTGACCTCCTTCTTCTTCAAGCCTTCGAAAGCATAAGTGTAGCTTTGATAGGTGCTCCAATATTGAACTGTAGCAGCCTATATCATCCATAAAGACCCCAATAAACCGGCCCAAGTATGGACCAAATACCCTATTCATCCAATCTGCGAAGGTGGCATATGCATTCACCAATCCGAATGGCATTTTGCGATAAGCGAAACAACACCATGGAGATATGAACTTGGTATTCAAATGGTCTTCGAGTGAAATCCCTATTTGAAAGTACCCCAAAAAGCCATCCATAATCGAGTATCTCTCGTGCCCAGCCACTTGGTTTAGGATCTTGTCTTGAAACGACAATGGATAGTGATTCCTCTTGGTCGTGGCATTCATTGGCTTGTAGTCGACACACACTCTCCATTTCTCACTCTTCTTAGGGGTTATAACCACTTGCAAGACCCACGCTGACTCTTTCACAGGGTATATTATGCTTGCATCTAGAAAATTATTGATCTCTTTCCAAAGGGCCTCCTTTTGGATTTCCCCTAGTCTTCTCAGCTTCTGTGCTTTAGGCCTATGTCCCTCCTTAAGAATAATCTTGTGCTCTACCCCTTTTGCACCACGCAAATGCTTGTACTCTGCTGCAAACAGATTTGGATAGGACTCACACAGTTGAGCATACCCCTCCTTTTCACACTTGGTCAAATATTCACTTAACATGCTTGAAACCTCCTCTATGCTTAAACCATGAGCTTGAGGCTGCATACCTTCTTCTTTAGGTGGGGAGTCATCTATGGTGACTCTGAATAAGTCTGCATCTATCTTCAGCATGTCGTCCTTGCTCTCCTCTTCCTTTTGCTAGTGTCGCCTTCATCTTTAACTGCCATAGGATGAAAACTGCTCTCCTTGGTCTTCAAATCAAGCATAATATGCCTTCCTCTCTCTTTGTCAGGCAAGGTGAACACTTTGATCTCCCAATCTTGTTTAGAACCTATTGCCAAAATCCATGGCCTACCCAAAATGATCGGATAAGCATTAGGGCCCTGCTTTCATCACAAAAAAGTTTATTAGGCACTCTATGCCCAACCCGGGGATTCACCATGGAAAACTTACCGCACCACGTAAGTGCAGGGGATGGGTTTTTTTTTACAAGTTACATAAGCGTATAGGCTAGGGGTAAGCCCCCAATAATTTATCACCTAAGATTAAAAATAAGGGAGGGGGTATCATATTTAGGGGGGGGGGACCTGATCCAAGTTGATTACTTGTAACAATTGGTCACCAATGTGCACTAGAACTCGGATGAATGTTACGGATGTTTTTTATCAGGTCACACATCAAATTTTGCATCAAGCTGGTCATAGATAAGGGTTAATTTACACTAGCTTTGGATAGGTAAGAATTGGACGAGTAGCCACAGTGCAGGCTAACCGAGCACATAGTTTGAAAGTCAAACTACGGCACATTGAGGGTACATCTAGTTATCAACAGAAGTGGTTCCTTAGTATGTTGGTGCAACCAAATATTGTCTACCCACGGAGAAGCCAGGTGCAGGTATATGAACCAAGCAGGATGATGGTGGAAGGCTTAAGCATGTGCTAGAAGCGGATTGCAACAGGTGAAATTGAGATGTGTATGCCAAATGAGGTATTTAATGGGTCAAATATGGTTTAGAAGCTTTGCCAGTCGCGATGCTTGAAGGTGCCAAGAGTTGATAGTTCTCGTCTTCAAAGGCTCCATGATATACGCAGAATGCTTTGTTTGGTCAACCAGTTTGGGGTTTTTGTGTATTTGGCTTCAAGAACATTGTAGCTCGACGATCGAGAGTTAGTGAAGAGGAGTCTACTATGTGGCCATCTCATCGACTAATTATCCAAGAGATCGAGGCTCGAGTTTGGAGCAGGTAGTAATGTGTGAAATGAAGTAAAACGGAAATTTTTAAAGGGGAGCTCATGCTGGCATCACAAGGCGTGGGAAAGTAGGCCACAGAGGTATTTTTTTACTAAAGTAAAGCTTGGAGTTAGCATTAAAAAAAAAACAAGCTCTTGCATCACAAGAACTTCATGACACGTTAGGTATATCCTATAATCAACACATTGCAATTTCCCGCTTTCCATGTGTGCTCCTTTTATAACATCCTAGCGCTGGATTGGAATATAAGTGCTCAAAAAAACCTAGATTTAGTGTAATCCCACCTACAAATTTTGAGATTTACCTCATAAAAATTTAAACTTGAAGGTGAGGAAACCTATAAAATTTAGCTTGAAAAGATTTACTAATATTTCTCATATAGAGGTTTCTCAAGTGTTTGCAAAAAAGATTTTTCGAGCAATGGCTAGAAGTAGTATTGCCTTCAGGCAGCAAAAGCGCGCGCAGGGAGATTGATAAATTTTGAGCCTTTGCCTAAAGGCTTACAAATGCCGGCGCAGATTACGTCGTCTCCAAACTTAACCCTAGGTATCCATCTCCTCCATCACACGACCCTCTTCTACAATCGACCTGCAACTTCTACGTTAGTATAGCTAGATCTGCCCCTCTTCTCTGTTTTGCCTTACACGTAGGGAATAACCTAGATCTTCTTTGGAGCTGTCGCATTTAGTCTCCTTGCACTCCACTTGTGTGTTGGCGACAATGGCAAAATCAGGGCGAAGGTAGGGTGCTCAGAGATCTGCTAGCCCTTGTCGCTACCCGTTTGCCCATCACTATCTCGTTGAATGAAGCTGCACCTGGCTGTTTGCCCATTGAGGATAACAACCTCAATCGAGGCTCCCATGGAGGTGACGCCCGTACACCTGGCTGGCCTGTCCATCTGCGTGTCCCTTCTACTAGGAGTGGACGCAAGATTTGTTGCCGGGGTGTGTTAGATGCATTAGAGAGGCTGATGGTTGATTGGAAACTCCTTAGACGCTCTTTGGCAGTGAGGAGAAAAGTATATCCAAGCTTGGAGATTCTCAAGTCTCTATAATAAAGGACAATACCTACCACTAAGTATTTGAATTTGCTATGTGTATTTTTTGTTTTCTTGCTTTCTTTGCATAAACAAGCAAGGTAATTAATTGATTTTTGATTTTCATCTGAAGGCAGAACTCTGCATGGGATCATCTCTAAACGGTAAGCGCTTAGGCTTTGGGAGTTTCAAAGTTAATTGTTAATATGGGGGAGGCAACGTGAAGACCATGCTTGATGTGATCTATACATATGGAGATTTATTATTTTGTAACCAACTGACCTCATGAGATAAGTGTTGTTTTGATGTTAGGCATGGACCTCGTTAGATAAAAATGTACCCTCTTCAGTGCAATCAACAATGATCTAAGCCTTACATTGTATTCCTTGACACATATTAGCATTTAAGAGCTTTATCGGTTTGTATGTCTTGTTTGAAAGAAGATTGAGTTTAAAAATGTGGGACTTTTGTAATGGTTGTTATTTGAAGCATTAGAATTGACTCCAAGATTTACTTTTATGAAATCAAGTTTGTTGCAAGGTCTTGTCTATCTTTTTTTCTACAGGAGGAAATTTATAAATTGTAGGTTGACGTCTCCATATGGTAGTGTGTACATTCCAAGATTTCAGTGGTTTACTCGAGATCTCTGCAAGGGAATGTCTTTGAAGTTTTTTTTTTTGGGAGACAAAGTAACCATGTGGTGTTAGTTTGATTGGGGTTGAATATTATGTTGTAAGTTGATTTTATAATGTAATACAGCTATTTGCAGATTTGGGAGAGGTTGTCTAGGTTTCTCATTTGGATGTGTGTTGGTTGGATCAGAAGAGATAATGACAAGGGAAAAGGGGCTTGTTCTACAGTTAGTACTTTGCTATATTTTGCAAGAATCAAGTGAGGTAGAAAAAGGAGGGTGTTTTTAGGTATGAAATTGCTGCATGGGAGTATGGTAGACTTAATTTTCTACATGGGAATGTGCATCTCATTTCAATTAGAATGTCAAAGCAATTACTACTTTTATTTATTTTTCCAAGCACCCTGATCAAAAGTGGAGATATGGGTATGACCATTCAAAATGTAGATTTTCAGTCCATTTATGCAAGATGATCATCCACCATCCCAACAAGATGGACTCAGGTAAACATTATCTATTGTTTTAATAGCTCATGATGCATTTGTATCCCTGCAAGATGGAGTTAGGTAAATAGTATCTATTGTTTTAATAGCTTATGACGACTTTAATCTTGTGAGAATGAAATATATTTTTCTATACAGGTAATTTTTTTTCTACATGGGACAAATGGAGTGGTAATATAGAGATTCTCTGATCAAGAAATTAGCAACGTATGGGTTTTTTTAATCCTGTCAAATGAAAATGTAATTTTCTTTATAGGTAACTTTGTTTTTCCACATGAGACAAATGGATACTTGATTTTCTATATAGGAATTTTTTATCCCATATGGAGTAAGTCAAGGCCCAATTTTTTCCCATATGGAAGTATAGAAGGCTCAATTTTCTCTTATGTATATTTTTTTCTTAAATGGAATAAAGAGATTTTTTAGTGTCTTTTCGAGATGGGGATAGTTCTTTTATATGTAAAAATGTGGAAATAATAGCTACATGTAGGCACTTCAACAGGGGATATGTCATGAAGTTCTTGTGCATGCATGGAGGTGGCATAGCATTGCAGCTAGATGGCAAGGAAGCCACTAGTTGTGAGGGAGAAGCGTCCATCTCGAGGGCGATCAAGCGACAGGTTGCATGTGGAGGCTGCCAAGGATCTATAGGGAAGGGGTTTTTGGACTACCTCGGCCAGGAGGGAGATACCAAGGGAGGCAAACAGAGAAGCTTGATGGGGAGCAATAAGGGGGCGTGGCTTATTGGTGGACTTCAGAGAGGAGCAAGGGGAGGCCATAAACCAAAGCAGGTCAAGTGCTATAGATTGGAGCCGCCATCACAAGATAGGAAGCCGCCATAGGTTGGAGGTGGCCAGGGCTAGTGGCCAAAGAAAGAGAGGGTCTCATCAGAATAGAAGGAGGAGTGCATGAGGAGGCTCAGCATTTGTAATATAGGGTGGTGAGAGCCCGAGCAAAGGCCATGGGGGGGGAGCTTTGAGAGATGCAAGAAGAACGGCCTGAGGAGGTCAAGAGTTGCAAAGAGTAGTGGGATACATGGGTGCTATGGATTGGGGATCACCAGAGGGATAAAAAGCCACTATAGCAGGGCCAATTGGAAGCGCTGAGAAGGTGGATGGTTGCAAAGATCAAGGACGTAAGGGCATTTTATATGGGATTGTTGAAGCTCCCATACTGCGAAATGAAGGATTTTTTGTTGTAGCTTCCAACAACAAGATGAGTTTGCCAGAGCCAAGGGACGAGAGGCCCATTGCAAAGTCTATTAATTAAAGCCAATTGCATTGAAATTATGATCTTTATGTTTTTTGAGTGGATATTCTACATATCTCTCTCGCTCTCATGTCCATAAGTATTGTATAATCAAATGGTTCTTGAGCAAACAAGGCGTGTGCTAAGGATAGGGATCTTGTGGTACATTGGGTATATGCGCTCTTTTGGTGTGTTGAATTAGTGAGTACTATCCATATGGTTGTGATATGTGTTGTGAAGATGGAAGCTTGTGGTTAACTTGAGTTTGCCAATGATCTTGGGGCGTTTGAGGGTATTGTGACTACTTATATGTGAGAGGTTGAGATAATTGATTGCATGCTTAGCAGCCGAGTGTATACATGTAGGGTTGGTCGGGTTTGGGCTCAGACAACAATTGTTAGCAGATTGGGTCTTTGTGTGTATTTTAAATAGGGGATAGAGGTGTTGTGATATCAATGGGTTATAGAGAGGCTATCATATTATGTGCTGGTTGTTTTCTCATTTCCCTCTTTCCAACGTTGATAGTCACTATGCTATACACTCTGACTAGTTGTACTTAGTTAAATCATGTGAGATCTAAAATTTATATGTAAGATAGGGGTATGATTGTTATCTTCATTGATTGTCGTATAAGCATAGAAAGGGGGGTAATATTCCCTAATATGAGTTGTATATAGGGGTTTTATCAAAGTTGTCCGCTCGTAGGTGGCATCCTGTTTTGTATATAGAGTGAATCCCCTGGGATGCCCATCACCTTGACCTTCACATCTTGAGTCACACCCAGACACCTGGCTTTAGTATGGTTGGCCATACTCATGCGCACATTCAACTTGACTATTGCCTTGACTCCTGTCTCTTTCATGGCTGCTTCTGTCATGACACAAACCTGCACTCCACCATCTATGTAGGCATGTACCTGCATCCTCTTTTCTATAATCGCATCCACAAGCGGAAGAACATCAGTGGGGTTACCTAGCCTGAAAGCCGTATTTCACACTGCTTGCACATTTCCCTTAGCTCTTGGCAGCCTGATGCTAACACTTGTGGACCACTGTCTCCTTAACTTTGGATTTAAAGCTAACAAACTGACCAAAAGTAATGTTTTATTTTTGATCTTGAACATCACTTACCAGATTTTACTCGGGATAGCCACGCTCCAATTGGAAATCCGCTTGTTTGATTTTGCGATGCCTCCTTATTTTGCTAGGATCGGGCTGCTCTCTATCTTCGTACACCTTCTCTTTGCCTTTGCAATCTCTGGTTTCTCGCTCTCTCTCCGTCTCTCTCTCAACGCTTGCTCCTTTTTTGGCTAGAATATCAACATCCTGCTTATCCACCCCGATAATATTCACTCTTGGGACTTCACCTCCGTTTGGTGGAATTGGCTGCACAGGATTCTTCCCCGCTTGTTCTCTTGGACCATTGAACTGACCTTGACCTCGACCTCTACCAAAAAGCGGGTAAATTCCTCCTCTCTCCCTCTGTGGTTGAGGACAATCAGGTGCATAGTGCCCCTCTTCTCCGCAATTGTAACACCTACCCCTGCCCCTTGCTCCTCTTGGCTGTCCTTTATCCATTACACTGAGCCACAACTCCTGCATTTTCTCGCACAAATCTTGCACCGTGCGTACCCAATTTTTCGGCACAACAACTACACCTCAGTTTCCATGATTTTCCTTGTGTATAGCCTCCCTCGGACTCTGCGGTTGAACATGGGCCATTGTCTCATAGCCTGACACACCTTGCTCTATCTTCTTCTTTATATTTCTACTCTTTGATCGGGCAATCACTATCTCACCATTGTAATTCTCTGGGCTTTTGAAATCGACTTTTTCTCTCACTTGGGGTGCAGACACGCCATGAACTTATCTAGCTTGAAGTATGTCTCCATTAGCCAATTGCATGGCTGTCGCTAATTATTCCCAACACTCTTCAAAATGACCCAAAATTAGATTGAGATATTCACTTACATCTTGCTTAAGCACCTTCAGATTTGGATCCATCTCGACTGGGGATGACTCTTTGCGAAAGTCGTGAAGAAGCCTTGCCCATAGAGCCGGCCATGCCTACCTCGACTTGCCTTCCAACGCTTCATACCATGCTTTAGCTTTACCACGCATCACAAAAGGAAAAGTCTCCATTTTGCTATCCTCGTTTGGTGTACGCAACGATAGCATAACAACTCAAAATCCGACATCCACTCGTCAGGGCTCTCTTCGCCTATGAAAATTGGTCCATAGCTTCTAGCTGCCATGACTTCCAACGCAGAAAACCTCTTCTTTTCGGCTAAATGGTAGCAATCAGCGTGCTCCTCACTTGGGGCACTAGAAGATGGAGAGGGGGAATGGGGGAACATGCCCGACACAAACACTAGGGACTCTCTATAGCTCAGGGTATCCACAACATCCCTCTCTTCTTGGAAAACACCTTCAAAAATACACTTCACATTAGCAGACCACCGCCTACTCAATTTCCACCGTTCTTACACTCCATAAACCCACCACACCAAGCATACCTACTGCCACGGTTTGTCTCCACCCTTACACACACTCACAGCCACTCAATCTCACTCTTTGACACAAAACACCATCAGTCTGAGGGGGCATACACATCCACACTGCCGGCACTGAGGGGAAACATGAAAGCATGAGAAAGTGAAGGGGGGAAGGGGAACCAACATCAATGGAGGACAATGGTGGCTTGATTGCACTTCAAACGGCATGTACACTAGTTTGCACTGCCATCACCATGGCCATTTTCAGGAAAAAATTACAAAGGGGTTAGCTTGTCAAAGAGATCCACATTGCAAGCTTCAAACGTCACAAAAAAAGCCCCTAATTTGATTAAAATTTGACTTTTATAGGGGGTGGCCTTCAATTTTGGAAATTACACTTTGATTGGCCCATCTGGCACCTTGATTTGGCATCTATTAGAAGGGGTAGCCGCTTTGCTTTTCTTTGCTTTTTCTTTCTCTTTTTGCACTTGGGGGGGGGGGGGGGGGGGGGGGGGGGGGCATTAGCGAGGTCGCTATTGCCCCATAGGCTTCTTTTTACTTTTTTTTTTCTCATTTTTTACCCCTTTGGGGGAAATTATCTTTGCACTACCTCATTGGTCTAACTTTGACCTCTCTGTCCGCTTTCTCCTACCTTTTTTCTCTTCTTTTCTCCCCCCCCATTTTTTTTTTTTGGCTCTGCTCCCACCTTGCCCTTTACCTCTACTCGGCCATCAACCCGTCCTCTCTTGTCCCGCTTTGTGATCCCCCCTTTGCTTTGCCTCACATATTTGGCAGTCTTGGGTTTTCTCCCCTTCTTTCTCTTTGGATTACCTCCCACTTGACGAGCGCGGGATGCGCCCGTTACCCTACCATTAGCGACATCGCTAATGGGGGGTGGGGGGGTCTTCTTTTAAAAGATGGGACGGGGCTGCCGCTTGTGTGAAGTCGGCCCCTTTTGGGAGCGCCATGCCACATAGTTCCTTGACGGCGTCTAGTAAGCACCACCGGCCAACTACTTTTCATCCCTCCCACGGGCGTGAGCGCCTGGCACCGCCCCTCGTTGGACAAAACTGCCTCGCATGCTGCTGCGTAGAGCCGCAAGCGGCCCCGCCATTAAACTCCATAGCCAACAGAGCACCAAGCCTCTTCGTCCTCCTTTGATGCTTATGAAGGGTGCTGCTCTAGCTCATATAACCTTCTCGCTCACTTCTTAGCCTCCCATATGGGATCTTTTGTTAGCCACGTGGCAGTAGCTGGGGCGCTCCCCCTTTGGATATCATCCAATGCTCCAAAATAACTTTACAAAAAATTCCTAAAGGTGCCTCTTTTTCTTGCCATGCTTTATGTGGTAGTTGGAGCTCCAAGCCACCAAATCACACCGGGTCGCCACCGTGTCGGGCCGGGGCCGTGCAAACCTCATCGTCCTTTGACCCCTCTAAGTTCTCCATCCGAGGCCACAAACCTGAGAGAATTATCTGCATGCACTCCACCGCCAAATGCTCCCATTTTTTCCAGGCCGTAACTCGGTGTACAGGGCTCAGATCGAGAAATCGTGACTTCCTACTGACCCCACAGGGCATGCTTTATATGCTTGAACCTTGTCGAGGCCCAAAAAATGCTAGATGGTGCATCCTCCGGTACGGTCAACTTGGCCCATAACTGGCCCCCGAAAAATCTTCAACTGATCATAACTTGCTAACCAGAGCTCCGATTTGCAATCCAAGAAGACATGCATACTCCACAATTTTCACTCTATGCATGTATCTACTAAAATCAGCCTGGGCCACCTGTCCCCAGGTGCCCTGTCCGTCGAGGATCTGCAACACACTCTATCTTCAAACTGCGATATCTTGAGCACTGGGGCTCCATTTGACAAGCCGTCTAGACCGGCTTCTAGAGCACATTGAACACTAAATTCAAGAGCACTAACTTGGCATTTTGGGCACCTTCATCTGTCATCCCATGTGGATCAAATTGGAGCTATTTTAGCCTAAAACGCTGCTTTGGGCATACATTCGCACTTCCCTTTGGCTGCTCAGGACCTTGGTACCTGCCCTATCCTTTTGCATTGCACCTGACTTCTTCCTTTGCTTGGCATAGACCATTTTCCAGATCGGACCGACTTTGGCTTCACCAACGGCCAATGGGGGACTTCAAAACTCATCAAAAACCAAAAACCTTCTATCAGTAGACCCCAAGTAGCTGGCAGAATTAGATAGGACAAAACCAACAGCAAAAGGTTGTGGAACATGGATCCCAATCATGTTCCTCAAACCCTAAAATAAAAGAAACTTGCATAGAAGCATCAACAGGTAACCAAGAACAACCTCCCCTAGAAGGAATTACAAAATGCTTCCCAACATGTATCATGATCCATGTACCTTTTGCAAAAACTAGGGCAGGAGTGGCTCACTAGCTGGAAATTCAAAAATATGACTGATGCTGAAAAAATAATCACAAAAATTGCCCTTAAAATCATGAAATCTTCCTGGTTTGCTACCTTCAGTCTGCAAATGGTCTTTTGGCCATTTTCAAAGGAAAGAGGGTAGGATCCCAACAAAAACAAAGGAAAAGGACAAATGGTAGGATGCCATCAAAACTCATGGCGTAGGGCTAAAAGAAGAGTTCTTGAGGAGTTTTCAAATTGCTGCTTAACACTAGAATGGTAACCTAACAGGACATAAAAGTGTCCTTTCAGGGTTTTGGGAAAAATTTCCAAAACCATAGTAGATCCACTCATTTTGAAAAATCCTTTCATGAGCTTATAGTTCAATAACTACTACATATGGAAAAAATGAGAAACTTGTAATTTTTCTCATCCCTTGGTCACTACAAGCCTCCAAAGTTGATGGACCAGTGTATTTTGCCCAAAACAGCAATTTCTTATGGTTGATTGCATATAAATAAGAGTGTGGATTTTTGTAGGACATGAGATAAAATGCCCCATTAACTTCAGTGGGTTGGTGACCAAAACATATGGTTGCTTTTACCTCACTAATTTTTTTTTGGGCAAAAAAAATAGGTACAAAAAAGTTGCATTTTTGCCATTCTGCGGACCTATCATCAAAGTTTCTATAGTCACGCTCAATACAGATACTATATACATGTTTTCTTAGTTTTTTTTGGGCCTTTGGATTCAAAAGGAGCCATGGAGCATGTAAAAAGGATAATGGATCTCTTACAATTGGAACTTTGGGGGCAATGATAAAGTGCTAAATACAGCAAACATAAAAAAATTGGGTTTAGCATTATGACCTCTAGAAACCCATAGAAACTACTCAATATCTAGCCAAGTTTGTAGTCTATGATTAGATATGGTTACTACCTACAAAATACACACAATTGGCCTAAGAAACTAGCAATATTGAGAAAGTTATACTTGCTACTCTAAAATGTATCGTATTCTTCAGCAATCAAAAAACTCAACCATCATCATATACTATGCTATATAGCATATTAGGTCCCCCAAAACTCAAGGAAGATTAGATTTATGTTATACATTACACTTACAAAATCAAAATTGAATTTGGATATCAAGAAAGCCACCAAAAAAATCATAAAAGTGCTAATTTTGGCCAAAAAACAAGATTATGCAATTCTTGTAAATTGGTCATAACTTTCAATTTTAACACTTAGCTCTCCCTACAAGCATCAAAACATGTTGAAAACTATGAATGCCTAACCTCTAGCCATCTAAACCTCACAAACATGAAGTTTAGAGTGGTATAGTTGCCAAAAATTGAAAAAAAGCCAAAAACAGGACCCGTTTTTTCACACAGTTTAGGTTCAAAAATGTTGTGCAAATGTAAGGTTAATGGTGAGATATAGCACCTAGAAATTCATTTTCATACTCTTCAAATAATTCAAGCAAAATGGTCACTTAATAGGACACAAAAGTGTTCAAGGACATAAAAGTGTCCTGTTACCATTCTAATGTTAAGCCAGTCAGGAGGCTTCACACTCTCCTAAAAGCCTATCAACAAGGAAATGTAACTTAAGGATGTTTGTAGGATCAAACAAAGCAAAAGATTACTTGTAAAAGGGTGAAATTTGTCGGAATCAATTTGTCTTCTCAAACGGATTTAGATTCTGGTGGAATTTGATAGGGAGCCAGGCAAAGCTGTGAACTACAGACACAAATTATTGGGAATCGAGGCAATGACAGATATTAGAAAAAGCATGTACCCAACAATGGTGCCAAGAAACAGATATGGTCAAGTCGGAAAAAACATGACCATAAACTAGAAAATGGGGCAAACTAAGAAAAAACATATCCAAATTTGAAAAAAAATCACCAATGTACTAGGAAGACCTACAAGAACATATGTGCAAAGAAACTGTATCAAAATTACTCTAAACATGGATCGTGATCCATGTGCCTTTTTGCCAAATCAAAGAAAATCCAATGTCATCTCATCTAGTATGTTCAAAAAAGCCAAGGGAGGATGTTTCAAGCCATCTGAATTCCAAAATCCACTTCAAAATGCCAAAATTATCTAAGTCTGTAGGGGTTTTTCAAAAATTAGCCCAAGTGCCAAACCAATGATCCAAATCCCAATTTTTTTGGACCAAGGCACCATCTAGATGAACCCTACCAGATGGTATCATCAGATTCTCAAAATGTTGTCCAACATGGATCGCGATCCATGTACCTCAAACCCTAAATCCAGAGAAATTTGCACAGTAGCACCTCCATATGCCCAAGAACAACTTCCTCTAGTTGGATTTTCAAAAAAATTCCCAACATAGATCATGATCCATGTACCTTTTTACCTGAGTTCATCTGCTACATTATGCCCTTGTGCCTATAGTAGTCCTAGATGCACTGGTGAAATTTGGTCAAATTTGGGGTAGTTTTGACAAAGTTATGCTCATTTTTCATTTTATGGTCAAAGTTTGCAACTTTTTGATAGTTCGGATCAATGGCTAAAACCGTTTTTAAATGCTAAAATTGACCGCAGGATGCCTCAACGGAAATCACAGAGGGAGTGGAGTGCTAAACCTTATGAGATAACAGATATCTACTCAAATGAGAAGGCTCATATCAGCGAACATGTACTCAAAGCAATTCTGGCTAACATATTCACTGGAAGATTTCAAGCCGCGGATGGAGAAAAAGTGAAGACCACTATTTTCCCAAGGGAAATGTGGACACTACACTAGAAGCTAGAAGTACAAGCAGGGGGCAGATGCCTACAATTGGATAGCTTCCTATGATTACCACCTTGGGGGACAGAGCTCATGAACTCATAAGCTCTATTCAGTACAATGGGGAAACCACTTTAATAGACAAAGATGGGGCAACATTTAAGATTAATATCACAACAGAAATAATCAATGAAGCTCTCCATTTGTAGCAAGGAACACACAGGGTGAAAGCATGAATAGGTGGAATGATATTTAAGCTATTAGATAGCATATCACAAAAACAATATTGTGGAAAAAAGAATACAAACTAAATAAAATTTATAAGTGATTTCACTTCTACATTTTATTCTTTAAGAGCTATCCATTGACATATATCATGATAGAAATTTTATGTGAATTCATGTCTAATTGTAGGCCAAAGTTTTTGATAGTAGGTGTCCATGGACACAACTATTTGAGCCACCATTCCATGCTTTCACCCCACAATCTATTGCAAAAGACAAAAGCAATAGACAACGACAAAGCTTTCCTGAAGCAAAGAGGCCACAAGTTGACATATCAGGATTTGATCTACTGAGAAACTGAATTACCGTTGCACCTCATATCGCAACACTTCAAAGTGCAGAAGCCACCAAGATATATAGAACCGCTATTGCACAAGGTAGTAGTAATGGCAATGGGCTTGGCAAAGTGAAGAGTGGTCAACTGCGACTTCGGAAATTACCTTCTCGACAACATCGTCGAAGCAAACCTAAAGTGGAGCCAAAAAAGTAAGACCTACATGAACGCAGGACCAATGCTTATGCGGATTTCCTATCAAGCATTGGAGATGATTGATGATATACCACCCGCAGAGGTGCAGATAGATCTACTTCAAAAATCTAAAAGAGCAATAAGACCTGTGGCCGAACCATCCACAAGGCCAAAATAAAAAGCTAAACAAACAAGGCAAAGTGCAACCATAAAGGACTCGGACAACAAAAATACAGAGTTGGATGCTCGGAGTAGCCAGGAAGCCCGATCCCAACAAATTGATACCCCTTCAGAGTACTCGTCTTTAGAAGAGGAGCATGATAGCTAGTTCTCCTTGGGATATACAAGATTGAGGAAGAAATATGCCTACGTGGCAAAAGCCATCCCAATAACTCAAGCCATGAGAACAATGGAATAAGCGCACGTGTTGAGGGAAAGGATCCGCCAACAAAATCATGAAGAAAAAAGAACCCAAGGAACAAAAGCTGATGGTGAGAAATAAGAAGAACAAGAAGAAAATGTTCCATTGCTACGCAGGTAGACAGCGGCTCTAGAATGGATCAAGCAACAAAAAAGACAAGAAGCCGAGTAAAAACGAGAGATTACCAGTGCCATGTGGCAATGGATCCATAACGAGCTCAAAAAAAATATGGAGCTAAGAGAGAAAGAAGAGGCAAAGAAACCACGCATCAATGATCTAGAATCATCTGACAAATCCAGTCAAACCAAAAACGAGGAAGATAACTTACAAGGGAAGGAAGAGCAAGACATGCTTGACCAGCAGGGTCAGGAGTTTGATTCCTCCAAGGACACTGGGATACCTTCAGAGACTGCAATAAAAGAGAAAGAAAAAGTTGAAGACCTCCCATAGCAAGGAGAGGAGAAGATGCAATCGGGAAACAGAAGACATGTCAAGAAATGGAGGCAACACTACCAAAGCCTACCACAACTTCAACAGCTATAGAAGAACTAAAATTGAAAGAAAAGACGACTCATGAGGTTGGGACATCAGATCAAGGTCAACAAAGCCAGCAGAAACCAAGAGTGCAAGTTGTAATAGAGGAGGGAGAAAAAATGGTCAAGTCATTTGATATTGATGCTCACTTAGAGCAGATCAAGCTCTAGTTTCAATGCCAAAGGGCTCTCTACAACTTGCATGGGCTTGAACTGGAAGATACTAAAAGAGATGCGTCTAAGGCAACTAAAGATGCCGTGCATCTAGAACAAAGAATAGAGGAATTGGAGAAATAACAGCTACAAATCCAATTTGAGTTTCAAAGAGAACACAAAAATGCAGCCTAATATTAGAAGGAGGTGCAACAATTTAATGAGGCAAACTCTTCACTACAAGTCAAGTAGCAATGCCTCGAGGAGGAACTAACCAAGGAAAGGGAACATAACGAAAAGCTGCAAGAGTTATACACGGTGGTCAGTAGAACCCTGACCCAGCTTTTAGCCTTACAAGAGACTCCCACCTCCTCAACCGTGACTGCTAGATCAACCTCCCTAAACCAGGAGGTAAAAGATCTAAAAGAGGCCCTTGCTCAGGAAAAGTATGATAGACAAATCATGATAGCAAGACATAGGGCCCTGCAAAAAGCCAAGGACGAGGAAATCAAAGAATTGAGGAAGTAGTTGGCAGAGGCACAGGGATACTTTGACACTGTGAGGGAAGTATAGCAAAGCCTCACCAAACAGCGCCAGTAGAATTTGAGCAAGAAGAAGGGTTAAAGCACTCCACATTCGACGCTCACCAAATAGATGTGCCAACTATAAGCACTGGAATAGCAACACAGGAATCTGCAGATCCAGCCACAACATCCACTTCGGATTTGGCCAAGGAGAAATTCAGTACTGGATCTCAGAAGTCAAATGTCCCTCGCACAAAGCATATCTGCAATATGAATTAAAAGTGTTGGAATCGGCTGCCCTCCTTATGGTCACTCGAGATGAGGTGGTCAAAAATCTTGGGCATGAGATGATCGCCCTTCCACTGATGCGACAGGAGGGTAGATTATGGAAGCAAATAATGATAACAGACCTTGAACCAAACACCCAAGGGGACTACACGGATGTTCTTGTCATTGCAATTCAGATTCAGACCATCATTGACAATCAAACCCTCTGGTGAAAGAAGTGGTTTAAGCAAAGACCAACTGAAAAAATATACTACAGGAATGCTCCACAGCACCTAAAGATTGACCCAACTTACTTTCCCATCAACAGACGGCGATCCTGGGATAGCTTTTACTCTTGGCAAAGCAAAAGGCCAGTGGTGCTAAACTACCTAGTTATCACAAAGCCAATCAATAACAACCCACCGTCCGAGAAATATATGGTTCAGACTCTCAAAGGGGTCATTAACATGATGAAGGAAGTCTTAGATCTCGCATGCTAGATGCTCATAAAAATTGCCAAGATTCTAATCACCTACATAACAACTTTCAATGATATAGAGGCAGCAGAGCATCACTGGCAGAGTTTTGTGAGAGGCACAAGAGACTTTGCTAGAATATGGAGAAAGAAATCCTAAGCAAGAACTTCATCATGAGATTGTATGCAGGAGTCATGTTCTTGCCCTCCCACTACATGAAGACTTTTGAGGAGGCATTCATGACAAGGTTATTCAAGGTGGACTCCTCCCTATTCAATCCCATGACAAAGACCTGCCAGCACGCTATACAACATATCAAAGTACTCTTAGCAATAACCCTTTCAAAGAGCTAGCAACAAAAGTGGAGATCAAGGCAAGAGTGCAAAAATTCACTGCAACACTAGAGAAAAGACACTAGATTACACTCAGAGACAGATTGCACGAGGGCATGCCGTGAATAGGAAGGGGGGAATATTTGGTGAATACAATGATCTGACACATGACAGACCAAACCCTGTAACACTCGCTCAACTTTTTGAACGAAGCCGTGTAATTCAGCTAATGATGATTTGTAATTGTAATATATTTTGACATACCCTGTCAGCCTCTTTGACACTACACCCTTGTCAGTGGCCGAATGGGCTTGGGAAAGTTCCCTTAACCTTCAAGTCAAAACCCTTAGTTTTGGACTAAATGGATATCATTAGCTAAGGGGAATTTTGGAACGTGCACTGTGAGAAGCTTCCTACTGCTACAAGTTGTAATCCACTTTTCTTCTGGACTGGTAATCAAAATTCATTTTCGAATAGCACATTGTGTTCTGTGTCTCTTGGTTTACAATCTAAGTATAACCATTCTCAATTTTGCTGTGGTTCATGGCGCGTTGCTTGTGAGCTAAATGCATTGATTTGAAGGTTAAAATGGTTGTTTTTTGATGTTTTGATCATGGATAAGTGTTTCTATGCTTAAGGGGGACCTTTCCGTATAGTTCTGTTTCAATTTTTTGCACATTGTTTGTGATGGATTGTGATTTATGTACCTTCCCAGATGGTTGAAAAACTTGGTAGGATTGTGTCCCTACGTGTTGTAATACTTCTCCTTAAGTTCTGTTGCATTCCGAATTTGTTTGGATGCTGAAAAGGCGTGATAACCTAAAGCGATGAGATTGGATGCATACTGATTTTCCTTGGCCATTGTCAACCCCGCAATCCTATGTGGGATAATCCCAGTACCACATGGCATCCTCCTCTTGCACTTGTCCAACTCCCTCTCTCCCCACAGAAAATTTCCAGCTTGACCCCTTCCGAGGACCAACATCCTAGGAGCATAGTGCACCACTCCGGCCACCAAATGACGCCGTAAAGCACGGCTCGGAGCCCATTTCTTTGGCTATCTCCTTCCTTTGTTGCATGCATCTGCAACCAATTCCTAAGTCAAGACCGCCCACTTCAGATGCACATAACTCATGATGTACAAGTCCGATTCGGAAGCTATAAAGAACCGCTGAAAATACTTATAAAAACCATGTTTTGGGGACTCAAACAACCCAAAACACTAGTATCCAATCCCAACAAAACCAAACATTTTGTACATGAATTTTTACATGGTCACTCCCAAGACTTGAAGCACTATGTACATATATATACATGAGGCTAGCTAGCAAGATTTTTGGCATGATCTAATGACTTTGTGATCATCAAAAAATACATGACATAGCTTGCCAACCCCCCTAGTCTGCTTGATCATTCATGACAAGCAGAGGTTTCTAGGGTGAATAAATAGCTGCAGCTCATTCCCAGAAACCTCATTCACATTTTTAGATGTCTTCAACTATCTTCATCCAAAAATTAAAGGGTATTCCTAATGGCTTCAAAAATAAATAAAAGGTATTCCTAACTCAAAGATTCCTCTCAACAACAAGAACACCGATGGGTTAGTTTATAGCACATAACAACAGGCAATGACAAAGCACATAGACTTTCAACAATATTATCTCGAAAGGAAGGATATAACATTGAGAGAGAGAGAGAGAGAGAGAGAGAGAGAGAGAGAGAGAGAGAGAGAGAGAGAAAGAGCAAAGAAAATGCTACAGGAAAAATGAAAGAGAAGAAAAACACCTATTTATATGGGCACAAAAGGTCTTTTGACTTTCCACCTTCATTTGACTTTTGACTTTTCACCCTCATCTGTCTTTTCATTTCCTAAACTCACCCTTCACTTATGCACTTAATATGTTATGAATGAATTTTTATTTTTTTGAGATTGTGGAGACCTACTCCATTGATAGAATCTCATCTATCACAATTGTCATCAATTGTGGCAGATATTTTGTCAACCTAAAACCATTAACACGGTATTTATGCTGTACACCATCCAAATCTGCCAAATGATATGTCCCATTGTCAAACTTGCTCACAACAACAAAAAGACCTTCCCACTTAATTTGATTTTTTTTTTGGAAAGTATTGTCCAACATACTATTGTATTGCAACACAAGATCACTCTTTTCAATTTTCTTGTCCTTCACACATTCGTTAGCCTTTATCTGAGCTCTCTTTGACACTTCCTCATAGTAGCTTAAAGCCAAAACTCTGTCCAATTGCAAACATTGTAGATCCAATAACCTTTTCTGCCAAGTATCTCTTTGCTCTTCATCTCACAATGACAACACTTTAAGTGCACAAATATCCACTTCAATTGGCAATAATTCTTCCTTGCCATAGACCCAGTGATGGGGAGAAAACCCTGTGCTTGTTTTGATAGCACTTCTATGGGCCCATAATGCAGAAGGAAACTCTAAATCCCAAGTTTTCCCATATATCTGGGTCATCTTTGTCAAGATTTTCATCAACTCTTCATTGAACCTTTCCTTGAGACCATTGCATTGTGGATAATAAGGAGAACTATACCTGTGCTATATATTGATCTTTTCGCGTAGGAAATCAAATAGCTCTCCTCTAAATCCTGGTCCTCTAGCACAAAGTAGTTCTAGTGGCACACCAAATTTGCAGCATATATGCTCATATACAAACTTTTCCATTTTTGTACTAGTAATCTATTTGACAGCTTTGGCTTTTGTCCAACGTGACAAATAATCCACTGATCTCCAAATGTAATCATTTATTTTGCTAGTCATGGGCAAGGGTCCAATAGCATCAAGACCCCATTTTTCAAACACATCAAAATATAGAATTGTATTTTGTAATTTCCATTTTTTGACAAGATAAAAAAGACTCGTACCAATGGTTAACGTCTCACTAGATACTTGTCCACACATAGCCTTCTTGCAAAATATTATGTAACGTAATCTTCATGGTGGCAAAATGGTCTCCACAAGATCCCTCATGAGATCCTTTATTTTGAGACCTTTCAATATGTTGCAAACTCCATGCTTCAAACTTTTAGAGTAACAATTTCACCTCAAGACATAATTTTTCCAATTTAGGATTCTTATTCTTCCATACTCCCAATACTTGCTTCACAACCAACAAGGCATCTTCTTTGATTTGTAAGCGTCTAATTTCCAACTGTAAACCGATGTGCAAGCCGCCATCAAGAGCCATGTACTTTGCTTCATTGTTACTTTTTGCATCCAATTTCAGCCCTTGTTTTCTTATGCATCATAAATGAAAATTCCTCCGAAAGAAGAATCATGACTTCTTTGATAAGAGCCATCAAAATATAGATGTGAAGCATAGGATATGGCAGGAGTTTCTACCTTCTTGTGATGGGCGCAAAGTACAAAATGGACCCTGACGTCCTCTATGCCAGGATTGTGCACACCAAGCTCATCACGGGAAATGAAAAGGGGGCACCACCTAGCTTTGAGCCGCTAGGACACAGACAAGGGTAATCTAGAGTAGCACAACAACTGCACAAAGAGAGAGAGAGAGAGAGAGAGAGAGAGAGAGAGAGAGACATAGGTGATGAAAACCCCTCGGGATGTGAGGGAAACTTGATTCAACAAAAACCTTAGCTACGAGGAGATGGAGATTGTGGTGATAGAGAGAGATAGTGAGAGATAGAGAGCCTATATTGCATTCTCTTGAGGAAATTCCATATACACGCAGGTTCTACACTTGTGTGTGGAGACCCTTGGAGTCAGGGTGTGTGCACAGCTTCCTTGTAATAGTGCTAACTTCCCAAGCCCCACCCCAAAATGCTACACCACTCTCCCAGAGTGTTCTCCCCAAAAATGCTCTCCAAAAATTGGCTCTCCCAAAATGCTCTCCCCTTGATAGTGACCTCTCAGTGCCCTTTTATAGGTGCAGGCTGCATTAGTTTAAGATAATCTGATTAGGTTAGGGACCTAATCAAGAGGGACAAAGCAAAGGAGTTGGGTAACCAGATGGTTGAACCTTGCTTTGAACCTAATCTCCTAGGTGGACCTTTATTTAGAGAGAGGTGGCAATATACAAGTAGATTTTATACAAGATTTGTCTTGAAATCGGAAAATAATAATACCCTATGGATGTTACTGCAGAGATGCATCATGAATGAGATGCCAACAAATGGCGGGCCTCGCTGGTGTGTCAGTGTAGAACGTTCGCTCATTTTCGAGGCCGGTTAGGGCATGCCTTCGGCGTCAATCTTTGAATTGGTGTCGCTTCCATGTGCTTTTGTTTGTCTCCTTCCTATGCCAATGGTGTCAATGTTAAATTATTTTTTAAAAAAAATAAAAATGCATGTAACATGCTTGTTTGAATGTGTGTGGAATTAGAGCTCATCTCTTAAGACAGCTAATTCCAGTGTTAGAAGATTTCAGCTACTAGTGTAGGAAGATTTCAGACAGTAGACTGGACAGGAATCAGAAACTAGACTGGAATTTGGATACTGAAATAGGAATCAAACTTATGTACTGGAAATAAGGTTCAGATTCAGATTCAGAAGACTGGACGAGAAGTAAGTGTAACTGGAATATATGCCATGATTGGAATTACAGATCAAGATTACAGCGAATATGATTTACAAAGAGAGAGTACAGCCGACAATACTGCCAATGATTCTCAAGTACAAGTATAGACAAGGCGCTAACCCAAATGATAACAATTGTCAACCCGATTACAATGTAATGGGCCCTATTTATACACTTCGGGTTTACTGTAGTAATTACCATAGTAACTACTAAGTAATTCGCTGCTCATCTCCTAAGAAGACGTTCCCACACAGTGAACTATCCAACCATCTACATCCTTCCCTTCTTTCTTGAATTTTGGCAAGATTCCAAAATTTTTGAAAAATTCCCCTGTCTGATTCTGATGTGAGACTGAAAAATCCACCATCTGGTTCTCATGTTGGGAATCTGGCTTGACCACTTGATAGAGTGGCCATACAAAGATTGCGAGAGGCAGCTGAAAAGGCCAAGGTAGAGCTCTCACCAGGCCAAGGTGGAGCTCTCATCAGGCCAAGGTAGAGCTCTCATCTCCACTTGCTTGCTGAGGAGAAAAAGTCACCATTGAATTCTGAGATGGAACTACCCAGTATCCTTCCAATGGACCGTCTTCTGTTTGCCCTTTGACCCGGAGGGTGCCTGAGAAGTCCCAGTACCAGCATTCTCCTTCTGAATGAGTTGGTAAATGGCCTCCTACTCAAGCTAGTCCCGCCTGTCGGTGGTCATCTCTACTTCATAAGGCATGAGGGAATGATAGGTTTTGGTGTCGGGATTATATAGTGTACGCCTGCCCTTGCTAATTCTGGTTCTGGCCAACTTATGACAATGCGAATCACTTTGGATCCATCCTTGTGGAAGAGGCTGATTAGTTTTGACTCAAAAAGAATCTCAGCCATCTCCCTATACTGTGGTGCCAGACGTGGCTTTGCTGCAATATCCTTTTCAGGCAATTTAGAAGATTCGACTGTAAGTTGTAGCAACAACTGATTAGTAATCCTGGTCAGACCTCTGATTTGAATCTTCCACTGGCCCATACACATCTGGATCCTATGCATCTCCTCTTTCAGTGCCTGAATATCATTGATTTGGAGAGCATCATTGAACATCGTTTGCCAAGTCTTCCATTCCACAGTCGATCGCTCATACCAATCCTGAAGCTCATCAGTGATTTTGAAGTATGTAAGGTGATTAACTGGTTCTGGGTGTTGAGGATACAGTGCTGGAAAGAATCTTGGCAGCTTTGTTTCTCTTGCTGGAACGGCATACAAGAGAACTAGAGAATCAGACACGAATTCTAAAAAATTGAGAACAGCCTAGTTCTCTTGCTGCATCATCTTTCTGGTGATCTTCACTAGCTAGAACAATGTTCGGAGAGCAGTTTCATGTGCTCCGACTGACATTCTAGTCTGAGGTCCTTTGCTAGTGGTTGTTTTTGAGATGTCGAGCTCTACATCTTGAGCTGGCATCCACTACAGGTCTTGGCCGCTTACGACATTTACTCAGTGGCACGTTAGGTGACCGACACGGAGGATCTCTGCCAGTGATTCTACAGCTGGACTACACTTATAGTACCAGCCTAGTACGCTTCTAGCGTGTTCACACTTAGTGACCGCATGTACATATGTGCTACTTTTCAGCTTTAGCACTTAGTCATTTTGTACTCTCTTTTCTGTGACAAGAAGAAGAAGCTTTCCATCTCTGTGTGCTTAGTGCTTGTCTTGTGTAGCTCTCTTGCATCCTCTTTCTTTACATGGTATCAGAGCCTGGTGTAGGCAAGAGAGGCTAAGAGAGCAAGAGCATCACAATCCCTTTGTTTCTGAACAGGTCTCCAAAGTGCAGTACACAGAGATTTACTGTACAAGTACAATGGTTGTATGTACGCTTGATTGTGGACACTCGTTGAGTGTAGAAAGCGTTACAGGTACCACGATAGCAGGTTCAGCAGATTTGCAGGTTTTTGCAGATTGGAGCTATTTTGTCTTAGTGCTTCAAGATGTCTGACGGTTTCAGTCAGATTGTTACTGAGAAGCTTGAGAAAAATAACTACCCTGCATGGAAGTTCAGAATAACTAATTTCCTAAAAGGAAAAGGTTATTGGGATTATGTAGAAGGAGACAATGAAAAGGAACCAGAGATTCCCTAAGGCAAATGCTACAGCAGAACAAAGGAAAGCATTGAGGGACTGGCAACAAGGCCAGAGCAAAGTGATGTATTGGATTTCTATGAGCATCACAGATGGCATGATAGGCTATCTACAGGATGCTGAAACCCCCGCCATTGCATGGAAAAACTTAGGTAGAGTGTTCGAGGTGAACACCAAGGCCATGAAGCTTCAACTAAAGTCGGAGCTAAATTAGGTTAAGAGGAACAACCTCTCCATAAATGATTATGCTTTGAAGATCAAGAGTATCATTGAGGCTCTTGGATCTATTAAAGTCTCAGTGGAAGACGATGACATTGTCCGTGCATGCTTGGATGGTCTAGGAGATGAGTATGTACATTTCAGGTCTTCCATGAATACAAGAGACGATATCCCCGTGTCCCAAGATTTGATTTCTATGCTTATCCTTGAGGAGAAGAACCTTGAAACATCTTCTTCTCATGGCAGAAATAATTCTGAACAGGCCTTCTATTCTAACTCCTACATAGGTAGAAGTAGAGGTCGTGGTCGAGGCCCAAGAGGTTGCAGGGGCCAATTTCTAGAAGTTCAATCAAATCAAAACAATACAGGTGGCAGGGGAAACCAGTCTCAAGGAAGGGGGAGTCAAAGAGGTCATGGTGCAGGATCAAGCAGGCAACAACATACTGCAGATAGCAGAGAATTTTGGACTTGTGGTGAAAGAGGTCACATGTCACGTGACTGTCCAAAGGGAAAAGCAAGTGGAAAGAGAGAACATGGCAACTATGCATCTACTAGCAGAGATGCAGATGACAACAAAAACGAGCGCATGTTTGTTATGCAACATGTAATGAATACAATGACTGCAGAGAATTCCACCCAAGATGATGTTTGGTATGTGGATTCAGGTGCCTCTAATCACATGACGTCTCGTGGAGAGTGGTTTAGAGATATGCGCAAACCAGATGTGTCAGGCTATGTGGAGACAGGAGATGACACAGCTCACCCCATTGCTCATGTCAGGGACATACCTCTAAATACGAAGAGTGGGAAATCAAAGTACTTAGCAGATGTACTTCATGTCCCAAACATTACAAAGAATCTTGTTTCTGTTGGACAAATGGTGGAGCAGGGTTTGCAGGTTCGCTTCAATCCAAATGGCTGTTATATAGAAGATTTCCAGAATGGCTGTAAGCTGATCACAGAGGGCAAATGTGTGGGCAGAATGTTTACGCTGAATGTAGACATGCCTGAGGTAAAAGCTGCATTATTTGCACAGGGCACAAGTGTTGTGCCTGATGTTGACATTTGGCACAAACGCATTGGCCATGTCAATGAGCATAGATTGCGCAGCATGCAATCAAAAAAGATTGTAAAAGGTTTCCCCAAATTCAAGGTGGATGGTATGCATAAAGTGTGTGCAGCATGCCAGTTTGGAAAACAGTCAAAGGGCTCATTTCCACATGAGCGCAATGTATGTAAAAAGCCACTTGAGGTGGTGCACACAGATGTTTGAGGTCCAACTGATACTGCAAGTATACATGGTTGTAGATATTATGTCTCTTTCATTGATGACCATACAAGGAAAGTATGGGTCTACTTCATGCGTAACAAAAGTGAAGTGTTTGGTCACTTTCAGGACTTCAAAGTCATGATTGAGAAGGAGACAGATATGCAAATCAAGACATTGAGGTCAGATGGAGGGGGAGAGTACTTCTCCAACGATTTTTCAGATTTTCTGCGAATGCATGGTATACGCAGGCAGTTTACATGCAGATATACTCAACAGCAGAATGGGGTCGCAGAAAGGAAAAACAGGCACATTGCAGAGGTTGCACGTGCATTGATGAATGAGAAGAACATGCCTCATCATTTCTGGGCTGAAGCTGTAAATACAGCTGTGTACATTATGAATAGGACACCTACAGCTGTAGTGCATGATGTAACACCTGAGGAAAAGTTTACAGGTACAAAGCCTGATTTGGCACACTTGAAAGTGTTTGGCTGCATAGCTTACGTGCATGTACCAGATGAGTTGCGTAGGAAATTGGATCCTAAAGCAGAGAAATGTATTCTTGTGGGATATTCCCTTGAACAAAAGGGGTACAGGTGCTACAATACTACTACACAAGAATTATGAGTGAGCAGAGATGTAGTCTTTGATGAGATGAGCAGCTGGTACAGTAATGCACATGGCACTATTGGGGTTGATGTAAAAGATGATGTGGTTGTACAAAATGTGAGGCCACAGTCATAGGTTTTGAGTGGACCACAAGAGTCCTCTTCTCGTGGCTCTGTTGAGAAGCCATGGAATGGTAGACTACGTACGCAGGTTACTCCACCAACAGGTACAGGGAATGTATCACGAAAAGGTTGATGAACCTCCCTTTATGGCTGATGCATCATCAGGTTTTTCACATGTAGACATGGATTCAGATGGTTCTGAACAAAGTCTTGATGAGGAATTTGGAATTTCGGCTGTCAGGACAGTTGGTGTAAGGAAAGTACAAGAAGATGCTAGAGGGCAAAGGAGTGACCCAGGACCGTGCAGATCTAACAGAGTCAGAAATCCAGTTCAGAAATTGACTTATGATGGGTATCTAGCGCATCACCAAGCCTACATGGCTAAGGTGATACAAGATGTGGAGCCCACATGTTTTGAGGCACTACAAGAGGTTGTGTGCTCTTGTGACGCTGTTAGCGACGGAAATACACTGGGTTTTTATAACCCCCGGCGTCGCTAAAACCGTCGCTACGAGCGTCGCTACGAGAGCGTCGCTATTAGCGTCGCTATATAGAGATGCTCATAGCGACGCTCATAGCAACGGTTACACAGAAGACTATAGCGACACTCATAGCGACGCTACAGAGCCATAAATAGCGACGGTTATAGCGACGCCTGAGAGAATTTTTTTTTGGTGACAGGGCATTGAATGCCCTGCCACCCATCAACCATATTGTACTTGATTCACTTTTTAAAAAAAGTGCAAGGGTAGATAATAGACCCAAAATAGTCACCCACAAGACGCATTGTTTGCAAAATTGACAAGCGTAAATTTGACAATTGTACACATCATAGGCAAAATGAATTGATTGGCAAATGTAATAATGACAATTGTACAACATCATAGGCATAAAGAATTGATTGGCAAAAGGAACTGCGGTGACAAATGTAATAATATACATGGTTCAAAAAGATGTATAAAATCCGTCTCATGATACATAAGCTATGAGAAACCCTAAACTAATGCTATCTAGCTACGGCTAAAACTGACGTCGTCTAGTCAGACGTCTCATCGTGTCCAAGCGGCGTATCTGTCGGATTCTGCAAAAAAAGACAATAAGACAGCTTTCAGTAAGTATAAACATATAATGACATTTATAAAACAATACAAAAAATAGAAAAGAGTAAACCCTAATACTAACCATGCCGCCGCGAGAACTGAGAATGTCCATCAGGGCGTTTAAGCCCTTCCTGCCTACGTACTCGCGCTCATACGGTGTGGGATCACGTCCTGTCATCGACCACTGTCAAAACATACAAAGATTTCATTATGTTAGAATTAAAAAACTCATAAACCCTAAACTATCGAACATAAAGAGCAATGCGAAAACACTTACAAAATCGGCCTCAAATGATGCCCATCCACCGCTCCCCAAGTGGTGCGAGCTCCCTGTCTCTACTCGCGCTCTGGCTGCATCCTTTTGTTGCTTCCACTTGTCGGGATTCTTGCTCGCTGCTTTCTTCGCATTCTTCCAATCTTCTTTGGCCAGCCAATCTGGCCTGTTCCACCCATTCTTGATTGCTTTTTGCACTTCGCAACGCTTGTGTTTGCAGTATTCGCGCATTCGAATCTTCATCAGGTCTTCATTGAAGCGCTGATCCCGTGTTGGAACGGGAAACTCATCATGAAGTATGCTGATGACTCTGTTTTTTAAATCACTTGGTACTTCACTCCATTTGTTTAGTATGTAGTGTCTAAACAGCTGAGAGCAAAGACCACGCATGCACGAGATCACCTTCTTGCCGTCATCATCCATGATGATGCCGCCGCTGAAGTCGACGGAGTAAGGCAAGCCCTCTGGCCGGTGACGCGTGAACCTGGGTGTCCCGGCAGGGGTCTCTAGCGGCGTGTCGATGGGGGTACGGACGTCAGGTGTCTCCACCGGCGTCTGGGCCCCGAAGCGAGGAGTGTCGAGCGGGGTGGCTCCTGTCAGAGTAGGTAGAGGTGTGTAGCTGCTAGGAATAGTCAGCCGCGCAAAACCTGGCGTAGATGGCGATGCTGTGGCTGGTGTGGAGGCGGGCAAAGAAGGGGAGGGTAAAGAGCCTCGTCAAACACGAGGCGGTGTGGAGGCATCGGCGGCGGAATCCCCACAACAACCGCCACCGCCACCACTAGAGCGCCGGTGTCTAGACGAGTGTGAAGATCGTCTCGTCGACGCCGAAGCTTCGGAGCGCGCCGAATGCTCCGAAAGAGAGGGAGATGCGGATGGAGTAGGAATGCGCGATGATGCGCCAGAGCGATGACGCTCCACGTACCACTGTCTCTGCTGCGGTGACAAAGAAGAAAGAAACTCCTCATCATCCATACCTGCATTAAACACACGAATATTTAAACTTAATATTGAATGAATAGAGTAGACAATGACGCAAAGACCATTAAATACAATGACATAATGATGCATATAAATACAATGACACAATGAATTGAGTGATAGAAGAGGCAAGTCGAAAACTTAGAATTTTCAATCAAAAGATGTGAGCGCGAGTAGAAAAGAGCGTTATACACCATGGAAGGTACTTAGAGAGCCAGAGCTTTTACAACACGGAGCAAAATTGTTCAAATACAATATTTGTGGCTTTAAGAGATCTCTCTCTCATCCTCGCATAACTCAGCATAACTTCCTATATCTATATAGAGCTCTCTGTTTAAACACATATCCTCTGTTTCATTTTGTAGCTCCTCTGCATGCACCCCATATAGAGTAGTAGCATCTTGATGCTCGTCTGGCACCACCGCAGCGGCTGCTGATTGAGCATCTTCTCTGATCTCGTCCATTGATGCCGTTGTGATTGGCACATGGTAGCCTTCATACGTCCTTGCACTACGAGGGGCTACCTCTATGACATACCACCAGTTTGATGTAGACTTTGTAGGATGAAATATTACCTGCCAGAGCCACATAACTTACATGAGAGCTTTCAAGCACATAACTTGTAAAAGGGGGATGTTAACTATTTACATACTTAATTGTTCACAATGCTCTGGTAGTACGAAAGTGTCTCTTAGGTCAGTCCATTTCTTAGTAGAATCCACCTCAAGAAAACTAGACTCTCCTCTACGCACAATAGCGTTGCGACCCTCCATGATTATCTTGAACCATTGCACGTCGAACAAGTCGACAAAAAATCCTCTGTAATCGATCCTCAAAATCTCTTGCAGCGTGCCGAAGTAAGTGAGTTCCGCCACCACAGGATCTGCATCAGAGGAACGTCGTCGACTAGACTGTTCAAATTTTGCCATGATTCCACAATCTTGAGTAAAACGCTTTTTGTCGATCCGACCATGTTCCATCTATATGTTTCCAGGCTGCGCAATCTGCAGGAATTCGTAGCACACCATCCAAAGATTTATTCTCCTCATGCCATGATGCTAGGGCGGACATGGACTTACATTCGAAGAAATGCTTGATGCGAGGAAGCAGAGGAAAATGTCGCAAAACCTTTTGTGGAATTTTTGTCCCATGGAGATCTACTCGATATCTTTCAGAATCACATTTCGGACACTTCTCCATGTCTATGTATTCCCCTCTGAAAAGAATGCAGTCATTAGGACAAGCGTGGATAGAATTGTAATCCATCCCCAAGTTTCGCAAAATCTTTCTTGCTTCATCTCGGGAATCTGGCATCACATTGTCAGCTGGTAGTATGTGCTCTTTAAGCAATCTACACAACATAAAAATACGATACAGTCATGTAAAAATCTATCAGATCATTATACATTTAGAGTTTTATTAAAGTAAACTAATTGTAATAGATCACCTGAAAAGTGCTGTGACGCTAGTGTCACTCCATCCAAACTTTGCCTACATGTTGAGAAGAACCAGGAGTGCTTTCAATCTAGACATACGTGCTCCATTATACAATGGCGTATCGGCTTCACTTTTCATATCATCATAGATAATCCTTTCTGAATCCATGATCGTCTCGATCATTTCATCAATCTCGGGCTCAAACATTGCCTCGTTGGGAATGTGCTCTGCATGATCATCCCCCGAGCTGTCAGAGGCTACATCTTGTGGCCTCACATATGCTGCTTGACCAAAGCGCCTACGAACACGTCTATTGGGTTGCAAGATTGCTGCTTGTTGGCCAGCGTCAGAGTCCGACGAGTTATAATTGGAAACAACTCGATCTATAATAGATGGATCGAACTCGCCAAATTCGCGAACGTGCTGCAAAGAAACACGTCTTGTCCGTCGCACAGCATGCTTGCATTGATTACAAGGACATAAGACCCTCGTTGAGAGATAGGTGTTTCGGTTGGACGGTCCCACATCCTCGTCACTACTCATAATGAGGATAAAAATCTTATAACCTGGACAACAAATTTAATCTCTCTCTCTTTGTCTTATCTCTCTCTCTCTCTCTCTCTCTCTCTCTCTCTCTCTCTCTCTTTACCTCACATTCTCTAGTCATGTCCAATCCCCGCATACCTCGGTCTAGAGGTGCACGGAGATCAGAACCACCGGGTTATAATCTCGTCTTTATTGGTCAATACCTATATTTGTGGATACAAGAAATCTACAGACCCACGTCTACATGATACTGCATGTAGTGGACAAAACCCCTTTGCCTCTTCTCTAGCTGTAGCACTTCACAGCATCTTAACATCTTTTCACAGTAGATCTTTTCACTCTTCGTCTAACTCTAAACCCTAAACCGTAAGTAATTCTTGCGTGGACTCGATCTAACGTAAATAAGCGTAAATCTAAATAAACGTAAATCTAACTAAAAAAAAACCTAAATCTAATTTAACGTAAGTCTACATCTAACCTAATCTTTAACGTCTTTTGGGATAGTTTCCTACGACGTTAAAACTCTCTTCTTCTTGTGTGTGTGTGTGTGTGTGTGTGTGTGTGTGTGTGTGTGTGTGTGTGTGGGTAAACCTAAATAAACCTAAGTCTAATCTAATATAACATAAATCTAAATCTAACGTAAATTATGTTATATTAAAAACAAAGAACTAAACTAACAGGGATTATAAGAACCTTAAAACTGATTTAACACATAATTTTTCACATAACTCGGCAAGAGTTGGCATTCTCATCACTAAAGATGTGAGAGTTAACTTTCGGCGGTGACGCTGCCTCATCTCCATCCACATCTGACGACAGCAATTGGCCCTTTAGACCGTTCTTGCTCTTGTTACTAACTTTGAAGTTGCTGTTGAATGACTAGAGGTTGTCTAGATGGTCATTGTGTTGGGGATGTAGTGACTCTTGCCGCCCTGAAGATCCACCTTCTTTCCTATCTTCTGAAGACATTTCACCAGTACTTTTGGATCGACGGAGCCCACCATGAGTGAAGGCAGCAATACCCTATATTCCATTGAGGGCTTTCTTCACCCGCTTCATGCAGGCATCGCAGTCTATGGAGACCTAAATCTAATCTAATATAACGTAAATCTAAATCTAGCGTAAATAAACGTAAATCTAATTAAAAATAAACCTAAATCTAATCTAATTTAACTTAAATAAACCTAAATCTAATTTAACGTAAGTCTACATCTAACCTAATATTTAACGTCTTTTAGGATAGTTTCCTACGACGTTATAACTCTCTTCTTCTTGTGTGTGTGAGCGTGTGTGGATGTGTGTGCCAATAAAAAGAGATAAATGGTATAACCTTTCTATCACCCATGCCAAGTATGATAGATTGGTTATGCCATTTCCCTCTTGAATAATAGGTCTTGAGTTCAACTCCTCGTCGGCTAGATCTTTAGGTCTTTTAATTTTAATTAGTTTCCTACGACGTTAAATTAGTTTCTCTCTCTTTCTCTCTCAATGTGTGTGCATTTTTTTGGATCGTATGCATGTTTTCTCTCTCTTTTCCTCTCTCAATGTGTGCGTTTTTTGTTTATGCATGTTCTCTCTCTCTTTTCCTCTCTCAATGCGTGCGTTTTTTGTTTATGCATGCTCTCTCTCTCTTTTCCTCTCTCAATGTGTGTGTGCATTCTTTGTTTATGTATGTGTGTGTGCGTTTTTGTTTATGTTTGTACTCTCTCTCTCTCTCTCTCTCTCTCTCTCTCTCTCTCTCTCTCTCTCTCAAAAACACTATGTGTGTGTGTATGTGTGTGTGTGAGAGAGAGAGGGAGAGAGAAAGAGGGGAAGGGAACATGAGAGTGAGGAGAGGGAAGGAGCATACCTGGCTCTCCTTCGTCTCCTCGTGTGTGTGTGTGTTTGTGTGTGTGTGTGTGTGTGTGTGTGTGTGTGTGTGTGGAGAAGAAAAAGAGAGAGAGAGAGAGAGAGAGGGAGAGCGTTACCTGCTCCTTGCTTGAGGGCGCCGAAAAACTCAGATCTGAGATCTGAGTTTTTGGGCGCGCTTTGTTATTTTTTTAGCCCAGTCGGCGTCGCTATGAGCGTCGCAAATTTCTTTGGAAATTTGCGACGCTCATAGCGACGCCGGGATTTTTTTTTTTGAGCGTCGCTGTGTGAGCATCACTAATATGAATAGCCTCTTGTAGTGAGGATGCAGTTGGAAATGTGCATTGGGATGATGCAATGAATGAAGAGATGGCTGCATTGGAAGCAAACGACACATGGGAGTTGGTGCCATTGCCAAGTGGCAAGAAAGCTATTGGCTGTAAATGGGTGTATAAAACCAAGCATAAGGCTGATGGTAACATTGAGCGTCACAAGACAAGGCTGGTCGCAAAGGGTTATGCACAGACGTATGGCATAGACTATGAGGAGACCTTTGCTCCAGTGGCAAAGATGACGACTGTGAGAGCTGTCATAGCAGTGGCTGCATCTAGAGGATGGATTATGCATCAAATGGATGTAAAGAATGAATTCTTGAATGGTGAGTTGCAAGAGGAAGTGTATATGGATCAGCCACCTGGTTATGTCGATCCAGGTTACCCAGATTATGTATGCAGACTTCTCAAAGCTTTATATGGGTTGAAGCAGGGCTCTAGAGCATGGTATGACGGGATTGCCAAGTATCTTGTCAGTATTGGGTTTAGGAGAGCTCATGCTGATCATTCACTCTATGTACGTGAGAGTGATGTGGGGATTGCGGTCATTACCATATATGTAGATGACCTTATTATTGTTGGTGACAATGCTATGGAGATTGACTATGTGAAGGGTCTTCTTAAACAGGAGTTTGAAATGAAAGATTTGGGCGAGTTGCGCTACTTTCTTGGCATTGAGGTGATCAGGACTCCAGAGGGTGTATGGCTATCGCAGAGACATTATGCTTTGGACATGTTGTCAAAGTATGGTATGGCTGATTGTAAGCCAGTTTCTATTCCCTTGCATGTGAATGCAAAGCTGAGTGGAGAGAAGGGTGATGTTGTTGAGGATGTCAACATGTACAGGAAGATTGTGGGTAGTCTAATCTACTTGACTATCACGAGGCCAGACTTGAGCTACACAGTAGGCTTGGAGAGTCAGTTCATGCAGCTTCCAAGGAAGCCACATTTGGATGGAGTACGACGCACACTTCGGTATGTGCAAGGGACTCTTGACTACGCATTGTTCTATGCAGCAGATGCTCCATTAGCATTGTATGGGTATACAGATGCAGATTGGGCAGGTAGAATTTTTGATAGGAGATCTACGAGTGGCTTCATGTTCTCTTTTGGGAGTGCTGCTGTTACTTGGAGCAGCAAAAAGCAGCCTACGGTTGCTTTATCGAGCACAGAGGCCGAGTACAGAGGTGCAGCAGTTGCGGTGTGTGAGGTAGCTTGGCTACGCACATTACTTGAGGACTTGGGAGTGCAGGTGGACCAGCAGATTGTCATCCATTGTGACAACCTCAGCAGCATGCAGTTGGCTAGGAACCCAGTGTTCCATGCCAGGACCAAACACATAGAGGTCCATTACCACTACGTTCGAGAGCGAGTGTTGGCGGGCGACATCGACCCGGTCTACGTCAGCACAGAGGAGCAGATATCGGATATCTTTACCAAGGCCCTCGGAGCTGAGAAGCTTCAACATTTCCTGACTATGCTTGGACTCTGCGACATGCAGATCTCGAGGGGGAGTGTTGAGATGTCGAGCTCTACATCTTGAGCTGGCATCCACTACGGGTCTTGGCCGCTTACGACATTTACTCACTGGCGCGTTAGGTGACCGACACGGAGGATCTCTGCCACTGATTCTATAGCTGGACTACACTTATAGTGCCAGCCTAGTACGCTTCTAGCGTGTTCACACTTAGTGACCGCATGTACATATGTGCTACTTTTCAGCTTTAGCACTTAGTCATTTTGTACTCTCTTTTCTGTGACAAGAAGAAGAAGCTTTCCATCTCTGTGTGCTTAGTGCTTTTCTTGTGTAGCTCTCTTACATCCTCTTTCTTTACAGTTGTTTGATCCTCAAGAATGGCTTTGACTCTCTGATCCAAAACTCCTCTGGCAGTTTGCATTTGCACCAAAACTTCCTTTAGTTGTTCCCTAACATCCTTCATACATCGGTAAGTTGGTCTATTACCCAGTAGAAGTTCTAGTTCTAGGGCAAGGGAGCGACAATCTAGTAGACTGCCTTTGCAAGTGTCGGTTTGTCACTCTCTTGTCAGCAGTGAGTATCCATTCACGAGCTCGTTCAAGCCAGCTGGACTGTACTGGGATGCGCAGGTAAACAGAAAGCTTCTTTATCATGAAAAGATGCTTATTTCCAATGTTCCACCATTTCCCTAGCTCCAACATATAGACTTTGAAATCTTTCCAAATTAGATAGGAGATCATCATCCTCCAGATACTGTCTGGTTATGGAGGCTTGTTGACGTCTCAATTGCTTATGGAGGGTACTAAGTTGTAGTGAATGTTGATGAGATCAGCAACAACTGATCCCTCATCTTGCACTTTCATTTTTCCTTTAGCATCCCTGCTGAGCTAGGACTGATCAGCTGGCTGATTCCCAGTGTGACTGGGCTTCTGCTCTTCAGTCTGCTGGTTACCCGATTGATGCCCTTCATTCTGTCCTTCTTGCTGGCCCTAATTCTGTCCTGGCTGGTCTGGATGTGATTGGCCTCCTTCAGTTGGCCCAGTACCACTAGTACCAGGTCCTGGAGGTGGAGATGGTGGAGGGGCATAATCATCATCATTTGTATGCCGTGCTTCTTGATCATCCTCCTCCTTATCAGCTTCATCTTCCTTGTCTTATTCTACCTCATCCGGAGAAGTCTGCTGCTCAATATAATTTAACATAGCTTGACTCATCAGAGCAGTATTATATTCAGTCACCTTGTCCTGCAAATCACTCTGCATACTTTCCATCAAGGACTTCAAATTCTCTAAATCGAAAACAACATTGCCTGTTGGATTTAGAATTTCAGCCAAGCTGCTGTAGATGTATCTTTCAGTCAGAGAGGTTTTCAGAGCTATATGGCAAATGAACAGGTTGTTGAATTCCACCCGCTTCATTTTGAACATTGTTTCAGCCCGTTCTCCAACTCTCAGTGCTTCATTTCGTTGATTATTGATGATCATTATCTCAGATTCAGCCTTAGCTAGCTTCTTGTTTAACAACTCATTAACCCTTTCTGAATGAGCTTCCAGTACCCTGTGTTGTATATTCTACTCTTCCCGGGCTTTTTGGAGCTTTTCAATCTGATCTTCCGCCTGCTTCAAGTCAGCTTTAAGCTTTTTCACTTCATCTTCTGATCCAGCAGCCTCCATCAGCTGTCCCATACAACTGACAATGGTATTCCAAGAAGACTGTATGAGGACTAAACATCTGTCTTTAACTGTAGTTGGATCAGAATCAGTAGGCTCATATATTGTCACTGGAGCCATGTAGGGTAAAGTTGCATAATCAGCTTTGCGTAGCAGAAGATGCCCTTTCAATTGATACTGCATTTGCTGCAACTTGTCCTATTTTACCAGGTGTAGAATGCGTTCAGTATTTGGAGTAGGAGTCAAAGAAGCTGGACCTTTGCCTTTGTCCACGTGGCTCTTGCCTTTGTCTACTGAGTGGTCTGCTATATTCTCAGAAGTGGCTGGCTTGGCCTGATCTTTTTGAGAATCAGTAGCAACTGCACTTTGTGCTACTGACTGGCTAGGCACAGTCTTCTGAGCAGATTGCTGCTCTGTCTGGCTCACTACAGCTTTCTTAGTATTCATTGTCTTGACCTGGCTTTCTATCTGCCTCAAAAACTCACTGCTCTTTGTCAGTGTAGTCTTTGGCTTCTTTGAACTGCCAGCGTTCTCTGCATTTGCTTTTCTTTTCAGGTCTATTGAAGTAGTCTGACTGTCCGTTGCTTCGTCGTCTAAGGACAACTCAATGTTCTTAGGCTCATGAATTGGCTTCTCACTCCAAGCCTTCTTTACCTGCTCATGAACATCTACAACACTCGCCCAATACAAGAATTGCCAAACATACCAAGATTTAAAAACATTTTGAGATTTTAGCTTGGCAGTTTGATGGAGTACATTGTGCGAGAGGATTTGACAAAGGTTAATAGGAACCTTTGGATCCAATATCTTGTCCAATAGCATAGAAAAAAGTTTTTCGGATACATACGTTGGGTTGTTTTTAAGGCTTACTGCTCCGTCTACAAACCTGTAAGCAGTGGAAGCTTCCAGTCCTGCTACTGGAACTCCTTGACCAATTGCCTTATGCTTATGTTTAGCCACTTCATCCTCCTTCAGAGCTATACTTATCTGCTGCCGTGGAGTTGCCACAGATGGTTTGGGCTCGTTGGGCATTCTGAATGCAAAAGCTATGGTCTCTGATGTCACCGACACCTTTCTACTATTTACCATGGCACTGCCATCTTCAACGTCGAAATAATCAAGAACTTGCTTGATGATTTCTGCGTTAGAAGCAATTCTTGTAGCTTGCAACACAACCCGGAGATCCCATAGTTGTAGCAAACTCATTGTTGCTTGGTCAGTGAATACATAATGCTGGATTTTAGTGTACGGTATGATGGGAAGGCTTGCCTTTACAGAAGCAACTATGGCCTAGGTTTCCTCAAGAGACTCCTGCATCTTCTCTGAGCGCTTCCTTCTACCCATACACTGTGAAGACGATGACGATGAAATAGGCGAAGGAGAAGAGGACTTACTTGTCGTGTCAAAGCCATACCCTGGTGTCATTGGCAAGGCTAGCTGATAGTTAGCTGTCTCTTCAGAGGTCGAGGTTTGTGGCTGTAGCGAAGAAACCTCGGATCTTGATGATGGCGAATGGTTAACAGGAGGAAAGCATCGCGGAAGGGATTTGTGAGGAAAAATGCTAACTCTCCTAACTGTTATACGTGTTCGCTCCATAAAAGCTCCACCACTCACCGTTCCTAGACTTGTGTGCGTCGCTGTTGTCGTGGCAGATATGCATTGGACAAGACTGCGACCCATCCTTGAAATAATTACTACTGGCGTTCCATCTGATCGTTGGGTGCTTAAAATTTGAAAAGTGTGCCTCCACTAATACTGGACTGATTTCCAGTCTGGCTCGACCATACAGGTATAGATTCTAAGGTCAGTTTGATCAGGTTCTTCTGGTACTGATTCTGAAATTGGAACTGGTTGCACATGAAAAAGTCCAAAAATGTCTGATTCTGGTATCTCTTGATCAACAAGTTCTAGTTCCTTAGTACCTTGTTCTTGCCCAGTTTCTCTAGCCTTTGAATAATAAAGCTTGATCTTTGCCCCATTATATACTCCTGGCAACAATAATCCAGATAAATCTTTCAGCTTGACTTTGCCATTGGAGAAGACCCAGTCTACCTCAAATGGTCTTGCCCAGCCAATCTTCAGGTTTGGCTTCTTTGGACCCAGTCTAGACTGATATAGAAGCACCAAATATCCTTTCTAAAATTCCCAAACTTTAATTCGGCGATCATGCCAGTGCTTACTTCGTTGTTGAAAAACTTCTTGTTCCAACATAGCCCGTTGCCGGAGTTCATCTAATTGCATCACTTCATCTAGCCGTTTTTTAAGATTATGGTTGAAGTCTAAGCCATACTTCACAGCCATTCTCAGACTTGGGATCACAAAATCCATAGGAACCACAACTTCAGTGCCATACACCATTTTGAATGGTGTCATTCCAGTAGTTACCTTATAAGCCCATAGAGCAGTCTGAAGTTTCAAATCCCACTGGTCTGGTTTCTTTTGCACCACCTTAGTGAGAATAGTCTTTATTGTCTTGTTGCTACTTTCAGCCTGTCCATTGCATCTGGGATAGTAAGGAGTTGATTTTCGATGTTTGACTAAAAGCATATCCAATAGGATTTCCATAGTGTCATTGATAAAATGTGTTCCTTGATCGATCACAATCTCTATTGGACATCCATATCGGTAGACAATATTCTCAAATAGAAACCTTGCTTTTGACTTGGCTATGTTGTTAGGAAGAGCCTTAGCTTCAACCCACTTGGTTACGTAAAAAGTAGCCATTACTATGTACTTTTTCTTCCTGGGGGTAACCTTCTTAAAAGGTCCCATAAAATCTAGTCCCCATTTCATGAATACTCCCAGTGGTTGTATTGGCATCAAAGGAGTCATATCTGCAGCTGTTGGTTGACCCATTCTTTGGCATATGTCACAAGTTTTACAAAAACTTCTGACATCAGCAATCAGTGTTTGCCACCACAGACCAACTTGCAGAATCTTCTTGTAGGTTACTTCGTTGGAAAAGTGTCCACCAGATTCACCATTATGCGCTTCTGAAATTACTTGCATTCTTCCTTCCATAGGGACACATCATCAAAGTATACCATCAACACCCAGTCAATAAAGTAATCCTCCTATGATAGTAAATTGGAGGCTTTTTATGATCAGAGCTTTCTTCTGATTCTGCTTCCAATCTTTTGGAAAGGCACCTTGGGAAAGAAATTGATAAATATCATACCATTCAGGATCAACTGATTCTTGTGCCTCTAACTTAAATAAATCAGCATCCACTGGTTCATCTCTCAAGGGTGATTCTGAATATCCTTCCGTACTTCTTGAGAGAAAATCAGCTCCACAATGGTTTCTGCCAGGCTTATGGAAAATTCTGAATTCAAACTCCATTAGGAACATCATCCATCTTATCAGCCTGCCTTGAATAATGAATTTATTAATCAGAAACAAAAGAGCCTGATGGTCCACATAAAAATGGAATAATTTTCCCAATAGGTAATGCCTGAACTTTGTAGCGCTGAAAACCATTCCAAGGGCTTCTCTCTCAGTAGTTATATAGCCTTGTTCAGCCTGAATGAACCTGCGAGACTGGCAAAATAAACCGGATAATCAGTTCTTCCATCTGGCTGAGCTAATATTGCCCCCATTGCCAATCCCGAAGCATCTACATGTACGTGGAAAATACTATCCCAGTTAGGCTCTGGTTTACTGGTAATGGCTTTTTTCAGATTCTGGAAGCTCTCCTCGCATTCAGCAATCGAGTTGAACTTACTGGTCTTCTTTGTAAGCTCATATAGTGGTACTACTTGAGAAGAAAACTTATGTACAAATCTTCTATAGAAATTCACATAACCCAAGAAAGAGCTCAATTCTGAAGCAGTTCTGGGTGCTTTAGCTTGCTGAGTACACTGAATTTTGTCATTGGCCATCTCTATTCCATTGCAGGAAACCACAATTCCCAGTAGCTGCCCTTTCCGGAATAGAAAAACAGATTTGAATGGATTCAAACAAATCTGCTTCTCGTGAGACAGCGTTTGAAAACCATTTCTAGGAATAGGAGGTTCTATTCCTCATCTGAATAGACAGTAAATTCATCCATAAAAATGGCGAGGAATCGATGAAGGAATTCATTAAACATCTCCATCATACACCATTGAAAGGTAGCTGGTGCATTGCACAGGCCAAAAGGCATCACTAGATACATGAAAGCTCCCCACTCAGTGATGATGAAAGTGGTCTTGGCTCTATCTTCAGGAGCGATCTGTAACTGTTTATAGCCGCTATAACCATCCATGAAGCTATACATCTCATATCCTGCGATCTCATCAAGCAACATGTCAGTAAAAGGCAAGGGAAATGGATCCTCAATAGTTTGGGCGTTTAGTTTCCTATAGTCGACACAAACTCTCAATTTTCCATTCTTCTTGGGAACGACGACTATGGGAAATAGCCAATCATTGCTTGCCACTTCTGTGATGAACCCAACCTTGAGAAGATTATCAATCTCCTCCTTGACCTTCTTTGCATAGTTGGGGTTCATCCGGTATCTTTGCAATCGTACTGGCCTAGCATCTGGTTTCAGCGGTATTCGGTGATGACATACTTCAGGATCTACTCCCTTCAGATATGTATGTTCCCAAGAAAACACATATTTATAGTTCTGGAACATTTTCCGTGCCTTTTCCTTCATTGTCGAGTTGAGGTGCTTGTTAAACTTGATCATCCTAGGATTATCCTCCGATCCTAGGGTCCACTCTTCCACTTCTTGGTCATCTGGAAGCAACCAGTTTGGCCCGCCTCCTTTTCGTTTGGTCGATTCTTCAGCGTAATCCCAAGATGGTCCATACATTTCTGAATCAGTATTCTGATCCACTGGGTATTCTTCAGAACATGCTGGTTCCGCTACTATACCATTATCAGCTGGTTCCACCATCCTTCCAGTTAGCTGAATTGTTCTTTCCCCTGTATTGACTTTAGTAAACTAATTAGGGATTTGTCTCTTGTGCTTGTTAGCCTGTTCTTTATTCAGCAAGACTACATTCAAGTCAATCTTTGCCAAAGGGAATAGGTTCATGGCCGCTAGCATTCACTCGATCTTCTTGGCCCTGTACTTATGACATAACTCCTTCGGCCTCAGCTCCTTTCTCCAGCTCCTGGTATTGTTTGTTTGGATTTGGATTCGGCCACTGGCCCCTTCTATGATTAATGTTTGGTTTGCATAGTCATGAACCATACGTGCTATTCTCAACCATGGGCGCCCTAGTAGCATCCCATATGCCCCTTGCACATCCAGGACTAGGAAACTGGTTTTGAATTTCTCCCTCCCAACTCTTATCAACATCTTTTCAATCATACCCATCGCTTGTACGACTCTATGATCTGCCATTCATACTTTGAATGGTGCTGGTTTCATATTAGTGATACCCATTCTTTGCTGAAGATGGACTCCCATTATGTTGACTCCTGCTCCTCTATCAAGGATAACACTTGAGAGAGGTTCCCACTGCTTCCTAACCTTGTAGTCCACCTGAATAAGTGGAACTTCATCATCTCGGACGGCCGTCAGGTCCACTGTTCTGGTCTTTGCCTCAGCTTTCCTGCGATGTCTGATAAAGTTGGTCACCTCAGGCAAGGTTTTTCTTATATCCTCCAGGTCTACAGTCAGCTTATGAATTCTATCACAAATTTTCACATGAATTTCTTCTCTCTCTTGGTTAGAATGATTGTCCGATCTTGAAGAACTGGTATCTTCACACTGCCATTCCACTTTTGTAGTACTTCCACTCTTTCCATCCACTCCCAGTTCATCAGCTAGTCCATGTACCACAGCCATCATGGTCTCAGTTATGGCTGGTACTGACTGATCTTTATCAGTCAATTGGGCTGGTATCCTCTGAATGAATCTAGCTTCAGAACTTTCTGGCTGCTCTGGCAGCTTCTTGGCTAAATCCTCCGTGATTTTAGCCGCTAGTTCCCTCTGCTCTTGCCACTCATCTACCACCTTTTCTTTACCTTTGGCCTTCCAAACTTCCCTTTGTTGAACCCACTTGCTGCTGTTAGGATTGACTGGTGCTTCTGAAGTGTCTGGGATTTCTTCAATGACTACACCCTTGCTTCTAGTAACTACCCTGACTGGGACTGGCTCTGGTGCCTTAGCCTCAGTAGTAGTCATTGCAGGTGCATTTGGGCATTGGGTTGCAAAATGGCCATACTTCCCACAAGTGTAGAAACTCATGCTTCTGTTCTGGAAGTTGCCTCGTCCTCTGCCTCTGCCCATACCTGGTTGGAATTGGCCACGTCCCTGACCAGTACCACTGGTACCTGGTCTCTCCTCTTGAGCTACTTTGACTGGTTCTACCTTCACTGGTTCAGTGTAGGCAACCACTGACAAATCTTTGCATTTGTTAAAGTGGTGGATTCTGATGCCAGAATTGTTCCATAGATGACCAAAAGCCTCACAGTAGGTACATTTTGGACATTCATTGGAGATATGGTCCTTGGATTTGCATTTCGAACACCAAGTCTCCATCTTCCGAACTGGCTGTCTTGTGTGGCTAATTTCGGCAATCTGTCTAGCCATTTCTTCAATTTTCTTGGTCCAGGATCCCTTCTTTGATTTCTCCTTAGCTCGTTCATTAGAGCTGCTCTCGGAGCTACTGGACATCTCACTGGAATCAGAACTTTTAGTAGGAGAGCTACTGCTACTGGTCCTTCGCTTCTTGTGGCTCTTTTCCTTCTTGTCCTGTTGTTCCAGCTTCAATGCCCTTTGGACCAGATCATTGAATTTCTTGGTAGGGGCTGGTACCTCTTGTTCCCTAAGCTTTTTGCTTCTGAACCCATTCACGTTCATGCCCTCAACCTCTTCTCAGATGGCGGTTCTTGTAACTTCCTGGTTAGCTCCTTGATCTTTTCCACATAACTGCAGACTGATAAATTTCTCTATTTGATCTTATCTAGTTCACAAAGAATATCTTCGTCCCCTCTATTGTCGGAATATTCCAACCTGAAGGCTTTAAGCAATTTGTTGTATGATCTGAGTTGGCAGGCCGAGTAATGGTAACCATTTCCTCACTGCCTCCTTCAAGGTTTGTGGAAAATATTCCCCCCAATCATCTTCATCAATATTTTTCACTTCAGCATACTCCTCGAAAGCCTGTATGTGAACATCTGGATCATCCTTCTTCCCTCCCTTGAATATTGGAAAAGAAATCTTCAGGGAAGCTGTGTAATCATTCCGATTACTACTGATCCTTCCACTTCTCTTCTTGGATTCAGAATGACGCTTGGGAGTCTTCTTGCAATTGTCAGTGTAAGCAACCCAATCAATCTCTGTCTCTGTCTCAGTGTCAGTGTCTTCTTTGGTTTGTCTGCTAAAAGTACGGTGACTACCTTTAATTCCCTTGGTATCCTCATCTCTCTGCCGGGACCGAGAACTCTTGGAACTCTTGGCTTTCCGTGCTTCCCGTTCTGCCCGTCAGCGTTGAGAATGACTGGAGTGCTATGAGTCCTGCGCCTTATCAGCCTGACTATGCTCCTCCTGAGCCTCAATGTCAGTCATCTTCTCTTGCTTGGGGTCAGACTCTCTTCATGACTCCTCAGGAATGGGGTCAACACGAATGGTAGATTTCCGGCCACGACTGGATTTTGGTGCCATTGCTGAAAACTTTTAACTGGGATAAGAGTCTTTCAGTCACAACGAGCTTCAGCTCGAGCCACCATGATCACCAAAATGGAATTGGAGTTGATCTCTTAAGATAGCTAATTCTAGTGTTAGAAGATTTCAGCTACTAGTGTAGGAAGATTTCAGATAGTAGACTGGACAGGAATCAGAAACTAGACTGGAATTTGGATACTGAAATAAGAATCAGACTTATGTATTGGAAATAAGGTTCAAATTCAGATTTAGAAGAATGGACGAGAAGTAAGTGTAACTGGAATATATGCCATGATTGGAATTACAGATCAAGATTACAGCGAATATAATTTACAAAGAGAGAGTACAGCCGAGAATACTGCCAATGATTCTCAAGTACAAGTATAGCCAAGGCGCTAACCCAAATGATAAAAATTGCCAACCCGATTACAATGTAATGGGCCCTATTTATACACTTCGAGTTTACTGTAGTAATTACCATAGTAACTACTAAGTAATTCACTGCTCATCTCCTAAGAAGACGTTCCCACACACTGAACTATCCAGCCGTCTATAGTGTGCGTTTGCGTATGCCTACTCATGTATGTATGTGCATGTGTTTGTTCACGCTCATAAGTGCGTATGTGCGTGTGTGTGTGTGTGTATGTAATTTTGTGAGTGTTTTTTCAAGTGCTGTGAGTGTGTGTGGGTATGGCCTGGGGTTGTGTGTGCCATGTGGTAAGTGTGTGTGTGTACGACGAACGGGAGTTATAAATAAGATTACTATATATTTATAATTTCTTTTATGTGCTGGGATGACTATAGAGAATGAGGGAGAGATGGCATGAGTGAGGAGAACGAGAGGGTGAGGGGGTGAGAGGGGTTGGGGAGTGTGTGTGTAGGTAGCGAGAGAGACAGAGAGAGATTTCTACGCCTCCCGGCTCGATGACTACAGAGAATGTGAGGCGAAGAGAGAGAGAATGAGCGATGAGGAGAGAGCGAGAGATTAGGGGGTGAGGGGAGAGAGTGTGTGTGTGTGTGTGTATACTAAGAGAGAGAGTGAGAGGCTTCTCTGGCTTGCTCGTGACACAGTAAGGGGCGAGAGAGAGAGAGAGAGAGAGAGAGAGAGAGAGAGAGAGAGAGAGAGAGAGAGAGCGTGGGTTGAGAGTGAGAGATAGTGGGAGCTGAGGGAGGAAAGAGTGTGTGTGTGTGTAATAAGAGAGAGAGTTTTTTGTTGCCCCTTTGGGCTGAACGAGGGGAAAGAGAGAGGAAGGTCAACGGGTGTGAGGGAGAGAGAGTAAGTAGCCGAATGAGGGAGAGAGAGAGAGAGAGAGAGAGAGAGAGAGAGAGAGAGAGAGAGAGAGTATGGACGAGAGGGAAATGAGGGGTTGTAGTGGGCTAGGGAGAGTGGGCAATGAGGAGAGAGGGGGAGTGGGTGAGGGAGAGAGTGTGGGAGTGTGGCAGCCCACCTTGTTTGAAGGACAAGGGGGGAGAGAGATATTATCTTACTAAGGACAAGAGAGTGTGGACGACAGGGGGGAGATGAGGGAGGAAGGTATGAGTGTGTGTGTGTGTGTGTGTGTGTGAATAATGAAAGAGAGAGAGGAAGAATCTTGTCCCATGCATGGAGGCCGCCTCGGCTTGGTGACACAGGAACAAGGACGAGAGAGAGAGAGGGAGGCGGGTTGGTGGAGCCAAGTAGGAGAGAGAGAAGTTGTCCTTTGGTGATAATCAAGGAGGCATGGAGCGAGTGTGTCCAAGTTGAGAGGCGGAGCGACAATAATGGAGCCAGAAAAAAATATTTTTTTAAATTTTCATGCTTCCTCGAATAAGGTCAGTTCTCGCGACCGCGGCTCCGAAAGCTGAGGCTAATGATGGATAGTGACAGGCCATGGCGAGGGGTACCGCCAGAGCTGGGCCGCATGGGCCGTTGTCGTGCTGTGACACGTACATAGTGGGAACACATGCTACAAGATCTATCTTGCAACCTTTTAGATACATAATTATATTTCCTATAATGTACATATGCATATTTAAGTATAATAATAATCTCTCTATCTCATCCTATTATTTATCTCAAGCGTAACATATTCTTACTTTACAATCAAAAAGTACTATGGAAAAAGCGTCAATAGCTCCGCCTCTTTAACTTGGGGCAAAAAGCAATAATTCCTTATTTCTACTAACTCATTATCATCTCACACCCTAGCTAGATCCTTTACCTAGAGTAAATTCCAATATATATCCTAGTGGGACACTAGGTTGCATGATTTTCAAAGATACACTTATTTTAATGCATTATTGCAAGCATGATTACAAAAATTTATCAAGGAGCAATGTCATGCTTTCATATTGCATAAGGTGTCCATTGGAATTAAATGAAAGTCTAGGCTAAGTGGACCACAAGAAGACTTTTTCTGCCAAAACTGTACCCTATTTTGATGATTTTTTTACACAAGGTTCCAGTACGAATTGGAAGAAGTATATAAAATGGGAGTCATAGCTAATGAGCTGAATGTTTTGCCCATATTTTTACTTTTTTATTTGGAACCACGGTTGTGGAGATATGATCAAAATACTGGACCCCACTATACCCACATCATGTAGGGAAAACTCATTTTCAACTTCTCCAGTTTCTGTTCACATAGGCTCCTCTCTTCTTGTGTAAACCCTTGGGGGTTCTCTTCACCTATAAAAGGGGAACTCTTCTTCCTTGAAATCCATTCAAGTCATTGATGAGAGGACTTCATGAGAAAGTGAGTAGTAATGCCTAATTGTATTTAGCCAACCATTAACATAAGCGTAAGCGTACACTTTCTCCTAGAAGAAGACTAGCCATCCTTGTAAACTATCCTTGGAAGATCATCTCTAATCAAAGAAGGTCTTGAACTTGGTGTATCAATCAAAGTTGGATTCTTCTTTCTTCTTCTCTCTCCATCAAATAGTGCGGAAGGGTTTGTCAAGTAAGATGTGTTCTACATTGATACTTTGTTGATTTCTTGTTGTTTTCTTTTCATCTCTAATCCAACATATATATATATAATCTCATCTCCTTAACCAAACTTATCCTTCTCACTCTTAGAAATTTATTCTCTCCATAAATTCTAGGTTCTCCTTGTTACAGGTACATCTCTCCTTGCAGTATCCTTATTGCCTACGGGCAAGAATGGGGCTTGGGAGGGAAACTTCTCATATCTTCACTTCTCTCATATCTACATTTTTCACATACTACAGTCATCCTAGATGAATAATCCACATGATGAGAATTTCTATCGCTTCCACTCTGTACGGTCTATTAGAATTAACGTATGGATTAGCCGTAAAATACACTTTCAACAACGTATAGTGTTTCTCTTTGGCCCAGAAAGGCTCAATAAAATACTTCTTTCATCGGATCCCATCATACTACCTCTTATAACCTACATACAATGAATCCCAATCACTAGACAAAACATATGTATTATGGTGATGAGCACAAAAATACAATTCCAAAGAACAATTTGTAGCCTATTTGGTCGGCAAAGATTGAATGCCATTAACTCATCTATGAACCCTTTCGTATTATCCATGATATGATATGGCCATAGCCTTGATATTTTTTATCTTTGTGTTGTTTTGATATTCTTTTTTGTGTTCTTTTTTTGTGTGTGTGAGAATTGTTGGGGTATAAAGCCCAATGTGGTCGCCCAGGTAAGGGGGCGGGCCGCCAGGTATGTACACATATTCTTTTCTAAAAACCTAATAAGAACTCACTATGCCCTACACATTACAGTAGAGCGAGTTCACCATATCGTCGTGCTCTTCCTCTCGCACTCTCTCTCGCGTCGCACTTCCGCTCGTACTCCTTCAACTGGTATCAGAGCTCAGATCGAGGCTCGGGGCAGCACTGCAGGAGGCTAGAGTCACCAACTCAGATTGGAGTGAAATTCGACAGGCGAAGACACGGCCCCAAATCTCGTGCGCAGGCCCAAAGGGCCTGGTGTTGTCAGAATTTCATTTTGAGGTCATCTCGGCCACCGTTCGGCTTCGACAAAGGTCTACGCAAGCCATTTTCGACTACGTGGTCTCGACGGGTGTAGATCCGACTCTGCAAATTTGGGGTTTTTGGCCTACGACTGCAGGTGCTGAGGATATCGACACTCCCAGAGTGTTGATTTGTGGCTGTCTACACATCGAAGGACGGCTCACAGTTCTTGGAGACGTGTCACATACGACACGGGCGTATCTACACACAGACTGTAGGCGACATCCACTAGTTCATCAGGTAGCTTGTGTTTGCTGCTTGATATTCCAAATTTCATCCTGACATTGCAAGTACTTCTACATGGAATGTATTGTCAGAGATGATGTATGTCTGTTGAGGGTTTGTTGGTTGTGAGTCACGCAGCAAACAACCGCCGCAGTGGTTACAGCATACAGTGGGAAATTTGTGGATGTATGACTTTGTGGAAAGTCTATGTACTGTCAGATTTACTGCAGCCTTTGTTGAGGGTCGAGTGAGGTTTTATTGAGCTGGGGGATTCTCGAATGTTGAGATCCTTTCGGTGATACAGGTCTTGGAGTGATCCCTCGAGCACCCTTAGATAGGCAGCTAGGATGTATTGACTGTGAGTTAGACAGTTGGGATTGCATCTTTTCTTTACTGCCATTGAGGCATTGTCGCAGTCTATGCTTACAAGACAGTGACAGAACAGTCAGAGACAGTACAGGTGCAGGACAGGTTTACCCACAGCTTACAGTGTCAGAGAGACAGTGTTTTTGAGTTGTTTTTTGGTCTGTTTTTTTGAGTACACCAGAGCCATTTTACAAAGGAGACTCTGCCGAAATTTATGTAGAATCTGAAGCTTTCTTGGTTCATTTGACAAGTTGATATTGGTTCAAAGGTCAGTTTACAAGGGAAACTCTGCCGAACTTTTCCCAGGAAAGTAAACTACTGTGAAGCGTAGCTATGGCTGGATCACAGGACACTGCTCTTTACAATATCAAGAAGCTGGATGGAACCAATTTCCCATTGTGGAAGAAGCAGATTTGGCACGTGTTGGTACAAAAGAAGCAGATTAAACCTATAAAGCTCAAACGGATAAAACCAAAAGATATGGACGAAGATGAATGGAGCGAAATGGATGAATTGGCACTTTCTACCATTATGCTGACTTTGGCAGAAAGCGTTTACTTCAATGTAGCAGACGAGATGTCGGCTTATCAAGCATGGTTAAAGCTGAGTGATCTTTATGAGAAGCAGAGTGCAGCTTCACAGGTATACTGGCTTAAGAAGCTTGTTGACTTGAAGATGAAAGAAGGTACACCTATGCCCAATCATCTGAATGAATTCAACACAATCTATAGCCAGTTGTCAGCTCAAGGTGTCAAGTTAGATGAACCTGTTAGAGCTATGTTCCTGTTGATCACATTGCCGAAAAGTTGGGACACTTTTCGCACAGCTTTGAGTAATTCTGCACCTCCAGATGGTTTGAACATAGCAGGTGTAGAAGGAAGTCTGCTTACTGAAGAAACCAATAGAAAGACAATGGACAAAGGCAAAGGAACAACCATAGTTGTCAGGGGAAGGACCAAAGAAAAGTACAAAGGTGGAAAGAGGAATCAGTCTCGTAGCAAGTCTCACAGTGCTAAAGGCAAGAGTGACATAGAATGCTACCATTGTGGCAAGAAGGGTCACATGAAAAGAGACTGCAGAGAATGGAAAGGAGAAAAAGGCAAAGAGAAAGCTGAAGACCATGGTGAGAAGAACAAGTCCTCAGTGAAGATTCAAGAAATAAATGTGACAAACACTGTTGCAAAGGATGACAGTCTAGTGTCAGGAGACATCTACTTCTTGAAGAATACAATGGACTCAACTCTTCTTACAGCATCTGATGGAAATGCACTGAGTGACTGGATTATAGACTCAGGGGCATCACTTCATGTGTCTCCAAACAAGGAGTGGTTTACTTCTTATGTGACCACTAAAGATCATGTTCGGCTAGGCAATGGGCAGACATGTGAGATCTTAGGTGTTGGAGATGTTCAATTGAAGTTTCAAAATGACTCTTCTTTCACGCTGAAGAATGTGAGACATGTTCCCACAATTACAAAGAGCTTGATTAGCACATGTTTACTTGATGATGCTGGCCACGTCACCACTTTTGGACAGAACATGTGGAAGATATCCAAGGGTTCTATGACAGTAGCACATGGAGTAAAGTCTGGAGGACTTTACATGATTTATGTATCAAATGTCTCTAAAAATGTAATCAATGTAAACGAGCAACCGAACATTTCTTTGTGGCATAGCCGGTTAGGACATATGTCCAAGAAGGGAATGGAAATCTTGTCTCGTCCTGGTTATTTACCTGGCTTTTCATTTAATGATTTTGAATTCTGTGAACATTGTCTGTATGGTAAGCAAACACAGCAACCACATAAGCATATAAGCAGTAGAAGAGATACACAGTTGGCACTTGTTCATAGTGATTTGTGTGGACCTATGCCTAGCCTATCTCTAGGGGGAGCTTCTTACTTTATGACATTTATAGATGATTACTCGAGGAAAGTATGGGTTTACTTTCTCAAGCACAAGGATGAAGCGTTTAGTGTTTTCAAAACGTTTGTGACACTTGTGGAGAATCAGAGTGGCAAGAAGCTTAAATGCTTACGCACTGACAATGGTGGAGAGTATGTTTCAAAGGCCTTTCAGGACTTTTGTGAGTCAAAAGGTATAAAACGTGAACTTACTGCTCCTTTCAATCCTCCTCAAAATGGTGTTGCTGAGAGGATGAATAGGACCATACAAGAGAAGGTCAGAAGTATGTTGTCTAATGCACAGCTGCCAAATGGGTTTTGGGCTGAAGCTGTATCAACAGCTGTTCATCTTGTAAATAGATCTCCTAGCAAGGTTTTGCAGAAGGATTCAGTGCCAGAGATGGTATGGTCAGGCAAAATGCCCTCATACAAGCATCTCAGAGTCTTTGGCTGTGAGGCATATACTCACGTTCCAAAGGAATTTAGGAACAAACTTGAGCCAAAGAGTAGAAAGTGCATCTTTCTAGGCTATGGTAATTCTCGTGAGATGGGGTACAGACTTTGGGATCCCGAATCCAGAAAGGTTGTCTGTAGCAATGATGTTCACTTTAATGAATCCAAATATCATTCTAAACCAGAGAGGGTTGAGGAGATTAGAAGAGTTGTCTTCCAAGAAGATGGACCTGCACGTGCAAGACAAAATGTCAGGGCTCAAGAGGAGCAAGGACAGGATGGAGTGGAACCACAGGTTGTGGCTGAGCCTGAGCCACCTATTGTGCGTAGATCTGGACGTGTCACGCGACCTCCTGATAGGTTTGTTCTATCTATGAACTATGTCATGTTGAGTGATTGCAATGAGCCTTCATGTTACAAGGAAGCAGTGCAAATGAAGGACTCCGGGAATTGGCAATTGGCCATGCAGTCAGAGATGACAGCTCTGCATAAAAACAAGACATGGAAGCTAGTTAAATTACCATAGGGAAAAAAGGCTCTACCTTGTAAATGGGTTTACAGGTATAAGATCAACGCTCATGATAGTCAGCCAAAGTACAAAGCAAGGCTTGTTGCCAAGGGCTTTAACACTAGGTTGGTAACCTAACAGGACATAAAAGTGTCCTTTCAGGGTTTTGAAAAAAACCTCCAAAACCATAGTAGATCCACTCATTTTGTAAAATCCTTTCATGAGGTTATAGTTCAAGGCCTACTACACATGGGAAAAATAAGAAACTTGTAAAATTTCTCATCTTTTGGTCACACCAAGCCTCCAAAGTTGATGGACCAGTGCATTTTCATCAAAACAGTCATTTCTTACGATTTGTTGCATAAAAATAAGATTAGGGATTTTTGTAGGACTTGATATAAATTCCCTAGTTAACTTCAATGGGTTGGTGATCAGAACATATGATTGCTTCTCACTCACTATTTTTTGTTTTGCCAAAATAAATAGGTACAAAAAAGTTGAATTTTTACCATTCTGCAAACCTATCATCAAAGTTTCTATAGCCACGCTCAATACAAATAATATATGCATGTTTTCTTAGTTCCCTATTGTCCTTTATGTTCATAAGGAGCCATGGAGCATGTCAAAATAATAATACATCTCTTACCAAGGGGAATCTTGGGGACAAAGATGAAGTGCTAAATACAGCAAACATGAAAAAATTGGGTTCAACATTATGAGTTGTAGAATCCCATAGAAACTATTCAATATATAGCCAAATTTGATCCTTATGACTAGATATGGTTATTACCTACAAAATGCATGTGGTTGTCACAAGAAACTAACAATATTGAAAAAGCTATACTTGATATACTAGAATGTTTCATTTTCTTCTATAATTGAAAAAATCAACCATCGTTGTGTACTATGAAAATAAGGGTATTAGGTGCCCCAAAACTCAAGGAATATTAGCTTTATGTTACAATATGCGACATAGAAAATAAAAAATTCATTTGGATATCATGAAATCCACCCAAAAAAATCATAGAAGAGCTAAAATTGGCTAAAAAACAGGATTTGACAATTTTTGATATTTGGTCATAACTTACACCTTTAATATTTATTTCTCCCTAGAAGCATCAGGACATGTTGAGGACTACTAAAGATAGTTCTCTAGCATTATAGACCTCACAAACATGAATTCTAGAGTGGTATAGTTGCAAAAAGTTGAAAAAAGGCAAAAACAGGACCCATTTTTTTACACAGTTTAGGTTGTAAAATGTTGTGCAAGGACAAGGTTAAAGATGGAATTGAGATTTCAAAAAAATGTCAAGTTTTTTTCAGCTCATGAGACAACTTTCTAGATAGATAGCACCTCAAAATCCATTTTGAAACTCTTGACATAATTCAAGGAAAATGGTCACTTAACAGGACATAAAAATGTCCCAGGACATAAAAGTGTCCCATTACCAACCTAGTGTTAAGCAAGAACAAGGCATTGACTTTGATGAAGTCTTCTCTCCAGTGGTCAAGATGACTACATTGAGATGCTTTCTTTCATTGGTTGCCATATTAGATTTGGTGTTCCACCAAATGGATGTCAAGACAACGTTCTTGCATGGTGATTTAGATGTGAAAATTTACATGCAGCAGCCAGAAGGGTTTGTTGAGAAAGGCAAGGAAGATTGGGTATGCCAGTTGTTAAAGAGTCTTTATGGCTTAAAACAATCACCGAGGGCATGGTACCATAAATTCCACAAGTTTATGCTTTCTCAAGGCTACAAACGTAGTGAGTTTGATCACTGTCTATATACAAAGAAGGCTAAGGATGGTAGTTGGCTGATCCTTATTTTGTATGTGGATGACATGTTGATTGCTGGCAAGCACTTGGAAGAAATTTCAGCTTTGAAGTCAAAGATGGCAAAATCGTTTGACATGAAAGACATGGGTGAGGCAAGTCATATACTTGGTATGCGCATTGAGAGAGACAGATCAAAGAAGTAGATTTGGTTATCTCAAACAGATAACCATTTCATCAGGGAAATGCTCGAGGATAAGCAACTTCAGCTTGTCAAAGTTCACACCACAGAAAATCGTGCTGATCTACTTACAAAAGGACTTCCCTCAGAGAGCTTTGCGCATTTTCGCAAGCAGTTAGGTGTAGGGTAGTACACCACTTCTCTACATCTCTTGTATATTAGCTTGTATAGTAGCTTCTCTCACACTTAAAGTACCACATTGGACTTTAAGTGGGAGGTTGTTGGGGTATAAAGCCCAATGTGGTCGCCCAGGTAAGTGGGCGGGCCGCCAGGTATGTACACATATTCTTTTGCAAAAACCTAATAAGAACTCACTATGCTCTACACATTACAGTAGAGCGAGTTCACCATATCGTTGTGCTCTTCCTCTCGCACTCTCTCTCGCGTCGCACTTCCGCTCGTACTCCTTCAAGAATAAGAAAGAAAGAATGAATATTCTTTGATTGCACTTCCTTACAAACCCTATACTTCATGGCATCTATGGTTTAACTCCTTCATATAGTTTTTGGAGTTCTCTCACAAACTCTCACAGCAAAAAGCCTAGTGCTTTCCTGGCAAGACCGCAAATTTCGCGACATATTTTTGGTGAACCCGACGAGAAACTGCCAGGGTGAGAGTTTGTGGGTAACCATGGGTGATCATGCTGAGCAATAGGGTATGCATTTTGACTCAGCAACAATGCAAATGCAAATGGGTGATCATGTTGAGCAATAGGGTATGCATTTTGACTCAGCAACAATGCAAATGTTTGAAGTATTTGCAATGTTCATGCAACAACAATATGCCACTGAAAGAAGGGAGATTTCAGCAAAACGAAGGCCATACAAGCAGTCGTCAATAGAATGGATCAGTTCAATGGAAAATATGTAACCAAATACTTACGCGAGTATGTGAAGGAGATGGAGCTACATTGCGTGTTAGAAGGTGAGATGATTCAAAGCTTTGAGCTAGTTGTTGATCTAGAAATTAGAGAACATGTTGGGAAGAGCTCAAAGTAGCTTTAAAGGAGGAATATTTCATGGAGGACTTTGAGAGAGTGACCAAAAGGACATTCTTAGAATGGGTAGTCAAGCCAAAAGAAGTACTATCGATAATAGAGCTACTTAGGGAATTTGAGCGGTGCTATGCACAACTCACCAGGACAAAAAGGGCCACACGAGATGCAGAGAAGACAGATCTTTTCTTACAAGCTGCAAGGAAAGAGTTTCAAGAAAATTTGGAGCTTCTTCTTGAAGATAAAGATGCTGAGCAAGGACTAAAGACCGACTAGAATGAGGTTGAAGGTGCTTTCTCACTGCTTGCCAAACGACAAAGAAGAAGGGACAAGATGGTAAACAGTACAAGTCCTTCCACCTCAACTGTTGACAAAATGGTAAAGCCTACTTTTATCGCTCCTAAGTTTGATGAGTCCATGCTAGATGAGCTTGTGAATGGAATGTGTGACTTGAAGGTGAAGCTTGAAAAGCTTGAAGAAAAAGGCCAACCGTTAGGGCCACTTCCTAGGCAAAGGCAAGCGCCCAAAGAAGGGTTTGTTAATAGATGTATTTGGTGTGATAGTACAGACCATGTAAGAAGGGATTGTGATGATTTTAGTGATGCTTTGTCAAAAGATTTTGTCTTTTTTAAGGATGGTAAAATACACTTAAGAGGTCTACCCTTGAGAACTAACTTTGAGAAGGGGGCAATGCAAACCTTAGTTGAAGATATGGCAACTAACCATGCCACCTCTTTAGTTGAAGCAACTACTTTGGAGTAAAAATTGAGAATCTTAGTGATGAAGAGGTAAGTGACCATCATAGTCAAATTTGGCCAATGTCATGCAATTAGCCAAAAAGGGAAAGCTTACCAAAGAGATTCCACATGAATCAAGTGATTGCATACATCTAGAAACATGATGGAATGATCCAGTGGACTCATTGTCAGTGCATGCCTACATTACAAAATGCCAACAAAATGAGGCTATTGTAGATGAGAAGCGCAGACGTGAGAATGCTGATGAAGGACCATCAAAAAGAGCTTCTAAAAGTGGGGGAAGAAGCGACTCAATGCCTTCTCAAACACCCTCGACACAAGGAGCATCTCCACTTGAAGTACTCATGGAGGAGTCTACAACAAGAAAGAAGAAAGAGCCAACAAAAGGTAAGACGAAAGGCCCAACTTATAAACTACAACCTGATATTGAGGTTGCTACAGATTTAAAGAAAGTCTTGGAGGAAAGGATTTTGAATAGCAAGATTGAGTTCACTCTAAGAGTAGTCCTTGGCATTGCAACGCGTGAATTCCACGAGGAGATCATAGACATCATCAAGAGAAAGAGGCAAAATCTTGTTGAGGTTGCTCGTCCACAGGTTGACGACAGAGAAACCTTAAAGACACAAGGGATGCAGTTGCAAAATAAGGAGGATGATGGAGCTATGGTAGGATGCTACCAATCTAGTGGGAGAGTGAAGCAAGTGCATTTCTCAAATGATGATGAAGAAGTTGAAGATATTCCTAGGAGCTACTATTCATGAAGTCATTGGGCAAGGGCTACTACAAAAACTCTGGTCAAGGTAGGTGATCTTGAAGAGCCATTTGTTGCCTTGATTGTGTTACCATATACATGTGGTAGTGATGTGTGTGAACACACTAGGACCGCCGGGGCATTTTTTCCCTCTTTAGGAGGTTTTTTCCCCCGTGCATTGTATATACGCTCATCACTCTAGGGATATCTATCTTTCCATTGAACACTAAGTAACACACTCTCTATATGTGTGCCTTGAGCTTCCTTTGTCTTCTCCAAGCTATGTGCGTTTCTCTGCAACCCTAATTCCAACAATTGGTATCAGAGTAGGTTGCATCCTCCCTGGCTTAGTCGCCAGTTGCTCCAGCACATGCCTGCTCACTTTCCCCGATTTCAGTGAGGTTTGGCAAGATTTGGGCTCATTTCGGCCTCCGTTTCCACTACAGGCAGTACTACACAGGCTATTTCATCATTTTGTGTAGAATTTCTATCAGTGTCGTTTTCTACAGAACAGGTGACTTATAGTCTTCTATGGTTTGTGCTATATAGCACGTGTTGTTCCCACTCCGTTCTCCTATTCTCGGGAAGTTTTCAGATCAGGTGCAGCATTTACCATGGCTGACAACAACAACAGAGATGTGTTCAAGATGTTTGTTGCTACTGAGGACAGGTTGGATGGGGACAACTACCCTATGTGGTCTTATATGATGCAACATGTTCTTGTGTCAAAGGGCGTCTGGAACATTGTGCAGGGCATTGATGTACGTCATGGTTCTGAAGATGTAGGCGATGTTGAGGATGTTGTAGGTCTTGCTGCTGTTAGAGTTGTTTTGCCTACAGCAGAACAAGCTCGTTGGGATGTTAAGGATGCGCAGGCTCATGCATTAATTGCGTTGTCTATGAAGTGCACCATTGTTCCTCACATCCGTTCAGCAAAATCTACAAAACATGCTTGGGATATTTTGGATGGTCTTTATGCAAGTCGTAATGAGGCTAAAATTGCTTTGCTGTGTAAAGAGTTGGAGTCGAAGATTATGCATGAGGAAGATGATATGGACACTTTCCTTTCTAGTGTCAAGGATATCAATGAGCAACTTATTTCTGCAGGAGAAGTCATTTCAGACAGTTCTCTTGTGTAGACTATTCTTGATGCCTTACCAGATTGTTACTACACTTTTGCTAGTACTTGGAGACTTATGACCCAAGGAGATCCAGAAGTTGTCAAGTTTGATGCATTATGCACATTGCTGTTGCAAGAGTCACTTTCCAAAAAATACAGGACTAGGAAGCATGTAGTTGAACAGGCTCTAAAAGAAAGGGTGGTAACAATAATGCAGCCACTTGTTATGGTTCTGCTGCGAGTGGAAAAAATTCTGTTCCTAATGCTTTTGCTGGCAGCAGTTTGTCTGGAAATTCTGGTGACAAGGGCAAAAAGAAGATGCGTTGCCATTATTGTAAAGCTAATGATCACTTGATCAAGTCATGTCCTAAGTTGAAGGTCAAAGAGGCTAAGAAGAAAGAGGGTGGTTCCACTGCAAATATTGGTTCCACTATAAATGCAGCCATTGTTGAGTCTTCTGTGGAAGGAGACTGTAATGATGATGTTGATGCAGAATGGGCTTTTAGCGCAGAGTGCACTTACAATCCTGCTGTCCATGATGCATGCTTGTAAGTGCTGCAGATTACATGTGTGGTATTTTGATAGTGGTGCTACAAAGCACATTACCTCACTTCGTGAATTGTTTTCCTCTCTCGAGTCTGTCCCTCATGGGAATTTAGTCACTTGTGCCAACAACGCCTCTTATCCAGTTCAGGGAGTTGGAAAGATTGTGCTCACTGCTGCTAATGGAAGCTTATTCACACTTGTTGATGCACTTTATGTACCTGGGATCAAGAAGAATCTCTTGTCTGTATCCGCACTTGCTAGACTTGGACTTGTAGTCAAATTTGTGGATGAAAGATGTACACTTCATGATCTCAGTTTTGGTGATGAAATTGTTGCATCTGGGCTTTTGTGCCGTGGGCTGTATAAGCTCACTTTGTATGACAAGTGTGGACAAAATTTTCCAAATGCTGTTGCAGATTCAAGGACTATGTCAGATACAAAACTTTGGAATGCACGTTTTGGTCATCTGAATTTTGATAGTTTGTTGCGTTTGCAGAAATTTGATATGGTTGCTTCTTTGCTGCCTCTTGAAGCACCTGTCAAACATGTTTGTGAAGGCTGTATTCTGGGTAAAATGCAGTGTTCTAAGTTTCCAAAGGATGTTTCACTTAGGGCCACATGCAGGTTGCAGCTTGTGCATAGTGATATTTGTGGGCCCATGCAAACTCCGTCCTTGGGCAATTACCTGTACTTCGTGACTTTCATTGATGATTACTCCAGGCATGCATGGGTATTTCCGCTTAAAGCGAAGTCCGAAGTTTTTATGTGCTTCAAACAATTTCTGGCTATGGCTGAAAATGTCTCGAAATGTACTATGGACACCCTCCGTTCCGATCGAGGGGGGGAGTATATGTCTCATGAATTTAATGCATTTCTGGCTAGTCGTGGGATAAAACACCAATGTACAGTGCCTTATACGCCTGAGCAAAATGGTGTTGCTGAGAGGAAAAACAGGTCACTGACGGAAATGGCACGATGTATGGTCAAAAGTCAAGCTTTACCGCATTCTTTTTGGCTTGAGGCCATCATGTGTGCCACTTATATACTTAACAGGTGTCCTACGAAAGCTTTGCAGTCTATTACTCCATATGGAGCACGGCATGATAGAAAACCTTCTATTGAGCACATGCGTGTTTTTGGCTGTTTGGCATATGCTTTGGTGCCACAAGTGCAACGCAGAAAATTGGATGATAAGGCTTTCAAATGTATTTTTGTTGGTTATAGTGCTGAAAGAAAAGGTTACAGGTTGTATCATCCGCAAACAAAAAGTATTTTGGTTTTACGGGATGTAGTGTTTGTGGAAGATTCTGTTCAACCCTTGTTGTCATGTACCAGAGACAGTAATGTAAGCTCACGGGACATTTATGACACTTTGTTGCCTCTTTTCAGTGGTGGAAATACAAACGTAAGTTCCAATGAGGCAAATGTACAGCCTATGGGGGTTTCTGAAAATATTTTAGATTAGCCTATTACTGATGCAGATGTACATGATGTACTTGATGAAGAAAGGGCTGAAAATGAGCTGGCTAGAGGTATGCCAAAATGGCTGGTGCACACTTTGCATGACAGTAAATTGGATGCACCTTTGTCTAGTCATACTTGTTCAGGCTCTCGCCATGCATCTTATGCATCAGATTTTTATGCTTTGGCTATGTCTAGCTTACATGATGTTGAGGAGCCTCTGTATTTTGATGAAGCATAGAATTCACTGGATGGTGAGACTGATCGCCATAAGGCTCGACTTGTTGCAAAGCGTTATGCATAGCAAAAAGGCATAGATTATGAAGAGACTTTTGCTCCCACTTGTCATATGACTACTGTGCGTTTTCTATGTGCATTGGCAGCTCATTTTGGTTGGGATGTACATCAATCAGACATTGTTATTGCTTTCTTGAATCGTGACATATTTGAGAAAGTTTATGTAACACAGCCTCACGGTCTTTTCATAAAAGGACAAGAGGACAAAGTGTGCAAATGTAACAAGGCTTTGTATGGGTTGAAGCAATCTCCTCGTGCTTAGTATGAGAAAGCTAACACTCATTTGGTCAAACAAGGCTTTCATAACAATCCAATAGAAAGAACATTGTATGTAAAGCGTGAGGGTGATGTACTTCTCATGGTGGTTCTTTATGTTGATGATTTACTAATCTCACTAGACCAAATAAGAGACATATTTCTTAATTTAAGGCTGATTTGAATGCTACTTTCAAGATGAGAGATTTGGGACTGTTGCATCATTACTTGGATATACAATTTAAGCAGTGTGATGGTGGTATTGCCTTGTGCCAGAAAAGTTACATAGAGACATTGCTATTGCGGCGGTCCGGAGCGGGCAATAAGAAGAGCGGCCTCTAAACACCCTTCGAGGCTCCCGTGCTGCTCAATTGGGGTTGGGGCAAGCACAATCAGAGACAACAACAACCCACAGCCAGAAACCAAACAAGAAAAGGGGCACCACCTAGTTGTAGATGCGAACTAGGACGCACGTGATATCTCCTTGTACTCAAACGCACAAAGAGAGGGGAATGCAAGATAGCCACACACACCAAACACAAACATTCATCATGCCAAAGAGAGGTAAAGAGCACAAATCAACTTGAGCAACTCAGTCTTAGCCTTAAAGATTAGATGCACACAAAGCTTGATGAGAAATAGAGAGACAACACAAAACTTGACCTTGTTTCCAATACAAAAATTGTCTTAGGGTCACGGGAGCCCTCTCACCGAGCACCCTCTTACAATTGACCTTTTAGGTAAACAATTCAACAAGCCCTCAAACCACTAAGCATGAAATGGCACAACAAACTTCAAGGACAATATACCTTCAACCACCTAAGGAGCGAACTTATCAAGTCAATTTGGAGAGAAGAGTCGTAGTTGCAGCATACAACTGCACCCAGAACTATAAATCTTATTTATGCACAAGAGTAGGCTACAATTGTGGTGAAATGTATGCTATACACTCCACTCCTCTAGATGGCATAACTAACTTCAAGCTTCTCCATGCACCTATGTGTAATGATGGAATAGAGCACTCACGATGCACACACTCTACACAACTAGGCTTGAAGAGTGGTGTTTTATGTGTTGAGGATGGTGTGGTGTAGTGTGATCATGTGATGTTTTACAAGGGAGAGAAGGGCTCTATTTATAGGTTTTAGAAGCCCCGATTAGGATTATGCCTAATCAAGTTTATTTGAAGGAATAAAAGATTATGCATATTTTTATTTTCTTTATGAGGGTGGGTCTCTCTTGTCATTTGAGTCACATGGATGTGGGCTCAAGGGAAGAGAATTATTGAGGATGAAAGGAGAGAGGATTGAGTGAATAATTGGGGAGTGCCTACTCTAGTAGAGGGTGCATTTTACAATAAGGTTAGTGGTTAGTAGTTAGTAATTATCACTAAAAAATATTTACAAAATCATTCACCAAATGGTGAGATATATGATGAGAAAAGTTAGAGAAGGGATGAGCTTGTAAAGAGAGGTTGAAGCTTTGGAGAAGTTGACATTCACCTCTTTACAACACCGGAAGAAGAAGCAATGAACATGGCGAAGCAGCGCGTGTCGATGAAGCTATGTTATTTCAAACCTTGGAAAATTCATGATAAAAGCCTTCATTTGCAGAGGTTATCCTTGGATTTTTGCTGATTTTTTGAAGTTCTTTACAAAGTTGAAGAGAGTATGGTGATATGGACATATATGTAGAGAGAAACGGGGACACATAGGGTGTAGAAATGGAGGATGAAGGCTATGGAGGTGTGAGAGATGTGGCAATGGTGAAAAGGGTGAATCAGGACATGGGAGTTGCAGGTTTGGGAGTGGGAAGGAGAGGGAGGAGTGTGTGTGAAAGAGGAAAATGATAAAGTGGAAGAGGGAGTGTGGCTGCATAGCATGGGCAAATTGGGGTCCACCAATAAAATCATAGCTCACAGCTCGTAGCTCAAAAAAATATGAAAGAATTTAAGGTGAAAGTTCATCTCACGAGCTACAGCTTTTGTTTGTATTACCTTTTCAAATTCGGGGAGCATCTGATCTTTAAAAATTCAGCAAAACCGACTGTTTTTTCCATTGCACAAGGTCCTTGTGAGGTCCTTCTTTGGATGATTATTTTGAATACCTCCAAGAGTGAGCTCCCCATGGTGCATGCATGCATTCCATATACCCTTGACCTTATTTGGTAGGTCTATAATTGAAGATATTGTTGAGATCATGATATAAGTGAATAATACAACTAAGAAAATCAAATATTGAGGGGTCTAAAAAAAATATGTACATGTCAAATATAAATAATATAGGTGGAAAAAATATAAAGGGGTCAAAATAAATCTCTCTCATTATAAGTCTACCATAAAAAGATGAATATTTTTGGTGGTCTAATTTATGAGAGTAATAGAGAATAGATGTAGGAAGGAAAAAATCACAATAGTGAAAAAATATACACATAAATAGAACTAGTTTTTTTGGATTTTTGTTGGGATGGAGTTACTCCAAAAATAAGAGAAGCTTGCATGAAATTATTTTTATATGGAATAAAGAGTATGCAAAATGGTAAGAAAAAATATGGTAATGGTGAGTCAATGTACATAGCATAAATAACACACCATAGGTAGAAATATTTAAATAAATACCAAAATAATTATGAAAAATCCTTTTATTTAGGCCCTATATACAATGAAATATTTACACACAAATGGGCCATAATATACTTATAATTTTTATTTTATTTTTTATTTTTTTATTTTTTTGGCTCAACTAGCCCAGTGACTAGCTAATTGAGGGTTTTTAAGAAAATATGGGGGAAGTCCCCTAACTCACACACGCCTATGTACAGTGAAATGGTAGGGATAGCCACAATGTTTGGATGATTTTGGTAGGGTGAGGTAGCTTACTATGGCAATTATGGAAAGCCGAAAAACGACTATCATTAGCCCTCCCCTAGGATGATGGTATATTCATGTACCATCATAGAGCATCTTTTCCAAAGAGAGTGCTTCAGAGTCCTTGACGAGATCTTCATTGTTTGGCCCCTCAGAATTTTGGTTTGAGTTACACTCATGATTCATGTAACAATACTTACATGAGATAGCTGCCCTTTGACAGATCTTTAGTAGATCCTTTGGTAGAAGGTGACTCAAATAAGGCTTCAAGCGATACCCGTTTACCTTCCTGGAGTGCTCTTTCCCATTCAAGTCCATAAGTTGATAGTAACTTGAATTGAAAACCTTCTTAACTATGTATGGACCTTGCCATCTAGTTTCAAATTTGGCATCAAAACAATTGTCGACTCGATTGTCATACCTTAGCACAAGATCTCCTTCATTGATGCCTTTGTCCTTTAGTTTCTTGTCAAGCTTCTCCTTCGCCTGCATAGCTTTCCTCTTGTAGCACTCGTATGCTGCTTCTCTTTTCCACTCAAGCTCAGCTAAGGTAAGAAGTCAATCCATCGATGCTTCTTGATCATCTTATGCTGCTTTGCCATGAAGTCGTATTATTGGGATGTTGAGCTCAATTGGTTGTAAAGCCTCTTGACCATAGACCAAGTGAAATGGTGTAAACTACATGGCTTCCCTATATGTGGTTCGATATGCCCACAAGGCACCATCCAAGAATTCATCCCACAACTTTGTCTTGTTTTTCACCATCTTTCTAATGATACCTGCAATGACACCATTAGCTTTTTCTACCAGACCATTGGATTGGGGATAGTAGGGTGTACTATGACGATGTATAATGTGAAGTTCTTCACAAACTTCTGTAAGCAAGCCCTTTCTAAAACCTGGACCATTATCAGAAACAATCTCCAAAGGTGTGCTAAATCTACAACAAATGTGAGTGTAGATAAATTTTCTAATTGTCCTCTCATTTACCTTTGCCACACTTTGTGCTTCTACCCATCTCGTCATGTAGTCTATGGCCACCAAGATATATGATTTTCCATTTTTAGTCCTAGGCAATGGACCCATAGCATCAATGCCCCATTTGCAAGGACTCACTGACGTGGACCATGTAACAGACGCTTGTTTCCATTAATCTGACAATTGTGACAGCTTTTACACCAATGTTGAACATCAATGTGAAAGCTTGGCCAAACATATTTGGCAAGCAAAATCTTTTTTGCAGTGAGTTCTTGTGCAAAATGACCACCACACGCTTCCTCATGCAAACCTTTTAGAATGGCTGGGATTTCCTCAATAGTTGGTACTCTTCTGCACACTTGATCCTTCCCTCTTTGATAGAGGGATCCTTCTAGAAAGAGATACGCGCTTGCCTTTTTCATGAGTCTCCTCTTCTGAGCCTTCATGAAGTCTTGTGGAAACTCACCCTCCAAAATGTAGCTAATAATGGGAGTCAATGACTCCAATCCCTGGTATCTCGGTTGCTTGACAGTTGCTGCCACCATTGACCTGCACTTCTTTCTCAACACATGTAACTGCTTGTTGTGCAAGTAAATCGACATCTTCATTCTGTTTCCTAGGAATATGATATAGTTACACTTCTTCAAATTGATTAAACAATCTACGAATGGCATGCACTTTAGTCCTTAAGCTTTCATTCTTGTATGCCCAAATTCCTAAAATTTGCTTCACAATGAGAAGTGCATCCCCTTTTACCATGAGACGTTGTATACCTTGGCCAATGCATATCTTTAAACCATGAAGTAGTGTGTCATATTCTGCTTCATTGTTTCTAGTTGAACCTGGTAGATTGACCTTCTCTTTCATGACCACTTCTCCACTTGGGTTGAGCAATACTAGCCCTCCCCCTGCTTTTCCTGTGGCTCATCGAAAAGCTCCATCAAAGAATAAGGTAAAAGCATTAGGAATACTTTTAGGTGGTGGCAATGGTAGGGTCTTTACTTCAGGCACCTTAATCTCCTTCTCATGTACCCTATAAGTAAGGATCCATGCCAATTGTGCACACACACTATCTTCTACTTTGAAAGAGTATTGAAACTCTTGCAACTCCATAATCCACTTTGAGATCCTAGTACTAAGATTCATTTGAGATGACACCCAAGGGAACAAATTTTCTGCAGTGAGAATTACAAAAGGTTTTGGTAGTAGGTAGGATCTAAACTTTCTCACCGCAAACATGAGAGAAAGCATCGTGAGTTCTGCCTCTATGTAGCCTCTCTCTAAAGCATTCATGTCCCTACTAGCAAAGTAGATGGGTCACATTCTGGTACTGTGGGGATCTTGTTGTAGCAAAACCGCACCAATTGTTTCTTTCCCAACACTAGAGCTAACAAAGAATGTGTACTCCCAACAAGGAGGCATGAGTGTTGGTAGCTCTGACAAAATGACTTTAATGTTACAAAATTACTCTTCAAGATCATCAGACCATGCAAATTCTACTTGTTGTGTCAACTTTTGCAAAGGGTGAAGTAACTCCGAGGCTAAGTGAATGAAGCGTGACATATACTTCACCTTTTGAATGAATGAGATGACCTCTTTGAGATTCTTGGGTGATGGGAGCTCAATAAGAGCCTTTGTCTTTGAAGGATCCACCTCAATGCCTTTATAGGAAACCTTGTGACCAAGCAAGATCACTTCATCCTCACCCATGTGACATTTGTCGGGGTTGAGTTGACCTCCCATGTCATAGAGCTTCTTTAAACCTTCTTCTACCCTTTGTAGATGCAATGAGTTTGAGCTATAAATGCAGAAATCATCAATGAACAACCTAATTGACTTTCCAAAGAATGCTTGAAACACCATGTTCATGAAACGTTGGAATGTTGCAGGAGCATTTGTCAGACCAAATGGCATGACTCTAAAAGCATAACAACCCCAAGGAGTGATGAAGGTTGTTTTTAACTGATCTTACAATGCGATACCTATTTGAAAGTAACCCGAGTAGCCATCACACATAGTGTGCTTCTCATGACCAGCTACCTCATTTAGTATCTCATCCTGAAATGGGAGGGGAGAGTGATCTCTTTTTGTTGCCTCATTGAGTGGACAGTAATCACACACACTCTCCACTTGCCATTTTTCTTAGGAGTGACAACAATGGGAGAGACCCACTCTGAATTCTCCACTGGATAAATGAAACCTGCTGCTAGAAGCTTTCTTACCTCCTTGAGTAAAGCTTGCTCCTTGATGACTCCTAGCCTTCGTAGCTTCTGAGCCTTAGGTGTGGCCTCTGACTTCAACTCAATTTTGTGTTGAACAACATCTACTCCACGCACATCGGTGTAGTCTTTAGCAAAAAGCCTAGGAAATTTACTTAACACACCTTTGAGCTCCTCTCTTTCATCCTTTGTAAGTGTTGTGGACAACATACCTTCTAACATTCCTTCATCTTGGACATTTTGGTTCTCTTGGGAACCTACCTCTTCGAAAACTGGGCAAGAGGTCTCTTGGTTGTTTGGATTAAACCTTACCCCCATGACTTCGATGGAAGACTCCTCTTCAGTAATGCTGCCACTACTTTCTCCTTCTGAAGTGCTATGGGTCCAGCCTTCCTCCGTCTCACTTTGAGATGATTCTTCATGGAACTCCTCTTGGCATTGCTTCTTCATGTCAAAGACAACCTTCTTATGTTTGTCATTCCTGCAAATTAGCTTTCCACTCTCTCAATCCTGCAAATCTCGCATTTTCATTAGCCATGGTCTCCCTAGGATAAATGGATAACCATTTCCTTTCGTAGACATAACATAAAAATCCACTGCCTTCTTAATGCCAAAGGCCTCTACAAAAACATTTTTACAAATGCCTACACACCTAGCTTTGCTATTGTTTGCCATCTTGAATTTAATTTCAAGTGTCTCATGGATGTGTATGCTTAGTTTTTGCATGAGTCCCTCTGTCATGATGCAAATTTGTGCACCCCCATCCACTAGACCTTTCCTAGCCAATCTTCCTTTGATGTAACAATCTAGCACAGATGTAATATCCTCATTCATTTCAGCATGTGAAATTTTTACAACAGGCACACTCTCGTTTACCTTTCTCCTAGTGCTAACTGCCTTTGTTAAATCCCTCCTAACTTGTGGGCATAATGCAAGAAACTGAGGCCATGAGATATCAGGACCCTTACCTCTCATGTCTTCCAATAGGTTGTATGGAGAAATACCATGTCCAAGAGGGAAGTCTTGGAGATTGATACGACGTCGAGTCCTCTTAGCTTCCTTGGTCTCCTTTGACTTCTTGCCTCATCCATGGTCACTCTGTGATGTGACACCTCCTTTTTCTTTACCTTTTCCTTGGCCACGCTTAATGCCATTTTCTTCCATGTCAAACTCATTTGATTTTGTCACCTCTACCACATGCACATTTGGGTCTGGCAAAGGTGGATCTCCTTCCACTCCTTGTGGAGGTGGTCTTGCTCCATTTGGCCTTTGTAGAAGCCTTGGTTGTTGACCAGTTCCTTCACCTGCATTCATCACTGGGTAATTCAAGTTAGGTCTCCATGGCTCCCCACGGGGCCAAGGACAATTATACATCCCATGTCCAGACTCTCCGCAATTCCAACATTGCAAGACTCTCCTAGGTCGTGGATCTCGCTCTTCAGACTTCCTTGCTTGTCCCTTTGGACCTACAGCTTGTGCAAGGTGAATTGACAAGCTGCTTAAAGATTCATTTAACTTCTCAATCACTTCCGCCGTTACCTCAGGAAGCTCCCTAGATGTCGATACTTGTGACTTACATTTGGATCTAAGACCTTCTATTGGAACCTCCCCCCTTTAAGCACTTGAGTTTCGTATATTTCTCAGCAGCCCTAGTTTTAGCTGCTTCAAAGGTAGCAGGTGCACCGGCCTCAACTTTTATCTTAAGGTTAGGAAAGAGTCCGGCTATGAACCTCTCCTTCTTTAGGAACTCTACAACATCACCAGGGTTAGCAACATTTCGTATCTATAGAGCCCAAAGACGTAGAAACTCTTGCTTGTACAAGTAGTAGTCATCTAAGTCTTTTTGCTTATGAGAAACAATGTCTTGCCATAGCTTTTGAGTGTTTTGGGGATCAAAGAAGTATCTCTTGAAATGATTCACAACTTCCGTGTAATTCCCTTTAACTTCCTTAGGCAAAGAGTCAAACCAAGTGCTAGCATCTTTCCTAAGGACCACCTCAAACATCTCTACACGTTATTGATCAGTTACTATCCTCTTGATACGACAAGACATCTTGAAATTTGCTAAAAATAATTCTGCATCCTCTCCAGGCTCTCCAAAGAAAAGAGGATATCCGGACATTTGGCATTGGGCCTCCATTGAATCGGTTTCAAAGTGACAACACGTTTTGTTTTTCTTTCTTAAAAAATTTACACAATAATGTTTTCTAAATTGCAATCTATTCTACAACAAAATAAAAATATTCACATCAAATGACCTATGATAATCAATAAGAGGCAGGATGACAGGGTTTGGTGATGCGAGAATTTCTCCTACTCTTTGGGCACCAAACATGAACACCATACGTTGTTGAAAATGGATTTTTCTACTAATTGCAATGTTTATTCTAATGTGTGGAGTGAAATGAAAGGGGAAAACCTCTATTCTTGGGCCATTATCCATTGTCTATGCATGACCTAATGCTTAAAACAAAACAAAAATATAGACGTCCAAACTAAGGTCGTACCTAATGAGAGGCAAAATAAAAGGATTTACTGATGCGTTTATCTCTGCCAACCTAAGAGGACCTAAAATTCTACGAATTACACGTTGAAATTGCAACTTAGTACTAACAATTATGTGTACCTTTTGCCTTGCAATGGGAATGAAGGGATCATACAAATTCTCGTGATTCATGCAAGCTACTTGACTATGCTAAAGGTTGAGCCTTCACAAAAATACACAAGCCCTCCTCAGTGGGGGCACCAATTTGAGGCGGTCTGAGGCGGGCAACAAGAAGAGCGGCCTCTAAACACCCCTCGAGGCTCCCGTGCTGCTCAATTGGGGCTGGGGCAAGCACAATCAGAGACAACAACAACCCACAGCCATAAACCAAACAAGAAAAGGGGCACCACCTAATTGTAGATGCGAACTAGGACGCACGTGATATCTCCTTGTACTCAAACACACAAAGAGAGGGGAATGCAAGATAGCCACACACACCAGACACAAACATTCACCACGCCAGAGAGAGGTAAAGAGCCCAAATCAACTTGAGCAACTCAGTCTTAGCCTTAAAGACTAGATGCACACAAAGCTTGATGAGAAATAGAGAGACAACACAAAACTTGACCTTGTTGCCAATACACAAATTGTCTTAGGGTCACGGGAGCCCTCTCACCGAGCACCCTCTTACAATTGACCTTTTAGGCAAACAATTCAACAAGCCCTCAAACCACAAAGCATGAAATGGCACAACAAACTTCAAGGACAATATACCTTCAACCAACTGATGAGCCAACTTATCAAGTCAATTTGGAGAGAAGAGTCGTAGTTGCAGCATACAATTGCACCCAAAACTATAAATCTTATTTATGCACAAGAGTACGCTACAAGTGTGGTGAAGAGTATGCAATACACTCCACTCCTCTAGATGTCATAACTAACTTCAAGCTTCTCCATGCACCTATGTGTAATGATGGAATAGAGCACTCACGATGCACACACTCTACACAACTAGGCTTGAAGAGTGGTGTGTTATGTGTTGAGAATGGTGTGGTGTAGTGTGATCATGTGATGTTTTACAAGGGAGAGAAGGGCTCTATTTATAGGTTTTTGAAGCCGCGATTAGGATTAGGCCTAATCAAGTTTCTGCTCTTCAGCCGCGTCCTGTTCCTTCGTTTGCTCCCTGGAATGTGAGGATAAGTCCACTTCAACAGCCTTTTGTTCTGCTTTCAGTCTTTGCTTCTCAGCCCGTAGGCGAGTTGCATTTTCTATCCTTTGTTGTCTTTCCCTTTCTAATCTGAGTTTTTGTGCCTGTTGCGTCTCCGCTGCTCGAGCATGTCTGTCAGCCCTCAATTTGGTGCGTCTTTCTTCGACTCTCTTCTGGGCTTCAGCATACGCCTTTTGAAAATCCGATTGCGGTATTGCACTCCTCTCTCCGCGTTGTCTCTCAAGTGGATTTGTTGAATCTTCTTCCTCATTTTCCTCAAATTATGAAGGCACTTTATCTCTCGACTCTTGAGATTTTCCTTCGTCGTCTGTCTCTGTTTTGTCTTCATCACTATAACTTTTATTGGTGGCCTGCGTTGAGCCCGATGATGTAGCTCCAGGTGTTGTCCTTACAGAGTGTGCTACCAGCTTCGCTTTCTGGATCAAGGCCGTTTGTGAGCTAGCAGCTGGCAAATCCTCGATCATTCCCAAAGCCTGGTATGCTATTCTGGTTAGCATCGGCCCTGCACTCATGTAGGTTTTGTTTTTTGCCGAGATTTTCAAATTTGCTTCAATCAGATTATCCACAATAAAAGATCCGTAGTCGCAGCGAATGGATCTATTTTCTACTGTCGCTAGAGCCATGACCACGGCAATGTGAAGGATTGGCTCTATGTAGCGAGGAGGCTTTTGAACTCTGAAATGTTGAGATATCAATCTCATTGGGAATTCCAGCTCATCGTAGATCATGTCGGTGTATTTGTATTTGTTCCCCTTCGCTTTGACGAATGCCTTCTCATTGTCTAGTGACTTTGTCTTTGCCAACAAATCGTGTTGCCCTGGGAGGAAATGCCAGGCCTCATTGATGATTTCCTTCGTGATCTTTACTTTAACTTTTGACCCATCTTTGTTTGTGAGCATTGCCTGCCCATCATATTGTATTGAGCTCATGAGTTCATGGGCCCTCATGTAATCTGTTCCCCATGGTTGTAATCTGAAGAATTGTTCCAAGTGTATCGCCCGCACAACCTCTATTACTTATGGCCTTTGGTGGAGAGTCCATATCTCCCGTGGCATGATAGTCGTCTTCACCAAGTCGCCATCAGCATCCTTAAACTTTGAGATGAAGATGTGGGTAGGGATTTGAGCCAGTATTTCATCCGAGAGGTGAGCCTTCTCATTTGTGGCAAGCTCTTCCACTTCATATGGTGCTACTGTCCACTGCCTGTCTTTCTTTGGGCGAGGCATTCTGTGTCAGGAGAATCACAAGCTATCAGGATTTTCCTTTCGCAAATCAATTGCATTTAGACTTTTAGTAAAAAACAGTTCAAAAGTTAAAACTCATCATAATTTGAACAAATTTCATCCATTCTTGTCCATATTTCACCAGTGGGACTAGGAAGGCTAGAGCTATGACTGATAAAAATTTGAGCCAGTTCTGAGTCTGAGGTACACCGATCGCGATCGTAGTACAGAGGCCAAAATTGGGTTTGATCATATGATTGGGTTCCTGATAGTTGGAGGGTCATTTTGGTCCACTCTGTGTTCTTTTGGACCACTTTTGAGTTTAGAGGTCCCATTTCTGTGTTACAAGGGAGTTTTGGACTAGACTCTGATTTTTTATGAGTTTTTGATGTCCAATTGGCCTGAAATTTGGATGGGGACTTGAACAAGATGTGTACAAGGGATCTGATAGATTTTGGTCAAATTCTAGGTTTGAGGTACACCAATCGCGATCGTAGTACATAGGCCAAATTTGGGGTAAACTGGATGGTCATGAACTCCTATGCTTGCCTAGCCCACTGATGATTTATTTCCAAGTTTGGACAAAAAATGAACAATTTAGAGCAATTTTTCACTATTTGACCATATTTTACTAAGTCTAACCATATTTGGTTTTCCTAATGAACTTTGGTTGGATCCTGGAGTTAGTTGGAGTTAGTTTTGGAGCTGCCACCGCTCCTATGATGCTCTACTACTAACAGGCTACTCCAATGTCTGATTTTGACCTTATCAGGCACTTTAGTCCCTGTCTTAGGAGGTTTTCCAGATCTGTGCATTTTCCAGGCATTTCTTCGATATCCATGTGATGTTTGAGTATCCTTAAGTGATTTTTTGGTTTTGGCATTGCCTCGGCTCCCTGTCTAGCTTCGTGTGATCATTCGAAACTGAAATTACCATTTATGTACTTGTAGGAGGTTTCTGAGATCCATCTGAGGTTTCCTGCAACTGTCCTGACTTTTAGTCGGACAAGTGTTCCTTCCAAACCATCCATCATCATTTGTAACCAGATTTGGGTAGTATTAGGTCAAATTTTCCCTTTTTGGTTGTGTTTGACAAATTGGGCCCAATCTATGAGCAAAATTTGTGCATTTTCCTTGAAAATTCAAGAGAGTGTTCGTGTACTAGAAAGTTTGTAGTTGACTTGTTTGCAAGATATCATCACGGTCCACAACAGGAAACGGTATGACAAACCATGGCAGGTTCAGGTAACCGCCATCTCCTAGAACGTATTCTGGAATTCGATGTCATTCCCCGTAATTGTTGGGCCATCGAGAATCACATTGGTTTGTGCTTTCTTGTACAATGATGAATTTCGTAGCACACGAATGTCATTGCAGACATCGGGCATACCACACTGACATTGAGGAAACACAAGTTCCTGTCGACCACCGCCTGCAATATAATAGAGTAATTACGGTTCCTATTGAACCAATTTGCATGTAGCTCACCAACTGGAAATTCCATGTTAATGTGTGTTGCGTCTATTGCACCGCAACAATTGGGGAAGCCTTGCTTTGCTTCAAAGCCATCTTTCACCAGTTGCTTTTCTTGTGGTGTGGTTGGCCAGTGAATGAATGTGCTCCTATGTCGCATCATGGACTCAATGAATTGCCTAAGAACTCGACTAATAGTGGATCACCCAAGACTATACGCATTAGCAATGTTATGGACCGGCCCTCCAATGCCGAACATGTGTAGAGACAAAGCAACCTTCCTCTGCACAGTAAGCACCCTTGTGGGCACCGCAGCTACTATCTGTCGAGGAATTTGTTTTTTTTTAAAGGTCGTCTTGTACCAGAGTGCAAAAGAAGTCGAAGTAGTGTCGTGGAATTTGCATTTTTCTTCGAAGTGAATGTCCTCACCCTCTATGTAGTCGAAGAAAGTATCCTAAAAATGTTTGCTTCTAGGTTTGACGTACCATACACCAATAGCAGAACTCTTTCGTTGCCGGTAGGATACCGCAAAGGCGATGATGCAAGTGGTTGTTGAAATTGCAGCTTCGATGACCGGGTCATTGTCATACCATAGATCGGACCCGCTATCGATTGGGGGAAGACCATGTGTGGCGATGCTTGACACCCAAAAGTGCAGCGCTAAAGAAATCACCATTATCGCTGCGCCAAGGACTTCATGCAAGGTGTCCATATCACACATCGGACCACAACTTACGAAGTGGGGGGGTCCTAATTCTGTGTGCACAAAATCTAAGGTGAAGGCAAGCATGAAAGAGAGGAGTTATTGTGACAAACAAGAAGCGTTCCCCTGGGCTGTGGTCGAGCGATAGTGATCTGAGAGATAAGGACAGAGAGATAGTGATTGTAGGTTCTTCAAGTAACTTATCACAGATGTGTATGTGTGTAGGAGGGAGAGAGAGAGAGAGAGAGAGAGAGAGAGAGAGAGAGAGAGAGAGAGAGAGAGAGAGAGAGAGAGAGAGAGAGAGAGAGAGAGAGAGAGAGAGAAGGAGCTTCAACGAGTGCGTGCGTGCTTGTGTGTGTGTGTGTGTGTGAGAGAGAGAGAGAGAGAGAGAGAGAGAGAGAGAGAGAGAGAGAGAGAGAGAGAGAGAGAGAGAGAGAGAGAGAGAGAGAGAGAGAGAGAGAGAGAGAGAGAGAGAGAGAGAGAGAGAGAGAGAGAGAGAGAGAATGTGGCTAAATGGAGCAACACTGCAGGCACATGAGCACGAAGCACAAGAATTTGTGTAGGGAGGTTGCAATACACTCAGTGCGGATGAGGTTGGTAATTGTCACGCCACAGGTTGGCAGGCTATATATTTTATTTACTGGCGGTGCCTGTAGTTGTTGATGCCGTTGACTCCTTGTATGGGGTGCCGTTTACCAGCTGGAGGGCCCTCCAAGAAAAAACGGATGCCTGCTGGAAAAGCCTCTAGATGGGAGCTATGAGGGAGCGCTCATAGCCACTTCTCAAAATGACTTAACCCATATTGACCATTCGGCACACAAATAGGGGGACCTCCTGAGTCCTAAGATACTCCCGGTCAGATAGGGAGGGGGTAATTGTTAGAAAGGAAACTTGATGGGATCTCTCTTCAAGCATTACACTGATGAGTAAGGGAGGAATTAAGATACCCAAACTCTAGGTGCACACTTTTGAGGTGCAACTAGTTTTTTTTTTTTTTTTTTTTGTGGGGGGTGGGGGGGGGGGGGGGGGGGGGGGGGGAATTGTCAAGCCCCCTTCCGTGTGGGCATACCCTAGCACATGCATGGTGGACCATGGGAGGCTCTAACGATATAAAAGCTCCCGCGTTTTGAATATGTCAAAATGTGTGGTCCTTGACACTAAGTTCCACATGGCATCAAATGCCCAAGGATGGTGGATCGACGGCTGAGGGTGATTGCCATCTAGGGGCGTTCCAATCGACTCTAGTCCTGTATGTGTAAGGCAATGAGTCTACCAAACTATGCTATGCATGTACGTTGCTAAAGTGGGAAAATGTATTAATGCTATGGTAAACTATTTTTTTCTTTTTTGCAAAACTCACAATTGTGAGTGAATTATATTGAGCAGCCCAAAAAATTACAAGGTTTTGTCATGCTCATGTTAAGCCATGACATCATCCAAGGATCATAATTACAATGGCTATTAGGGCAGCCAGTCCTACCACCCTGCCTCCACGTCCTTGATACCCAAGGTCCATACTCTTTCAATCTGAGATCTTTAATTATCGATGGCCAAGATTTGCCCCCCTCCCAGGCATTCCATCTGCTGACAATAAGGCACAAGTAATCCTAGACCAATCCTCCGAGTGATGCTTGCGCATGAGTGCCCATATTAGCACTTTGCTTTCCTGTATAATTTCTGCGAAGCTTGCCACCTCAAATGCTATGGTAAACTTAAGCCCCTCTCCTCTCGTTTACTTTTCCAACTTGGAGCTTATCTTTTATTTTTGTGTCTGTAAAACTCACAATTGTTAGTGATTGAAAAGCCACCGATAGATTACAAATCAGCTCATCTTTTATTTTGTGTGTGTGTGTAAAACTCACAATTGCTAGTGATTGAAAAGCCACCAATAGATTACAAATCAGCCTCAAGCTCATGCAGAACCTTGAAAGACAGAGGGTTACATCTGAGCGTTGTTACAAGTACCTAATATTGCGAACATCATTTACAACGAAGGGGTCGATCGGATGGTGAGGGTAGACCTAACCCAATAATCCGAGTTATGCCTTTTATTTACTACATATATTGTCACCTTGCTTTCTTGTATAATCTCTGAGAAGCTAGCCACCAAGACGTCGCTATCAAAGACTCGACAGTTCCTAGCCTTTCAAATATTACTGAAAAAATAATATCTGACAATTTGAGTACAAATTAGAAGCGCAGAACCTCGAAACTGTTTGCCACCCATGTATAAATCCCTATGAACCCAATCTTCCATGGCCTTTATATCCATTTGCACAACTTTCCTGCAAGGCCTCTAATACTTGGGCATTCCATGAAAAGGTGGCCGAGGTTTTCACTAGCCACCCTGCACCCTGAACATCTATCGAGCCCAATACCACGTGCTTGAATCTTGACGCCCGTCGGTTATGTCCCCCAAAGCACCTTCCACATAAATATCTTCATAAAGTGAGGCCATTGTGGATTCCAAATGTTTGTTGTGACCTCTATCCACCGAGCCTCCAACCATTGCATCTTCCACTGCTTGGGCAAACCAATCAACCTCATGGATTATCACCAAGTAAATGCCCTTGGTATGGGGTTTGGAGAATTGGCTACTCATGGGCCATTGGAATAGATCGACATCGGAAAATTGTCCATGCCTACAAACAACCTTGTTGACAAGTAACCTCTCAATGTCATTGAGGGAAACTGGGTAGCCACCTGATCTGAGGATTTCCAACACTTTCTATTTCTATCCCAGAAGTGGCTCAGTCGTTGAAGTCCTTTATTGTTCATCCTTCTTGCAATTTAATCTCTCCAATAAGGATTCAATACAACCCTAGAGGCTTTAGACAGCAAGGGGGACAAGTGAGAGATGGAGTATTTGGTTAATTCACCCCATTCCAGTTCCCCTTTAGCTCTATTGCATTTTCGCACCAGCTCTCTTGTGATTCCACTCAGTCTTACGCTACCCCATCCTGGGGCTAAAAGTTTGTTGTGTACTTTGATCCCTTTCCACGAACCACCTTCTGAGAACAGTTTTGTATTATCAATCATATCCTTGGTCATGATAGCCCAAGCATGGTCTTGATTTGTGATCGACACCACAAACTTCAACATGCACAAGAAGGTTTAGAATTCCAAGGTCACCTGGAGCCAACGGACGAGAAACACCTCCCATTGCCACGACGATGAGGCTTTAGAGTTATTCCTCCATAAGAATCTTTTTATTGGTTTCAAAAACTCCTTCCAACTACATTTGGCTATTTTAAGGAGCGGGTTGTTCAAGGCATATACATAAATGAATTGATTACTTTGACCAGACTCTGGAAGGGAAGCAACACATACTCCCACCTTCTCATTTTTCTTTGAATCTTCTCAAGGACCCACTGGAACCTTTGGTTGTGAGTGATGTCCACCCCTAAGGGGGCCCCCGAATGCCTGAAAATCCTACCTTTAGACACAATCTCCCGAGATCAGACTGATGGGTCAAATAAGTCATTTTTCGTCAGAGAGATCATTATAGACTTCTCAATACTACCCTTCGACCCAGAAGCCACATCAAATGTTTGCACAATCTCAAGGGCCTTCCTGAGCACCTTAGGGTAGGCTTTCAAGAAAAGGAGGGAGTCGTCTGCGAGCATCTTGGCCAGTAGCTATTCGTTATCAGAAAATGTAACCCATGAATTTTCCCGCGCTCAGCAGAAACTTCGAGCATTGTTACTAGAGAATGTGAACCAATATTGAACAAAGAGAAGAGGGGCCAGGGGGACATCCTTGCTTGATCGATCTTTTGGCTTCAAAGGAGCCCAGAATTCTATCATTAAACAAGAGCTCAAATTGGCTACTCGTACTCAGTGTGTGTATAAGCTGACAGAGGCGTGGCCCATAGCCCAATGCTTTCATAACATCTTCAATGAAGGACCACACAATCCTATCATAAGCCTTGTTTAGATCTAGCTCAAGCAGAATGCACTCTTTCTTTGTGAAGGTTGCATACTCAGTGCCAACCATTGTTGTCAGGATGTTGTCACATATTGACCTTCCTTTGATAAACCTGCGCTGATGATGAAGGGAGATGACACTATCAAGGAGGGGGGCCATTCTAAGAGCAACTGCCTTGGCAATGATCTTGTATGCCACAAACATCATAGTTATGGGATGCCAATGCTTAGGCTGCGGGCATCAGACTTGTTTTGGGATAGGCTTGATAAGCCCTCTTTTCACATTGGCATCCAAGGACCCCTTGACCAACGCCTGGTTAGCCATCCACGTGACCGGGACCTTAAGGTCCTCCCAGAACTCCCTGAAGAATTCAGTCATCAGCCCATCCCAACTAGGGGATTTCTCCTTGCCAAGATCTTGCAATGCCCGCGAGCATTTTTCTTTAGAAAAGGCCATCTCAAGATGATTGGGCGATTTTCCTGTTGACACTCTCGATCAAGGTCGCTCTGGCTTCATCCACTTCTTGAGAGCGGGTCTCCGGTTGGCCAATGGTTTGGCTGAGGTGATCCAGCATCATCTTAGCCATAACGTCTTGGTCTTGCGTAGCATTCCCATTCTCATCTGTGAGCGAGTGGATGGAGCCGCAACTCTTCTTCATCTTTAGGCCCTAAAAAATGTGCTTGATTTGCGGCCTCTGGATAGAGGAAGGTCTCCCTGGATATCAATCTCACCCTCTTGACCTCCTGGAGTTGTAGCTCATCTAGATTGTCTTTCGCCTCCAGCCACATTTTGTGTTTTTCTTCAGAGGCTAGCCTAGAAGCTTTTTTGAATGTCAGACTAGTAACCTCGTCTTCAATCTGCTTCAAGTGCTCTTCTCGTGCCTTCTTCACGAGATAGCCTGAGCTCTTGATTGCTTTTTGGATATTTCGAGCTTATCTTTTTGATGCATTTGACGAATGTGCACCTCTCTTTATTTGTGTCAAAATTGCAGCCTTATAAACCCCACTGCTCTCACTTCCAGTTCCATTAATACTCCCTAGGAATTAGTCCTAAGGTTGCATGGTCCCAATTAATAGCTTAGGTCATGAAATACACTTAAAGGGTTGTCAATGGCTTAAAGCTAGAAAAAAAGTGATAATTTTATGAGGCTTGTAAGGCTGTTAGACTGATATTGGATGCTTGCACCAGGGTTAGAAAAACACATTTTTCCTTAGTGGTGAAAATAAGGGCAAACTTGAAATTCTCCCAGTTGTTAGGTCACAAATTGAAGCTTTTTCTGGTAATTATGCTAAAACTTGTGTAAATTTCCTAGTTTTCTTAAAGACAAGCTAAAAATCTAACTGAGATTTTACAATCTTAGTCGATTAAGTACACACACAAAGCATCCAATTTCCCTAGTGATGACCTTTGGACACAACCTTTGAATTTTGGAACCTTAGCATTTTGGAAGTCTTAATGGGCTGAACCTTAGTGTCCTTTAAGCCCATTGTTGCACCTTGCTCTTTTGCAGATGGCCCCCCTTTGGATCCCTATTTTCCCTCCTTTGTATCCCTGCTGTGGCCAGTCTGCCAGCTTAACCAATATTCGAACTTTTTCTTCCCAGGCACTTTCCCATATTAAATGATCAGTTTAACAATAGAAGGTAGACAAAACTTGAACCACTGCTACATTGCATGGTGCAGAATTAAAACAATACATTGCGCACTGGGGTATACAATAAAAGACGCTTATATTGAAATTCTTCCCAATACAATGCATAGAGTGGGATATAGAATCAAAAGACGCTTGTATTCAAATTCTTCCCAATCTTGGAGTTCCGTAAATACAAAAAGGTTGATGCCTAATTACAAGCTACTCCTCATGGCGCAAACGGCGAGCAAGCTGCATATCCTTGGGCATAATGGTTACACGCTTTGCATGGATGGCACAGAGGTTAGAATCCTCGAATATGCCAGTTAAATACTGCTCTGCTGCCTCTTGGACTGCCTCTATGGCCACGGCGCCCATCCGAAACTGAGTGTTGTACAATTGCAAAACCTCCCTGCATAGCCTTGCAAAAGGGGCCCTCCGAATCAAGAGCTCGGTGCTATTTTGATAGTTTCAAATCTCCGCAAAATCACGGCTGCACTTTCGTACGTTCTGAGGTCGACGTGGAGGTGCATTTTTGGCACGAGTCGGGGCAGCTTGCTTCCTCTTCTTGTAGACAATGCTCTTTCTCTTTTTTTCTGCACAGGCACTTCCAACACCTCATAATCGGATTCCACCCACTCTCCATCTGATTCGTGCTCTTCACTATCTACTGGATGTGATGGTGTAGGTCCACTCCCTTTAGGAAGTGTCTTACCCCCAATAGACATGTGAGCCTGATAAGTTTGTATTTGGACGCCAACCCATGGGGCATCTTCATCCGTTTGTGTCTCTTCGGAGCCTTCTGATGGATGCTTTTGGATGTTTGTTTCTTTGCCCTGGTAGCTCTCATCCTCCCCGTTGCCATCAGAATCGTTGGAGTCCGATGAATAGACAACAAGACGATGCTTCCGTCTCTCTTTTGCTGCTGTAGAGGATTGGCCATGCTGATTTGAAGCTCCAGCTTCTTCTGTGTGGACTTCACCTTGAGCTTGTGAAGTTCCAGCTTCTGTTGCTGTACCTTTGAGTCGTTGGCCATCCGGCCCCTCTGGATATGCAATCCTAGCCGTTTTTTTTGTTCATGCCATGGTTGCACCTAGTAGGGAAGATGACAAAATGAGCCCCTTCAATCTTTAAATAGGTTTTTTTGAGATTTGGGCCCTTTCACACTATGCGGCCAATTGAGTGAAACTCAAATAAAGCAATTGAATTCAACAACTAAACCAGGATCATGCGGACGGCTGACGCGACGCCCAAACGTTGCCTTTTCGATATTTAGTTGCACGCCAAGCTTCGTGGCCGAGAGGGACGCTCACGAGCGTTTCCACTTCTCGGATGCTGCAGTACGGGAAGTGTTGCGTAACTGCTTTGCTAACATCGATTCTCTAGCTTTCTCAATAGTACGAGTTCTCCCAAAGGTGTGCCTAAAAAACCAAATAAACATCTCTTGGAGGTAGCTGGAGTGTGAACTACCACCACCATGCCGAGTATTCTTGAAGTAGACTCCTTTTGCTCGATAGTGGGACTTCTCCATGCCTTGTGTACTCCATATATCAAGCGAACCATAGCGGTTCATGAAGTATGCACCATGCGCATAGAGAATGTGCTAAAACAACCAAAAAGGAGATAAGCGAATAGAAAAGTTACATTTTCAAACATTGCATATGTATTAAGTCCGTTAAAACAAACCATGTAGTGTGTAATCTTGCTTTCAGACCATACGTCCTTAGCGGCCTTTGTGAATTCATAAAGCACCTTCTTGAACTCCTCTCGCTGCTCAACGGTGGTGCTTGAAAGATTCATCAATTGCACAACCTTTTGAAAGGATGACCATACTAGCTTGCGTTGGTTAGCAACCTCCACATTGGGATCTTTGTCCGTCGTGCATGAACACAAATCTTTCCACAACTCCCACCGCTTCTCACTTGCTAGAGCGATACTTGCCTTGGATACCTGCATTGGAGACTTTGATATCTTCTTGAAAAATCGACGTGCTTTGGCTCCATTCATGGAAACCTTCTATGCCACCTCATATGTCTTCTCCCTACAAGTCTCTGCTACAATGTTCACCCTTGATCGGTGACATCCAATCTCATTAAGGAGCGTCTCCACCCTCTGCAAGGAGTCTTTTGACCGTTGAAGGGGCTTCATTGTGAAAGCATAATCAATGTGATGCTTTAAGATCCTATCAAATATTCACATAAACGCATGCAATGTGCAAAAGTGAACATTGTTGAGGGAGAAGGGAATTATGGGGTTCCACCCAAGATCTTTGCTATCCCTATTGGGTACCTGCAGCATATCACATGAAAGAACCGAACTTTGCCACTCCCTATTTATATGGTCATCATTATCATCGTCCTGACCTTCCACTTGAGTTTCTCGACTTGTCTTGTACCCTTTCGTGCAGAATGGACAGGGAAGTAAAGAATTTGCACCTTGTTTGCATCCAAGCATGCACTTTATGGTCTTTAGATCACCACCTAAATGCCATTCAACATCAAACTCCCCACGTCCTGGAACCATGAGCTTCTCACCGTTTATTTGAGCTTTAATGACCTCTGTGACCCATGGGATTCTACTGAAAATCCATGCAAGGACTTCATGTGTCTCTTTCGGAACTTCAATTGCACCAAGCCACCATATATCCTTCTCTGATTGCACACTAAAAGAGGGCTTTGTCTCTTCACTCGAACCGCAAGATTGCTTGGCATAAGCTAGGGCTTCATTCATAAGCGTGATGCTCATTCTCTCCAACTTTCTCCCTTTAACAATTACACACTCATCCAACTTCAGCACCAACACAAGCTTGCCTTCAAGAACTGCCAACAACATAAAGCCTCAGAATGCATGTTATGACACATCATAGAGCATGTAGGCAACTCTAAACTAACCTGCATCACTCAAATTGTAGAAAATAGCCATGGACTGCTGCAATCGTATCAAGCCTACAAAGATATTGTTGAATTTGGTGTAAACAAACCCTTCGGTCCGCAACACACTGTTAGAAACAGCACCGCTTCCCTTCCCGCGGCCCTTCCTTCCTTGTGATTTGCTACGAAGAGGCTGAAGAGGCATCGTGTCTTCAATATACAAGTAGTCCCCTAATCGGTGAACAACATCTTCATTTGACACCTTCTTGGCAATCTTCACTCTGTGAGGAAGTGGGAATAGGTTTTTCGTGACTCCTCGACTTCTTAATGCATCTTTTAACACTTGATGTATTGCTTGATAGCCCTTGGTACTAATCCCAATTGCATCACAAATATCCTGAACATCTAGATCAGTGACAATATTAGAAAAATCTCTAAGAACTCTCTTAGTGATTGCGTCTTTCAAGTGTTTTTCCTCTGGAGCATCAAGCATCCCAATAAAATCCTCTTTGTTGAAACAAGAACGAAGTAAAGTAGCCCTAGCTGACACATTCTCGCCACCGCACGTTTCTTGGACGAAGTTCCTATTGCCCAAAACAACAATGATGAGCCGTATTAAACTTAAACAACATGAGGGATAGAACATGTTACCTCATAGCTGTCACCCTTCGTTTTCTTGCACCTCCACGTGGTGCAAGAGTCTGAATTTTGGACAACTCTCGTTTCCTCACCCTACCTCCCATGGCAGTACTCTTCATGTGTGAAAGAGTATCCTCAAGCTTTTTAATTACATTTTCCTTGGTTGTGATGGTGCTCTTTGCCTCCTCAAGCGCACTAGTAGGCTGTTTACATCTGAGCTTGAAGATTGTGGAAACTCCCATTGAGCAACTGCCAATGACGCAAGTAGATCTCGGACCGCGCAATCTCGTGTTTGTTGAGTCTCTTGCAGTAGCCCAAAAAACCTTGCTCTCCATTTCCAACGTATTGCAACAGTGATGGAATGTTTTTAAAAGACGGATGAACATTGAGAGAAGGATCCTTTGGATACAAGCATCCGTCTGTCCAGAGATCCACATTCTTCTCCCCTTGAGCGCGGCGTTCGTTGGCTGAAGGTAATGTACCCAAGCATGTTTTATTTGTCGGAACATACTCTTGAGGTAGGCGTAGGAAAAGCCCTGGAGACCTACCACATGAAGAGCTTGCTGGGACATTGGTCACGTCGTCAAGAGGCATTGTAGGATGGAGAGATGGAGCTTGAAGGATGGAGAGATAGAGCTTGTAGGATGGAGAGATGGAGCTTGAAGGATGGAGAGATGGGTACGTAGGTGCAGGTGCAAGGGGGATGGGTGTAGGAGAGGAGCTTAGATTAAGAGAGAGAGTTTTCAATTTTGGGGGGAATTTTCTAAAAGTTTGGATGGAGTCAAAAAATGTTGAATTTTGAGTAATTTAACTTAAAAAACTTTTTTTTTATTATGTGTATATGTTGGGGGTACTTTTTAGGGGGGAATAGAGTTTTTTTCAAAGTTTTTGAAAAAAGTCATTTTTTTGACCTCTTTGACCCACGGATTTGCTTAGGTGACATGGGAGAGTTAAGAGACCACTTACAAGTTGGCCAAAAAGGCAGAGAGAGAAGACCCCCTACCCCCCTACTTTTCAAATGGTTTACCCCCCCCTTCCCTACTTTTTAAATGGTTACCCCCCCCTTCCCCCTACCTTTTTAGGGGTCAAAGGTGGAGGAGACCCTACCAAAATAGCCCCATTCAAAGCCTTTGTCCCCCTTAATCTTGGCAGGCTTCCTTTAAATTAGGGATTCTTACAAGGCCCATGGAGAGTCCATTTTTTTCCTAATGTCTTGCACCTATGTCAATTAATGCTCGTTGATACCTGCCATGTGGGAGTTTGACATTGATGCGAACATCACTTCCTGTTTGCCATTGCTCATCAGTTTGAATGATAGATATAGGAATTCTAGCCGTGTCCGCTGTTGTAGGATGTCCTTGTTGTTGGAATGCTTGTTTTCTTTTTAAAATCTTGACTTTGACCTCCTCCTGCGCTTGAGCTTTTGTTTCTTTTGATGTGATCTTGCGTTCCTTTGCAGCGTGTATTTTGGCAAGCGTCTCTGTGGTTAGTGGCAAGTTGTATTTCTTTAGTCTGCAACCACTAATCCAGTTAGGAATTTCCTCTCCCTCTAATGTCGCAAGTTTGATGGCACCGCTAGATGATATATCGTGAATCACGTAGGGTCCATTTCCTTGCTTTTTGAGTTTTCGGGAATGTTGTTTTAGGGTATACATTAAAACGTAATCCCCAGTAGGAAATTCCTTGCTGATTACATGCTGATCAAAGAATGATTTCATGTTTTGTTTTTGTGCGTAGATTGACGCAATGGCTCTCAATCTAGTTTCATCCATTTTTTCTAGGACACCTATCTGATTGGATAATTCATGGCCCGTCCACTCTAATTGTTTAGCAACTCGAAGTGTGGGAATAAGGAATTCAAGTGGCAAAATCGCTTGCATTCCATAAACCATGTTGAATGGAGTCGTTCCGATGGATGTTTTGCAAGCTACTCGATACGCCCATAAAGTTGAATGCAGCGTTTGATCCCAATCAGCTCTTGATTCGCCGACAATTTTGGTGAGAATTGTCACTAAAATTTTATTCGTACTTTCTGCTTGGCCGTTCGCTTGTGGGTGATAGGGGGCGGATTTCCTATGAATCACCATGAATTCATCCAGTAGGAATTCGATCACTTCATTGATGAAGTGAGTGCCTCTATCGCTCACGAGCTCAATTGGTAAGCCATATATCGTGAAAATGTTCTCGTATGAAAACTGTGCTATCGTTTTTGCATCATTTCTTGCTGTTGCTTTGGATTCCACCCATTTTGTTAGATAATCTGTTGCCACTATAATGTACTGAGCGTGCGTTTTATACCCCGGAGGTGCTATCGGTCCTACAAAATCTATTCCCCATTTCGCAAATGCTCTTGCCCCCATTATTGGCCTTAAGGGAATATCGTCTCGCACTCTCGGAATTTTTGTTTTCTTGCACTCATCACATCGTTTGACAAACTCTTCAGCATCCATGAATAGTGTAGGCCACCATATGCCCGCAATAAGAATTGCTTTGGCGGTTTTATCAGCTGAGAAATGTCCACCCACTTGTCCGTTGTGTGCTTGCTCTAAGATAGGAATGTATTCCTCTTTAGTCGCGTACATTCTCAATTGATGGTCCTTTCCCCTCTTGTAAAGAGCGTCCTCAATCAGTACATAGTTTTCTGCCTCTTTGATGATTGTTTTGATTCGCGATCTGCTCATCCCCTCAAGAAGTATCCTAGTGGTGAGGTATTCAACGATGTAGTTACTCCATCGGGTGCTACGGACATTCTGAATAGAGTTGCGTGTTCTATTGGCTTTTGAAGTGTGCATTTAACATAAGATTTGACATGCATGTGAACACTATGTTGCATTTTTGGCCAATACACACCTATTCTCATCAATCTCTGGTACATCTGTGCATGCCCATTGTGAATCCCCGTTGTTTGTACATGAGCCTGGTTTAGGTACAATTCCCGTTCGTCGGGTTCTACAACTGCTCGCTAACATTACCAATGATCTGGATGCTGCAATGGTAGATGGTTGGCTTGTCATATTCAAAGACCCGATAGTTAGCAAAGGAATTAAGTCCTCGCTCCATCTTGGAACCATTTCTATGTTGAAAAGATATGCATCTGGCAGATCATCATCAACTCCTACAGGGTTTTCTCCATGCATCATTCTAGATAAATGGTCAGCTCTTTGGTGTGTAGTGCCTTTCTTGACCACTACTCTGAAATCAAACTCAAGTAGTATGATGAACCATCGAACAATCCTTCCCGTACTGCAAGGTTTATTCACTAAGTACAGCAGTGCTTCGTGATCAACGAAGAATACAAATTTATTGGAAAGTAAGTAGTGTCTAAACTTTTTCACCGCATAGACCATACCTAATCCCTCCCTCTCAGTTTTTGTGTAATTCCTCTCTGCATTGTTCAATTGTCTATTGGAGTAACTTATTGGAAAATCCATGTTGTTCTCTCCAGGTTGTGCAAGTATACATCCTATTGCATACGTTGATGCATCCACATGAATGTGAAAGATCTTTTCCCAATCCGTAGCTTTCAATATTGAAGCGGAAAATAATCTCTGCTTCAACGTTTGAAAAGCTGCTTCACATTCTTCTATCCACTCAAATTTAGTTATCAGCGCGTAAAGTGGTTTTGCAATTATAGTGTATGAGTAGATAAATCTTGGATAATATCCACAATGACCCATAAACGCCTGTACCTCCTTTACCCTCACTGGTCGTGGTAGATCAACAATGACGTTGATCTTCTCCATGTCTGTCGAAATCCCGTTTTTGGACACTATATGGCCCAATATTTTTCCCTATCTTACCATGAAGACGCATTTTTCTGGGTTCAGGCAAATCTGATACAGCCTGCATTTCTTGAACACCTTGGTCAAATGTTCTATGTGCTCCAGTCTTACAAGGGAGTGAAAGCACAAGTCATCCATGTAAATTTCTAAGAATTGTTTTAGATATTCTTTAAAAGCATGACCCATTAGCCTCTGAAATGTAGCTGGTGCATTTGTTAGGCCAAAAGCCATTACCCGGAATGCAAAAATACCCCATTCAGTTACGAAAGCTATTTTGTGCTGATCCTCTGGCTTTATTGTGAGTTGGTTGTACCCCGAAAAGCCATCTAAGAAGCTATACGCCTCTTTGCCTGCTACTCTTTCTATTACATGATCACTAATGGGTAGAGGATAGTTGTCTCGAATTGTAGCAGCTTTTACTTTCTTGAGATTGACACACACTCTCAACTTTCCATTTTTCTTTGGGACCACCACAATCGGTGATACCCAATCGGTGTACTCAATTTCGTAAATAAACTCCGCCTCCTTAAGTTTATCTATCTCCTCCTTGATCTTTTTAGCAAATGTTTCATTGTAAGTATAGGGACGTTGTCTGCTGGGTTTCGCGTCATTCTTAAGGGGTATCGTGTGTTGACAGATACTAGGATCCACCCCCTTAAGATCTTTGTACGACCACGCAAACACATCTCTATATTGTTTAAGAGTAGCTACCAAAAGCTTTTCCTCTTCGTTAGTAAGATCTGTGGCAATATATGCAGGTTTTGGATCTTCTCCTGGCTCCGCTAGATCTATTCGTTTGGCTTTTTCAGGACCGTCATACGATATACCCGGTTCTTTCAATTCCCTCATAGGTTGTTGCACTACGATTTTCCTATCTTGTATGGTATATTTCTTATAATGGGATGGTGCATCTATCTTGTCAGAACCCGTATCGTCATTCGTTTCAAAGTCGGTCCGCCATATGTCTCTTAGGGTTCGCTTGAGCTTATCGTACTCTGCTTTCCTCTCTATTTTGGTCATTTCGGACACCGTTTTTCTCTCCTTTCGTGACTTAGTCATCCGCTTTTCGTGTCCGTTCTTCTTGTTGTTTTCCCATGGTTTAGTTTTGGTGAATCTGCCGGTGACCACGTCTTTGACACAATCCTCAGCTTTGACAAGTTTTAGATATCCCGTTCTGTCATTGACAAGAGGCATAGGATTATGCTTATTTGCCCTTGATTTTCTGGCTCTCTTGGATTTATACCGCTCCTGTCGACTAAGTTTTTGGTTATAAAACTCGTAAAACCTGTCCTGTCTCATTCTGTATTTTTCGTTTGTCTCTGATGCTCTTGATCTTTCATCACCAACCTCTATCAGTTGATTTTCGTCGTCCAATGATAGAAGGTCACAGGATAGTGAATCTGTGAATTCCTCTTCTGTTTTAATCATATCGTTCACTGCAGATACCTCATAAGTTATTCGTTTACACCCAGTCTCACGTGGAGGTTCTTTCTGTTCCTCGTTTTCTGATCCTAACTCAAGGATAACGCTAGCCATTTGTAACGTTAATAGGTCGTATCCTTCTTTGTCACAAAATTTCGTAGGTGTGCATTCGTTAACACATACATCCAAGGTTGACAATATTTGAGTCCACCCGAATGGCTCAAATAGATGTTCCGGGAAAGGTTCTGGGAAATAAGCCTCGTCTTCCACAGATCTTTCCAGAACACACTCCTCTTGGATTAGCTCACCACAATCGGATGCTCCACACATCCAGATATGCGCTTTTGTTTGCATCCACGCGGGTATTTCTTTTTCATTTACAGTGGTAGAATTAAATTCTTGCGCTGGTGTTTTCGAAACGTCTCTATAGCTGTGATCCTTCATGTTGATTTTCGTTATTAGTTCCTCGTGCCTTAGGTATATTTGATCGTAACCCCAATCCTGTATCATTTTGAGTTGACGCATGAATGGTCGTCCCAAAATAATGTCAAAGTTGTTCGTTTTCCCGAAATCCACCACAGCAAAGGTGTGCTCATAGTTAATTCCACATGAAGTTACAATTATTTGTTCCAAGATCCCCAACGGCCTCTCTACATACCCATCCGCGAGTTGCAGTTTCATCCTAGTTTTCCTGAGAGCTGGATGATCCCACTTTTCCCAGATTTGCTTTGTAGCAATAGCCACTCCAGCTCCACTGTCTAGGATAGCTATTGTTGTTATATCCTGATACTCAACAGGTAATGTTGTGTTACACTCCTCTCCTTCGCAGTAATCTTCGAACTTGTTTATGGGCACTGATCGGGCTTTGCTCGTTCGTTTTCTTCTCCCGGAGGGTTTGTCGGAAGAGGAATCTTTACTCCCTTTTCCTCCATATGTTTTGCCATGTCTTCCCACAAATGTGGTTTGACTCTCAAGAGTTCAGACAGCGTGATGGCGCATGTTATAGGTGTCGACAGCATCTCTTGAAGACTCTTGGAGTCGACCATACATGTGATAGTTCTTATCTGGGATGGAACTAACCTTATCTCCAATCATGCCTCATGTTCACCTATAAATGAAGGCAGAGTTTTCAAGGATTGGGCTTTGCTTTCTACCGAAATTTTCGTTCCTGCATCCCCATACAACGAGTGTATATCAGCTAGAAAAAATCCATTATCCATGTTAATTTTAGGAATTGGAGCAAATTGTAACGTCGCGCTTCCATTCTTTTTGTTTCTAATGGTTTCCCATAAGCGTTGCGGCCATTGTTCTTCCACCTCTGGAATTGGCATCATCGTCATTGATTTAGCGTCATCAGTCGTGTTTGGTACAACTCGATGATCCAGTGGCAATACTGTTTCTGGCTTGGGATCGTTTAATCGTTTTGGTTCATCGATTTTTAGCTTTTCTCGCTCTTTGTGAAACAATACTTCTTGTTCTGGGGTTCTAGATATTTTAGGTTCCATCAACGCCTGGGCTGTCTCAATGAGGTGTTTACACATTTCCAAACGCTTCGTTTCCACTTCTTGTTGAGGATAAGTCAACCATCTTTGCTATAAGGTTTGGTTTGTTTTTAGCCTTGCTTCGTATGCCTGTAATAGAGCATCTAACGGCTCTAGCACTTTGTCAACCAAGACTGATCGGCCTGAGGACGCTTTCCTCGGTTTGTTGATGACCTCAGTTGTCTTACTCTCTCTCTCTCTTGTTTGAGTTGTTCTATTGTTTCATGCAGCTCGTTTTGCATGGCAATTTGCGTTTTTAACCTTCTTGCTTTTATCCTGTCTCGTTTTGCCTTCCAGGATTTTCGCTGAGTTCTAACGGATAAACTCTCATTTTCTGTTGGTATGGGCAACTCGACCTTTTCCTCCAAAGTTTCGTTTTTTCCTAAGTCCTTAGTTTGGGCTCTGGTTATTGCGTTGATTCGGATCATGGGATCGGTTTCTGATCCGCTGCTAGCGCTTGGTATCACCCCCACAATATTCATAGTCGTTTTTCCCTTGTTGTCCGGATTCTTCGGACAATCTGGTAATACGTGATTCACGCCACATCCGTCGCAAAACCCAAAAATTTTCACTCTTTCGCCCTTGAAAGGACAGTTACGCTCCCAATGATCCGTACTTCCACAGCTATAGCACTGTCCAATTGTTGGTTGATTTGGAGTAGGTGGTTCCATAGGTTGTCCTACTCTATTGGGATATCCTCTTGGTTTGTAATTCTGGTTTGCAATGAACATTAACGTTCTCTCGTCTACCAAATATTGATCTCTCGAAGGTTGGGGTATATACGTTGGTGGTGCCATACCCTCGCTATTTTCCCACGCTTGATATGCTTCGTCCGTGTATATTCGTGATTCGGGTTCAATTGCGTAAGGCTCATTTGGTTCCTCATAATAAGACACTTGAAGTGTACTATTCGTTCCTGGTGAGGCTTCACAAGGTTGAGCGTATCTAATCATGGCTCTATTTTCCTGTGGTAACGGAGGTTGTTGACCCAACACAGGTTGACGTCTGTCTGCTCCCGCTAGCAAGTTCATATTTGGTCCAACTTGATACCTTCTAGGAGGTGGTTGGGATGGTCCAGCTGGAGGTCCATACGGTCTTTCCCTCACAAAATTTTTGTTATAAAAACTCTCTTCAGTGCTATGATTAGTCCATTTCTGCTCTATGACACACCATTTCAGTACTTGTCCACTCGCAACTAGAGCTTTAGGTTGTTGTGTGCACCATGGCGTCGGATGATCCCCCCCGCATGCGTCACACTTCCTCGTTTGAGACTGTCTCATCACCGGATTTGATCTCACATGTTGTTGCATTCTCTTTGTTACCTCCTCTATCAATTGGTTAGCTGTCGGCATCAAGGACGCCTGGGCATCTTTTTTAGTAGAGGGTTTGCTCTTAATCGATGAGGAGCCACTGGCTATCGAATCAGTGTCCTCGGACACTTCCCCATATGCTTTGCAGTTGTCGACAAGATATAATGCTTCCCTCGTAACCTGCTGAAATGTGCTATAGGCCTTCAAGTGAAGGTCCTTTTTCAAGGTTTCATTCCTCAGTCCTTCAACGAAGAGCATAGACAATCTCTCGTCCTGCGGTAATTCTCTTCTCCGACATCTCTCAATGTATTGCTTGAATCTCAAGGTCGCGTCCTTCACTTTTTCATTCTCCCTTTGTTTAAAAGCATATATCTGTGATACAGTATTATGCTTTATACCTCGTTTTGAGAATTCTTCTGCGAACTCGCACAATACATGTTCAATATTTGGAAAAATTTCAGGGTTTAAAGGTTGAAACCATGTTAAGGCCATCCCTTCCAAGGTCAACCCGAATCCCTCGTATTGAGTATGAAAATCAGTGATCTATTCCGCTCTTAAGACTTGCTTGAAAAGCGATACATGGGCATACGGATCCCCCGAGCCGCTATACTTCTTTGGCATGCACTTCGCTACTTGGGAAGGTCTGATCCTCCTATGGTCTACGGTCACTCTCATTGCTCCCATGTCCCGACTTAATCGTTCTCATACATCAGGGAGGTCGTAGGTTGCTCTTGCTGGCTCACCTGCCCCAAATCTACTACTAGGTGGCAAATGTGATGGGATGGATGCGAATGTCAGACCTACACCCGTATGTGTAGAGATAGGAACCGTACTACCTCGATTCGTAGCCATCGATTCTCTGGAATGTAACATTCCCATGGGGCTTGGCATCGAATAATGAGGTCGACTGAAAGAATCAGCTACATGAGTCCTCCCTCCACCTGTGGTTAACGGTTCTGGCACAACAGTTGTAGGTACTGTTATAAGAGGGCTTGGAGTGACATAATAATGGTGAAGTGGTCCCCCAAAGTACGTATAACCCTCCAATTCTTTTTTGTCGATTGCTGCATATCGTCTTCCATACTTGTCATATGCGGCAATTTTCATTTCCACTCCCTCTGTGTAGGTGAAGATATAAAGTTTTTTCCGCTCAGTCATCTCCCCAACGTAGGGTTCCTCACATATATAATAGAGATCTTGCTCTCCATTATTATACTTGTATAGCCCCAGGTAGACGTTATCAGTGTTGATTCGCATCGTTTCGTTTTCTCGCCTTAATTTCATATTTGGTAAGCTCATTGTTGGAGCCCTTTCCTCATGTTCCTCATCTATTTTGTCTTTCGTGCCCATCAATCCCCACTTGTCCACAATGTTAGGGTTTAGGACTACCAAATACATGATACCCTTTTTATCTAGGTACCTGTCTCCGCTATAGCTAACACGCACCAAGTCCCTGAACTCGCTTGGTCTATCTTCTATTTTCACACAGTAGCGGTCCATACCGTCTTTGTATATCTTGGCACCTTGCTTGTTGTCATATTGATACTTGATGAACAATAGCTTTAGCGTGGCCGAGGGGTCTAATGGTCTTGCGGCCATGTTTTCTCTTCCGTTTAGTTTTATTTTCTCCAAGTGTTCTGCGAAACTCTCTGAAGATCTCTCTGAAGAAGTATCTGAAATGACTTCTTCAAGGATCGGTTCCAATTGGCGTACTATCCCTTGGTTTACACTCTCCTCCGTTGATGCGACACTCGTTTGATCTGCTAAATCTAGGTGTCTGGTGTTGATCTGTTTTCCAATCTCAAAAACATGAAGAAAGTGGGATTTAGTGACCGAATCCAAACCTCTTACCTGGAGATGGAAAAATCTTTCAATTCAGGTGACTGCATGGGCTGCTACTCGACCGGTCTCTGCAAATGAATACACTGGATAGCTATGAGATCACTGTATCATTCCAACTGTTAGCAGATTCAACACTTCAAAATGATCTTAACACAATTTTGCTTGCAGATTATTGACAATATGTCCAATTTGAGTTCCGAAAACTCCTGGTATCTTGTGTAACCTAGGTTTATGATCAGGTCAAAACTGAGCTAGATCTGCTCGAGAGGTACACCGATCGCGATCGTACTTCTGAGCCCAATTCAGCTGAAACTTCACTAGCTTGTTCACTGCGCTACTTTAGGACTACCTGCCAAATCGTTTTGAATTTGGACTCAAAAAAGTCAAGAATTCTCAGTTTTGTGGTCTGAAGTGCCTGTTTTCCTGAATCTGTCAATTTGACTAGATTTTGGTGTTTGTTTTGGCATTTGAAAGCTATTTGGGGTTGTCCTATGTACAGGCTATCCCTCTGTATAGTTTCTTCCCAGTTTTGATATGTCTTGGTCTACTGAACGTCAGTTTCTATGCTAGTTTAGCAGTTTTTGACTTGGATCTATATTCAATGGTTTTAACCAGTTTTAACCCTAGGTCCTTTAGACTTTTATGTTTGTATACACTTGGGGAGTCCACAGATGAAATTTGGTCAAAATCAGGGACTTAGGTACACCGATCGCGATCGTACTTTTGAGCCCAAATCAGACCAAATTTGGCATGCTTGTAGACACTAATGTTTTAAAGCTATCCCCCAAGTATTTTTGCATTTGGATCACCAAAAGTCAAGATTTTGCAGTTTCTGGGTCTGTCAGGCTAGTTTTACACAAGTGGCCTAATTCCCTTGATTTTTGATGTTTTTGGGTGTGATTGCTTTAGACAAACTTGTTTGGAATCTTATCAGGAAGGCACATGTCAAATTTGGTTCAAATCTGACACTGAGGTACACCGATCGCGATCGTAGTACCTGGGCCAAATCTGATGAAATTTTGTCTGCTCCCTCTGACAAGTGTTTCCTAGTGTTTTGTGCTACCACTCTGTGATTTGAATCAATATCAATCCTGTTTGGTCAAAATTTCAGAATTTCAGAGTCTTATGGCTTTTTCGGCCAAAGTTATGGTTTTCTGGTTTCTCGACTCTAACTTTTGCCCCAAATCTGATTGGAATGTGATTTTCTTATCCTACTTCTAAGTACAAAACTGAAAAAACATAAGAAAATGAATCAAACAAAACAAACACGACGGATTTCGGGTGAGATTTCAGTACTCAATTGAATTAGAGAAATTGAAGAGCAAAAATGCTTAAACACGTTCACTCACAGCTCCCTAAATCTCCTAAGAGAGGATCTAGCCGGTCCACTGGCTCTAGACTCCACTAGGCTCCAAACCCTTGTCTAGCAGCCTAACTGAGGTGTAAAATGGATTTGTGGATTGATCTTTTTTAAGGAGTCTACCTGCGCACTCGGTCACTCATCGCCTAAGGTGCATTCCCCGGCAGCGGCGCCAATGTTTGCGGGTCGCCGCGACGGACGTCCATAGCATAGCTCTCAAGCATCAACTTAATATTATCGATACAGGGGAAGCGACTCGGATGAGGCATGGAAACTCACTAGGGTGTCAATCCTAATGAAGTGAACTCGAAGAGATGCAACTACTAACTATACAAGCAAATCGAACGCACTAAAGCCAAGTAATCTGCCTATGTTCTTCTACATAGCTCTACAGTCATCACGCCCGTTCGCCATGAAAATCATTTCGGGATCGCACGAAACTTGAAGGAAAGCTACAGGGGACTATCACGAACATATCCTATCACTATCACAGCATTCTGAGAAGGTACAACGATCGCGATCGTTCGTCCCAAAGTACGCAAAAACAGTAAACGATTGATCCTAAAGGGTCGTTCTAAGGTCCCTAAAGCCCCTCCTAGGGTCGAAACGACATAAAACACGCATATAGAAACTCAAAACAACGATTTAAGACCTCAAACTCGTAGTTGAAAACCTACACCGAATCTTGAATGATTACACTTAACTGAAAGAGCAAGAGGAGAAGAACACAATGCAATAATCAAATCTGAATTTGGATTACCGTAGCCGTAATGGCGAAGATCACAAGTTTGAACAAGAAGGAGCTCTCAAACGTACGCTGTCTTCTTAGTTCTCCATTCAAAAGATCATCCAAAACTTACAGAAATTGACCTTTATAGATTAGGTCTTTGCAAACAATGGCTAGTCCGGCCATAAGCTCCTACTCTTAAAACTAGCTCTCTAATATACAATTGCTCCCAAAAGAATAATCATACATCCTTGATAATTTCCCGGCTTAGAGATGCTTCTTTACAAAAGAATTTTACAATGGTTTCTCAGGAAATTATGGTCCTTCTGGCCACGGCCGCCTGTTGCTTCTTCCGCCAAACAGAGACAAAGTGCTTCAAAGAAATGCTTTCAAAGCATAGTAAGGCTTTTGCATTTGATCCACATGAAATAGGGTGTGTTGATCCTTCTATTGTAGCTCCTATGGTAATTTTCACAATACCTCATGTGCCTTGTAATCTGCGGCCTATTTCGGTTCCAAAGGCACATTTGCTAAAGTTAGTAGAGCTACTGAATGAGAAAATAAAAATGGGAATCTTGGAGCCTTCTTGTGCTCCATACTCAAACAAGTGGTTCACAGTTCCAAAGAAGAATGGTTCTCTACGCTTCATCCAAGATATGCAACTAGTGAACAAGGTGACAATTAGAAATGTAGGTACAGGACCAATCATGGATGAGTTTGCAGAGGCATTTGCAGGGAGGGAAATCTACTCAATGGGGGATCTCTACTTAGGGTATGATCAACTTCAGCTTGCGATTAAAAACAGAGACTTGACAACCATGAGGACACCTTTGGGTTTGGTAAGGATGTGTGGGATGAATAAGGTCTTACGCGACTTTATTCGTTAAATCACAATGCCTCTCATTGATGATCTGCCTATCAAAGGATGTGAAGAAAGTGTCAAAGATGAAGCTTTGGATCTCAAGGGATGTCGCAGGTTTGTGATAAATCACATAAATGATTGTGATAAAATTTTGTCTAGGTTGCAGGAAGTGAATCTTACTTTGTCAGGAAAAAATTCTATGCTTGGTGTCAATGAAGTGCTCATTGTGGGGCACATGTGCGGGCCATATGGTAGGAAACCTTGTCCAACAAAGGTAGATGCCATCCAAAGAATGAAAGAAACATGCACTAGCATCACTGAGGCTAGAAGGTTTCCAAGAGCTTGTGTCTTTTATGTTATTTGGATTCCACATTATGCACATGTAGCTGATCATCTTTATCAGTTGCTTAGAAAGAATCAAAAGTTTAAATGGATAGAAGCACATGTAAAAGCCATGAAAAAGCTAAAGGAGTTGCTCCAGTTAGCACCAACTTTGAGAAAGGTAGACTATGAGTGTCAAAGGCCGGTAATTGTGACAGTAGACACCAGTCCTACAGGGATTGGATGGGCAATAGGGCAAGATGATGGATAAGGGCGCATGTATATGGTAAGATTTGGAGCAAAGGTACTAAGTGCTCGCCAAAGAAATTGTCCCACAGATAAAGAGAGAGCTATGGGGTATGGTTACAGCCTTGGAAAATGGGAAAGAGTACCTAATTGGTGCATGTGTGGTTGTAGAAATAGATTGTCTACCACTTCTTGGGATGATTACAAGCTTCTCAACGCCAAATATTGCTATATTGTGGTGGATTTCCTACATTAAGTCCTTAAATCCCAAGTTTAAGCACATTGCAGATAAAGACAATACAGTGGAATATATTCTATCAAGGGCAAGGTATGAAGATGAGTCGATCACAAATGATTAACGAGGGAGATGTTGTAGGCACAAAGTTCTATTCTATCTCTCACGTGAAAGGTAACAATGTATGCATGATCAATTCACTTGAATTTTTCTTGAAAGATATTTATGAAGGTGGCTTCTTATAGGAAGCTACTTGAGTACTCTAGCAAAACAGGATGATTGGTCTAAACAAGAATTCAAGAGGATACGCACGAAAGCATATGGGTACTTTTTGAGGGATAGTTACTTGTGGAAGCATCCAAAACAAAAGGGTGCTACAACACAACGAGTTATATGTAAAAAAGAGACTCAAGTATAGCTCATGCAAGAGTTTTATGAGAGTCTATGGGCTGGACACAGGAGTGTGTGGGCAACCTTCTCCAAGTTGAAAGAAAAATACTGGTAGAAGGGTATGTATAAATATGTATCTCTATTTGTAGAGTCATGACATCATGATGGATTGCACCCTACATATCCACCAGCCATGCACTATAAATGGGTTGTGGATCTAGTCACAATGCCTTTAGGACTTTAGCAGATGAGATACTTGGTTCTTGCATGAGAGGACCTAACTAACTAGGTTGAAGGAGGAGGATTAAGAGCTAAAACCACAGAATCTGTGTGCAAATTCCTTCTTGATGAGGTGATTTGCCTTTATGATTATGTGGGGAAGATCATTGTAGGTAGAGGTGAGCTAGATGCCGAGGAAACAAGGGAGTTCTTTTTCAGATTAGGAATCAAGCTTTCTCTTACTACAACCTACAACTCTGAAGGCAATGGAAAGAGTGAAAGAGGGCATCCTCCTATCATCAAAGATTTGGCCAAGGCTTGTGAAGGAAGAGTTGGTGAGTGGCCAAAACTGTTACCATATGCTTTATGGGCTGATTGTACAACACATAGCTCAGTAATTGGCTATATGCCTACGGAGCTAATGTATGGTCAAAATCCAGTGACGTCCATTGAAGATACAATTCCTACATGGAATGTACTAACTTGGCAAGAGGGCCTTAGCAAGGAAGAGCTCCTTGCATTGCGCATAAGGCAACTAGAGAGAAGACCTAGAGACATTGAGGCTACAAAAGAACGACTCAAAAATGCAAGGTTGAAAAACAAGGACTACTTTGATAAGCGACATCGGCTCATGAGAAAAGAAATTGACAAAGGTGACTGGGTTTTAGCGTATGATAGTAGCCTTGATAATCAACACACAGTCATGCATAAGTTCTCAAAAAGATGGTTTGGACCATATGTTGTAAAGCATGTGCATGAAAATTCTACTTAGAGCTTGTCTGAACTAGATGGTACAGAAGTAAAGATTTCCATTGCAGGAAAAAGTATCAAAATGTTTAAGAGAAGAGGAGACAATGATCCGGAAGATGTTGAAGGGGAGGAAGAGCAAAACACATGTGAAGATCAAAGTGAATATAAAGCTTTGGAGTCATCCACTGAAGAAGAAAGCAAGGAAGATGTACAAGAGGGTTGATCTTACAAAGAGAGAATGTGGCACATACCTGAGGATGTGCAGGTTTAAAGGGGGTGAATGTCGTGTTGTGACACGTACATAATAGTGGGAAAGCATGCTACAAGATCTATCTTGTAACTTTTTGGATACATAATTATATTTCCTATAATGTCCATATGCATGTATAAGTAGTATAATAAGATTTATATCTCATCCTATTATTTATCTCAAGGGTAACATATTCTTACTTTACAATCAAAAAGTACTATGGAAAAAGCATCAATAGCTCCGCCTCTTTAACTTGGGACAAAAAGCATTGATTCTTTATTATTACTAGCTCATTATCATTTCACACCCTAGATAGATCCTATATCTAGGGTAAATTCCAATATATATATATTCTATGTATTTTTCATAGTTTTCTTATATTTCTTTTTAAATAGCTACTAGGGAGGAATCAAATCCTAGTGGGACACTAGTGGCATGATTTTCAAAGATACACTTATTTTAATGCATTATTATAAGAATGATTACAAAACTTTGTCAAGAAGCAATGTCATGCTTTCATATTGCATGAAGTATCCATTGGAATCAAATGAAAGTCTAAGCTAAGGGGACCAGAAGAAGACTTTTGCTGCCAAAACTGTACCCTATATTTGATGATTTTTTAACACAAGGTTCCAATCCGAATTAGGAAAAGTATATAAAATGGAAAACGTAGCTACTGAGCTGAAGTTTTTGCTCCTTTTTTTTCTTTGTTTTCTGGAGCCATAGCTGCGGAGATATGATCAAAATATTGGACCCTAGTCTACTCAAATCATGTAGGGACAGCACATTTCCAACTTTTTCAGTTTCTATTCACAATGGATCTTCTCTTCTTGTGGAAACCCTTGGGGGTTCCCTTCACCTATAAAAGGGGACCTCTTCTTACTTGAAAACCATTCAAGCCATTAATGAGAGAAATTCATGAGAAAGTGAGTAGTAATGCCTAATTGTACTTAGCCATTAACATAAGCATAAGCGTACACTTTCTCCTAGAAGAAGACTAGCCATCCTTGTAAGCTATCATTGGAAGATCAACTCTAGTCAAAGAAGGTCTTGGACTTGGTGTATCAATCAAAGTTGGATTCTTCCTTCTTCTTCTCTCTCCATCAAAAATGGTGCCGAAGGGTTTGTCAAGTAAGATGTGTTCTACATTGATATTTTGTTGATTTCTTGTTGTTTTCTTTTCATCTCTAATCCAACATATATGCATCCAATCTCATCGCCTTAACCAAACCTATCTCTATCACTTTTAGAAATTTATTCTCTCTACAAATTCTAGGTTCTCCTTGCTACAGGTACATCTCTCCCCGCAGTATCCTTATTGCCTACGGGCAAGAATAGGGCTTGGGAGGGAAACTTCTCATCTCTTCACCTCTCTCATATCTAAATTTTGTACATACTAGAGTCATCCTCGATGAATAACCTGCATGATGAGAATTTCTATCGCTTCCACTCTGTGTGGTCTATTAGAATTAACGTATGGATTAGCCATAAAATACACTTTCAACAACGTATAGTGTTTCTCTTTGGCCCAGAAAGGCTCAATGAAATACGTCTTTCACCAGATCCCATCATACTACCTCTTATAGACTATAAATTTTCTTGTGATGTAAGTGTAGTTATCTTTCTATGAACCAAGAGGTTTGTACACATAATTAATACCAATCACTATACAAAACATATATATTATGATGAGCACAAAACTACAATTCCAAAGAACAATTCGTAGCGTATTTGGTTGGCAAAGATTGAACGCCATTAACTCATCTATTAACCCTTTCATATTATTCATGATACGATATGACCATAGCCTTAATGTTTTATCTTTGTGTTGTTTTGATATTCTCTTTTGTGTTCTTTCTTTGTTTCTGTGAGACAAGAGAGAAAGAATGAAGCTTCTTTGATTGCATTTCCTTACAAACCCTATACTTCAAGGCATCTATGGTTTAACTCCTTTATATAGTTTTTGGAGTTCTCTCACAAACTCTCACAGCCAAGATCCCGATGCGTTCCTGGCAAGATCGCAAATTTCTCGACACCATGGTGGGAGAGAGAGAGAGAGAGAGAGAGAGAGAGAGAGAGAGAGAGAGAGAGAGAGAGAGAGAGAGAGAGAGAGAGAGAGAGAGAGGAGGAGGAGGAGGAGGAGGAGGAGGAGGAAGGGCCACAAGCTTGGCATGGCGGGTCTGCCTTGTCAAAGTGTTAGCAGGACTACTCAAGATCTGTGGATGAAGGGCTAAAAATGCACCATTTGTGGCCCATCAAATGACCGGGGAATTGCCGAGCCCTCCAGTGGTGTTGCCATGCTTTGACTAGAGGAAAGAGAAACTTTTTTTTCTTGATTTTTAAAAACCGACTATCATTAACCCTCCCCTTTTGGCTAGAGGCATTCACATCTCTAGCCCTGCCTTTAATCCTTATTTAGCTGATCTATAGGAGCCGATATCGAGTTGCCTTCGGAATTATCTATTCTATTTGGCCGTTGGTGAGATTTCTTGGATATCCCTAAATCTGTAACATGTCCCGGATGATAGCCTGTTCCTTGGAATAGTGTGGTCCAATTAAATGGGATCCCATGGCTTCTAGAACTTTATGCCAGTGTCCTCCTGGATCCCAAGTGAAGAATATGATCATTATCTGCACTGTCTGAACAATAAAATTTACATGCCAAATAGGACCAAATTGGTAACCACTAGTAGCAAGAGGAAAAATGAACATCTTGGCTCCTGCAAAGGCAGAACTGAAAATTATGATTCCCAATAGTGTGCCAAGAATCCACCATATATGGCCGCCTTGTTGGTATGGTGAGCTCCAGTTGTCTTCAAAATCTTGCTTACTACCGCAAGTGGAAAAGCCAACAAGCATACCATGCTCCTCTTGGGTGTGCTTAAACATGTCAGTTGTCTTTTCTGATGTTGATAGTAAGTCACATACCTTGCGGCTTAAATACAAGCATAATCCACTCACCTCTCTCCAAAGAGAGGATGCACTATTTGTAAAAAAATGCACCAAATTTGGGATGAGGCCTTCATTCATGCATTTTATCAAAAACCATTTTTCTATCCATGCATCCTTAACTTTTATCTCCATGATGATCTTACCTCTATATGTCCTAGTGGTTAACCATAGCCATAGGTCTGATGCATCCCATGCAAACATAATGCTGTGTTGTTAGAAGTCTGGAACCACCTTAAAAGGTTGGCAACATGTTGATCATAAAACTTACTCTAAACACCCTCACATAAACTGGAGGCATTACCCATATCCAAGTTTATAACACCTTTCAGTAAACTAGAGGAATTACCCATCTCCAAGTCTATGACACTACACAATAAAGTCTTGTTTGGCTACCAAGCCTCTCGAACAATATCCAGCTCCAACAATAAAGTCTTGTTCGGTTACAAAGCCTCTGGAACAATATCCAGCTCCAAACCTTCATTCATACTTACCACTTTTTAAAGGTCCTCTGGTGAAACTTCCTTGATATAGGATGCCTTCAGCTTGTACATTTTTCTTGGTCCATGCTGGTGCAAAGACTTTTGTTTTCAAAGCCCTTCCCTTTGCTTTTGATACGTTATCCATCTTCTGCAAATCCTTGCTAGCAGGCTGGTCTTCCTCTTCTCTTGTATCTTCCATGCTCTTTGCATTCCTCTTACTCTCACGAGGATTGATCAACACTTTATGCCTTCTTACCCTTACTGCCGAATGCTCTCAATTGATCGCTTTGGTGTCTATTTCATCCAAGGTTAGGGATGTACTAACATTTGTAACACGACTTTCTTGACTTACCTCCCTCACTAGGGTAGCATATTTTGATTCTTTAACCTCTTGTTCCATTGTTTTAGTCCTTTGAACAACTTCTCGCTTGACCCTTATTCTGTTATCTTCATCTTGACCTCTTTTGCAAGACCAATGAAACTTAGTGTGCGGATGCCAATTGGTGGTGGGCATAGGATGAGTGTAAGTGGTGATTGTGGTGGCGGTTGCATTGGTGGATGAAAGAATTGAAATGGTGGGAATGACTGTCATTGCACAGCTGGTGGTGGGATTGGTTGCCTGGGTGGCCGTGGCCTCGCCCTTGGTGGAGAAATATGATTCTACCTTCCTCCTCTATTGAAGTTTTTCCTTCTTGGATGTGGGTAGTAATACATGCCATGACCGTCCTCCCCACAATTGTAGCAATGGTATTCTTGGTTTTGCCTTCGTTGTCCCCTCCCTTGCTCGGGATTTTGGACAAGTGCATTCCTTGCTGGACCAAATGCACAGATAGACTTTCAAGCTAAGTAGTGATGCGACTCAACAGGTCTTGCTGCTCTTCTGATGCCTCTTGTGGTTGGGTTCTTTGAGCGAATTTTGTAATCACTAGGGTTAGTCGGATTGAGCTTGATTCCTCTGACTCTTTGACTCTTGCTTGCATGTGCATCTTCTTGTCTTTAAGGTGGGCTACTTCTACTATGAACTCATACATTACAAGGAATCTCCCCTTCACCTTATCTTTAAGCGGCGACCACATGCCAGCAATGAAACGGTCCTTCTTCAAGAAATTAAGCGCTCCTTCACCTTCCTTCAGTGAGGCAGCCCATCACTCCCACAAATCCACAAACCTGGATTTGTAAGTGGCATACTCTAGCAAACTTCCCTGCTTTAACTCGATCAGCAGTTTCCATAGCTTTTCTGAGGTTGTGCCTCCACCAAACCTCTTCACAAAGGCAACACTTAGTACGTCCCATGCATTCTTGGTAGCTTGGGGCAAAGAATTGTACCAAGACTTTTCCTCTACTTTCATTAGTAGAGGAAAGATTCGTAGTCGTGAGGCATCATCATCCTTGTTGGAAACCACACAAGAGATGTCAAAGTCATTCAAAAAATTGGTGGTGATGTCTTCTCCTTTTTTTCCACTGAATGTGGGAAAAGAGACACCTGCCACGGTGGTAAATCAATGAGCAAGAAATTACAAACCTCTTTTTTTATTTTTTGTTTGTATTTTTTTAATGTCACAAATGGCTCAACAACTATAATGGCTTTCTTACAGGGTTGGGTGGATAAATTTAAACAGGAGCTAAGAGGGTCACAAAGCTAGAATAGAATAAAAATGCTTACATCAAAAGAGTGATAATAATCAAGAAGGGGTAAGATGATGGGACGTGGAGATCTTTCATCAAGCATTTTTGCTCCAAATAGGAAAACAATCTTTTGCCGGTAGAATATCTTCCTATCAATATATACATTTACATGCATGTGCTACAATAAAAGAAAAGGAAAGACTTCTAGCCTATTGTTATTATCCATGTCGGGTGTAGGGAACTGAGTACTAGAGTTGCATACCTTAAGTGTTGACAAGGTGACACCTTCACCACATGCCTCTAACTCCTGTTGAAGTCCGCACAATCCTCCATATTAGGTTCAAAATAGACTAGGCAAGAAGAGTCTACCTCAATGGGCTTTTCATTTTGCATGCGAGGGCAGCGCTTGGGTGGATGCACTTCACTTGAACCCTCTAGGCCTAGAGAGAGCGTAGGCCCTATTGCGTCCACCAAATGCTTTAGGCTTTGTGGTTTGGACTTTGTGATTGATGTAGCTGAGGACTCTTCTCTGATCGTTGGATAGAAAACACTTACTGCTACACAAAATTTGATTGACGTGAGAGTGCTGCGGTTTTTAGAAGCAAAAATCACCATTCTTTCTTCACCTCCTATATTGGCACTCATTGATAGAATGCTTTGGTTGACAAGAGTGATAACATTTTGTAGCCCTCCCACTTGATGCTCTTGATTTGCGGTTAGCATGAGCAATGCGAGATGGAGAGCTTACCTCTTGGATATTGATGATGCTACAACCTAGCAGTAGCACTTTGAGGAAGGCGATCAGTCCTTCTTTAGTCTCTTCTTCTTACGTTCTCCAATTGGACAATTCTTGCAGCCATTCATCCGTGATTGATGACGTGCATCATTTTAGTCTTGTAAGATGAAGGTTTTCGAGAAGCCCTCCTCCATGGGGCCACCAAGCGACAAGATTTTTGTCATTGGGAGATGAAGAGCAAAGAGATACTTGGTAGAAAAGGTTATTGGATCTACGATGTCTGCAATTGGAAAGAGTTTTGGCTTGAAGCTACTATGAGGAAGTGTCAAAGAAATCTCATAGAAAGGATAATGAATGTGTGAACGATAGGGAAATTGAAAAGGGTGATCTTGTGTTGCGATTCAATAGTAAGTTGGACAATACTTTTCAAAAAAAGTTTCAAATTAAGTGGGAAGGTCCTTTTACTGTTGTGAACAAGTTTGACAATGGGACATATCAGATGGCAAATTTGGGTGGTGTACAACATATCATGTTAATGGTTACAGGTTGAAGAAATATCTGCCATGTTTGATGACAATTGTAACAGATGAGATTCTATCAATGGAGTAGATCTCCACATTTTTCAAAAGAATAAAAATTCTTTCAAAACATATTAAGGCACAAGTAAAGGGTGAGTTTAGGAAATGAAAAGACAGATGAAGGTGAAAAAGTCAAAATTCAAATGAAGGTGGAAAGTCAAAAGACCTTTTGTACCCATATAAATAGGTCTTTTTCTTCTCTTTCATTTTTCCCTTAGCGTTTGCTTATCCTCTTTAGAATTTTCTTTGCTCTCTCTCTCTCTCTCTCTCTCTCTCTCTCTCTCTCACTCTCACGTGCGCACACAATTTTATATCCGTTCTTTTGAGGTAATATTGTTGAAAACCTATGTGATTTGCTGAGTGTTACCATGCACCGAGTGAATTTTTCTGAGCAAGGACAAACCCGAGCAAGTGTTTGTACACGATATGGTAAATTTTCTTGTCAACAAAATATTTATCATTTGTTATATATTCATGAACCACGACAAAAAGGGTTATCAATGGATAGAATACCTCCTAAATTCCAAAAGATCAAAGTTTACTTTTAAGAAAATAAACATTGAACCAAGTAGTTGGCCAGTTGACGGTAAGCGAAAAAGGAGAAATTTCGCCCCAATATGGAGAAAAATAGTGTAAAGCCCCAAAATATAAGCTTAATTTTCTTAAACTTTCTCTTGGAAAATTCAAGGAATTTGTATGTTTGGAAAAATGTTTTTTTCTGAACAGTCGTCCCTACAAACGTTCTTGGTGAACACTGCCTCGCAACATGTAATTTCTCTTTGTCGAAAAAAGAACGATGGAGACTAGCTTAGCTCTCTCTCTCTCTCTCTCTCTCTCTCTCTCTCTCTCTCTCTCTCTCTCTTTCACACTAGTCGCTCTTATATCTAATTAGCTTGAATCTTTGTAGATTCTTCTACCTCCTTACACCAAGGCGCATATGAAGCAAAATTCTCATGCGATGTTACTAGGAGTTGAACTCGCCACCGATCGAAAAGCTAGCGATCCAATTTAGCTAGCTAATCCGCCACATTGGTAATGCTGCTCGGTTCACGACACTTTTCATATTAAAAAAAAAGAAGTTTTCATATTTCTCCACCCTTTCCTACAAAATCTGTTGCATGTCCTGCATGCCCATGGTGCCTGCAGCTGTCCTATCGTTGGATCGTCGTCTTGACTCCCTTGCACGCTCAACTGTTGTCAATTCCTCACATTTCACTTTTTTCCTTCAAAAAAAGAGAGTATCCCTGCAAGATTCCTTCTAGTAAGCTATTTTTCAAAATTGTTAGCACATATTTGGCTCACTTCTATATTCAATTCTACATTAGACCTTCCGAATCTCATCCCTCCTACTTAGGGAGACCTTAGCATTCCCAACAAACCAAGTTGCAAGCGATGTCAATTTGTAGACTTAAGTGCTACGACCACTGTACCTGTTGCATCTTGTTTAACTTGCAATTTTTTTTATAAACTCCAATCTGCCAATCGGTACTCACTCTCTGCTTGATTCTTGTCTTTAACGATTTAAAATGAATTGCGGGCACATACTCTAAATTGACGAGGCATACCGGCACTCTTCCCCCTCGTCTTTCCGACACGGCGCGCTTCAACCCCACGACGGGCAAATGGGAAAAGTAAAATCTGCGTCTTCCTAGTCCAGTCGCCCTAACAATCTCTCTCTCTCTCTCTCTCTCTCTCTCTCTCTCTCTCTCTCTCTCTCTCTAGGCTCCCTCTCACTTCCCTCCTCACCCGACCTATGCAGCTCTCCAGCCCAGCACCCTCCCGGACAAGTGATTGTGTCGCTCTATTAGAGAGAGAGAGAGAGAGAGAGAGAGAGAGAGAGAGAGCGAGAGAGAGAGAGAGAGAGAGAGAGAACGAGCTGCTCTGTCCATTGCCAATCCTGCTTCCCCAAGCCCTTGCATGTCTTCAAACCTCCCCCTCCTTCGTCAATTACTTCAAACCCCCCTCCTTGGTCACTTACTACAGCTCCCCACGCTCCGATCCCTGAAACCTCTCACTGCGTTGACGACAACCCTCATCTCCAACATATGCTTGCTGCAGGACAGAGAGAGAGAGAGAGAGAGAGAGAGAGAGGGCAGTCGCCCGAGTCCCTACCCCCACAACTCATGCCAAAGCTCGCTGAGAGAAAGACGGCAGTCTCTCGACCCTGTCACCTACCCCGACACGCCCACTCAAAAAAATTGATGCCTGCTCTGCGGATTGTAGCAACGATAGAAGCATTGCCGTCGCATGCAGCGCTTCATCAGGAAGACACTGCACATGCCCGCACTAGGCACGCTATTTAAAAACAATCATACTCTTTCAGTTAAAAAAAAAACTCTCTGAAAGAGCGCACGCCGGTGCGCGCTCTTTCAGAGAGTTTTTTTTTTAACTAAGAGGGAGGGAGGGAGGGAGGGAGGACTTCCAGCGCCCATAGCAAGGCTAGTGCAATGGTGGCGGAGGTGTACGTGACAGTTCGTCCATTGGGGCAAAAAGCTCATGGATGGATAGAGTCGAAGCATGCTACCTCGGGGAGTATGTCTGTTTAACAAGATAAAGGGCGCAAATGATTGCAGCGCTGGCATCTTCCTGGATGGCTTAGCCTAGCATCATAAAGTATAGATATGGTTGGTCAAGGATCAATTCCCATACTCCCATTTGTTGAGGGTTAGAGAAGGAGCAACAGAGAAATTCCTCGAAGAGATTACAAGGAAACTCAATGATATTTGAATAAATGCAGAAGGTGTGAGTAGTATGTCTCATGCAATGGTGGAAAAAGGAAGACAATGATCACTGGCAGGCTCCCTGTGAAGTCAGATGTGGTAGTGGCATGGACCTTCGACAATAGCATGTGCTCAGAAAATTATTTTTTCTACTTCTAGAGGTTGACTCTTTGGACATCATGAGGGATCTGGTCAGATGGTTAGTGTGAGAGTCTTTGAGAGGGTCTCCTGGTTGTGCGATCAAATCCCTGTGCTCAAATCACCTTTTATCCCAGGTTGCCTTGGAATGAGGAAAGTGAGGAATCTGCAAAGAAAGTCAATATAATAACAAAGCTAACAGTATGTACAATTATGCTTGGTCGTTTTTTTCGATAATTTCAACTGTCTGATAATATCAAATTGGATGATGTGAAAGATGTAACTAAAGCTAGTGTGCTAACCATCACTATCCCTAAGAGACACCAGGTGAAATCCACCGTTAGAAATGTGCATGTTATAAGCAAGCTTTAACAAACCTTGCGACTTATTTAATCTACTGCTTGCTGTTGTTGCTTACTTCATCAGCAAAAATGTAAAAGGGAAATGGTATAGAGGCCTGAAGAAAATAGAGAAAATCGTAGAGACGGACCCACTTCCTGTTGCCATGTGGCAGTTTTGAGACACGGCTCACTCCATTATTATAGTTAGAGTTAGAAGTTGCCAAAAAATCCTTTCAGCATAAGGGCATCGCACATTGGGTTATTAATCTGGGTCGAGGCATGATGGACAAGTCAGAAGACTAGGAATCCCAAGTAGTCTAGGAACTTCGGGGAGTGCTCATATGAACATGGAAAATTTAAGAGAAGGTTTTTCCACTAAATCTCTCTAAAATTTTTAGGTTTTCTCACCTTCTACTTTGAATTTTGAAGATAGATCTCAAAATTTATAAATGGAAATACACTAAACCTAAGTTTCTTTTGTTTATCAACATGGTTGGGTGAAAGATAACTTTCATGGGGAGAAGTTGTCATAAGAAAAGTGTTCATAACTTTATCCTCCTTGCATACTCTTTTATTAAAGCACTCCTTATAATCCCCCACCATTACCACCTCCCTTTACACCTTTGTCACCACCATCTTTTTGGCAGCACCACCAACTTTCCCACCCCCTCGATGGTAGGATTCATATGATGGTTTGACCGAAAATTTAATATATACCATGATGTGGAGTTCTCAAAAGAATGACCTTATTTCAGTAATAGAATTATTTTTAAGTTCCCATAGTTTTTTCTAGAGTAACTTAAAAATGCATAGTATGGTATCGTACATCAACCCATAATAACTTGAGGTAGAGTGAGAGAGAGGAGAAGAAGAAGAAGTGAAGAGATCCCAAACTCTCCTTATTCATGAGATTTGTTTCACTGGCAACAACCTTACCTTTTTAGTGTAAAGTTCGTATTTTAACCCTTCAATTGGGGAATAGTTTTTCATCACCCTTTTTATGGAAGCAATGGAGCTATGACAAATTGCAATCATGGTATACATACACCAATGTGTCATATGTGATGCTTAATGTATAATAAATACCAAAATTGTTAACAAGCTCTATGAGGTCCTTCGTGTAAGGAGGTAGGAATATGAGATTTATATCCAACAAGGATCAATGGCGGTAGCAAATTGCAATGAGCTTCCAATATTTGAGGGAAACGACTTCCAAGGAGAGGAATATCCACATGCCATTGTAATGGTTCCAAGTGTTCTAGCCCATCAAAGGAAACACTCTACCCAAACCTTGTTGAAAGGGTTTTGTCGGTCAAAACTTTGTGGTTGATTTACAATTAAAAAATAGGTGCAATCTTGAATTATTTTTTTGTTGTTGTGCTTGAAGTCACCTAAGAAATCATGTTTGGTTTTTGTTTCTATATGTGCCTTGCCCTATCTCGCTCATTCTAGGGATTGCTCGAAAAATCTCGCTCGAGCTTTGAGATTCCTCTGATTTATCATTGCCTGTTATTATCTATTATAAACTAAGGCCTCATTTTTCTTGCTGTTGAGAGGAATATTTGAATTAAGAATAGCTTTTAATTTTTTTGAAGAAATTGGAAATACCTTTTAATTTTTGGATGAAGACAGTGTGAAGACATGTGAAAATGTTAATGAGGTTTCTAGGAATGAGTTCTGCTTGTCATGAATGATCAAGCAGGCTAGGGGGGTTTGGCAAGCTATGTCATGAATACTTTGGATGATCACAAAGTCATTAGATCATGCCAAAAATCTCGCTAACTAGCCTCATATATATATGTGTATATAGTGATTCGAGTCTTGCGGAGTGACCATGTAAAACTTCATGTACAAAGGTTTGGTTTTTCCGGGCTTGGGTACTAGTGTTTTGGGTTTTTCGAGTCCCCAAAACATGTATTTTAACAAGTATTTATAGCTTGTGAATTGGACTTGTACATCATGAGTTATGTGCGTCCAAAGTGGGCGGGGTCTGGACTTAGGAAGTGGTTGCAGTTTTCATGGGACAAAGGAAACTAGGCCAACTTGATGATCTAAAATTATAAAAGATGAGATTTTAAATTTTTGGAGATAGCCAAAGAAATGGGATGTGAGCAGTGCTTTATGGCGTCGCATTTGGTGGCTGGAGCGGTGCACTATGCTCCTAAGAAGTTGGTCCTGAGAAGGGATCAAGCTGGAAATTTTATGTGGGGAGAGAGGGAGTTGGAGAAGTGCAAGAGGAGGATGCCATGTGGCACTGGGATTATCCTACATGAGAAGGGGAAAGGAGGAAATGGAGGGTATAAGGGGACAATGGTTTTCCCATTGGGGTGTAACACTTGAGAGGATCTTGGGAGAAGCTTGGCTATGGGGGCTTGTGGACTCTTGAGGGAGAAGGGGCGCCATTTTGAGCTCCCACTGAGCTGCCCAAGCGCTTGGCCATAAGTTTTGGTCCCAGAAAGGCAACAGAAGTGGAAACAACCCCATGGAGTGATAAAAGTAAGGTTTTTTTAGTCTTAATACCGTGAATAACCACCACATACACTATATCTTTCAAAGCCAGCCACGACATCCAAAAGATGATCAATGAAAGGTAATGGATACGGATATTTCTTGGTCACTGCATTTAATGGTTTATAATTAGCACAAACTCTCAAACGCCCATCTTTCTTTGGAGTGACGACTGCAGGGCTCACCCATTCAGCATTATCAACTAGCACAATGAACCCTCCATCCAAAAGTTTATCGACTTCTTCCTTTAAAGCATTCATTTGGTCCTTACCCACATTAGGATACAACTGAGAACATGGATGTGCAATGTCTAATAATAAGTGTTTGTGTGCAGGTTGTGCCACTATTTCCCATGGCATCACCATGTACTCGACGACCTAGGAGTGTCACTGACTCCATTTCATGCAGCAATGTATAAGACGACAATGGATATTGGGTGACAATGGAGTTAAAACAAATGGAGTGGGTGACAATGTAGCCCAGCTCAAGAGGTGCACACAAGGTCTCAAGGATACACATGGCTTCTCGAGCACAATTGGAAGGGAAGAATCCACGAGGGACTCACTCTTTATACAAAATAGGATGCCACTTGCAAGAGGAAAAATTTGGTAAAACCCCTATATACGACTCATATTAGGGATTATGACCCCCCTTTCTACGCTTATACGACAATCAATGCAAAAAACTACTGTACCTCTATCTTACATAAAAATTCTATCTCTAACATGATCTAACTGAGTAAAACTAGTCAAAGAGCATGTAGCATAGTGACTAGAAACTTACTAAGGAACCATTTCTGTTGATATCTAGATGTACCTTCAATGTTTCTTAGTTTGACTTTCAAACTATGTGTCCATTCAGCCTGCACTCTAGCTACTTGTCCAATTCTGACCCATATAAATTACTCAAAAGACATGGTTATAAAGTTGTGCTAGGTTCTCCATGTATATTTGTATCTATACAAACTCTTTATAGATTTCCTTTCTCAACAAATGAACTATAATCACAAAACAAGCAATTGATACAAAGCAGTGATGGTTCTTGCATGTATCTTTGTATCTATTGACTCACAAGTTTGAGGGAAGGCTCTTTTGGGAAGTCATGATTTTGAAACACAAAAACTTCCTCTCACTTTTCCTTTTTATCACTTCTCCACCCCCCCCCCCCCCTAAATATGATACCCCCTCCCTTGTTTTTCAGCTTGGGAGATAAATTATTGGGGGCTTGCCTCTAACTTATATGCTTATGTAACTTGTTAAAAAAAACCCCTCCCATGCACTTACGTGGTGGGATAAATTTTCCATGGTGAATCCCCTGGGGAAGAATCATGGAGTTCAAGAAAACATAGGATGGCAAGAGGCTTGCAAAGGTGGAGCATATGTATGTTGCTTCACAACTGAAGCTAGAGACAGGAGTGGCTCCATCCAGGTTTCCTGCATATTGTAATTTTTACTCCTCTTGCAAGTTTTTTGATTATCTATTTGGTATTTGTTAGAAGCTGGACACACCCTACGGAAATTGACTGCTCGACAGATTATCATTTTTTGTAATTATTCATTTATTGAGAAAACCCGACATTTCACCTTGTAAATATTGGGGCTTACAGAAGTTTTCAGATTGTATCCCAGTTTTGACATTTAGATTGAGTAGATGGTTAATTTGGAACATTAGGGTTTGATAATTGTAAGGTATTTATACCACTTCTTGACCTTAATGAAAAACCTTTGTCCTTTTAAAAGGTTTTGAAGTCTGTGAGTGAGCGTACTGTGTACGAGAGAGAGTGAGAGCTTCATCTTGACGCTACGCGCATATCGGTGGTCAGAATCGAGTGCGAAGAAGTGCAGCGTGTTGCCCCAAATGAGAGCTACGCGCCGATAGCTACATTGCGCGTGTACAGTCCGGTTTTACAAGCTCCATCTACGAGCTTCATCTGTTGATTCCGTGAGCATACGTTGTCCGATTTTGTATTGCAGCATATCCACGCATTCGCATTGAGTAGAGCTACACATTAGGCACTTTAGATTTTGGAAACAAAGACCTGCAAATTTCGGCCAGATATCCTATGTGATTTTGCACAGGGTGTTTTGGGTTGGGGTTTTGGTACAGAGACCTTAGGGAGAGCGACCTATTGGTGTTAGTAGGATCTCCTTCAAGTTCTGTGGTGTTTCCAGATTGTTTGATGGGTGTTCGGCTCTAAAAAGCGTTGTAGGAGGTTTACTCTTATGCACTCCTGAAGGCTGTGACTTAGACATTGGGTAGAGACCTCTGTAGGAATTAGTTAGGAGTCGGTCAAGTGTAGGTTGACACCCTATGCTTGCTTCCACGCGCCTACGGGTCAAGATTCATCCTTAGCTGACAAATCTTGTTAGGCGAGTTCTCGCTGTGCTGACGTCAGTCGCGGTGTAACCGTCCAACATTGGCGTCGTTGTCGGGGACGAAAACCTTAGGTACGTGACTGAGACTAGTCCTTGAGGATAGGGATTCTTTGTCTTTCCAAGAGTCTCATTTTACATTTAGATAGGATTAGAGGGTGCAGGACTCTCTAGGTCTTAGAGGGAGTCTAGGGAGCGTGTGTCTTGCCTAGATCCTTCGACTTAGGTAGATTTAGGTAGACTGAGATAGTTCTAGATATTAGTTGAGTAGAGAGTAGGAGTTTGAGTGGTAGAAGCGGTGAGAGGAGGGCTTGAGAGTCCGAAGAGTCCAGGAAGCAACCAAAACACCATTATCACCATTTCACATGATGAGTAGGAGTAGAGTAAGAAGGACATCATGATTCAGGATCTAGAGCACTTCATGCATGTATACTTGCTTATTGGATTCATCACAAGGCTGTAAAAGACGCAAAAGTGTTTTTGAAAGCTGAAGTGAAGTCTTAAAGTTACTGTGAGTGTTTCTCATAGAGCTGTAGAGCATCAAGAGCATTTCTGTCAGGAAAAAAAATAATTTTCAGCCAGGAGACATCCTACCCATAGGAACGGTCTATAAAGGCTAATCTGGTGGGAATTTCGGAATTTTGAGTTGACCAGTGTGTTCAGAAGGTAGGTTTTACCCTATTTTCACCTGGAAAGTGGAAATTTGACCATATCTTGACAGGATAAGGCCAGATAGATTGAAATTGCGAGACATCCTACCCAAATTGTGCCAAGGCACTATTTTAAGACCAAAACCATAGGAGGGATGCATGAGCATGATCTGCATGATATAGTGAGTGACTCAGAGAGGTTTCATCTCATTTGGGTGAGAAAAAATGGATTCTAAGCAGACTTCAACACTTTTGACTGAAAAAGGCTAGAACAACTAAAATTGGGGACTTTTCAAATCCAAACCAAAATCTAAGCATACCACTGGGTTGCTGACATCAAAGGGAAGTTGTGGGTCAAGTCTGGGGTCAAACAGACCAAAAAGACATCCTACGCGTAGGATGTCATCTGTGTGACATTGCACCCCAAACCTAATTTTGAGCATACCAAAGTGATAAGCACCTCAAGAGGAGTCTGTGCTTTGCATTTGAAGCCATTCTGAGCAAAAATATATGCTACGCGTAGGATGTCTCAAAGCAAGAAATTGAAGCTTGATACTAATTGTGGGAATAGCAAGGTGTTGAATAGCCTGAGACAAGCCTCCTAGTCAATTTTGGTCCAAATTGGAGTTGATTAGACTGATCAAGACTAACAACAGGCTGTCGAAATAGATTTCTGATCCATTGACCAGCTTATAGGTGTCCAAATCAAAAATTAAAAACAGTTGTGGACTCAGCATATCAAGCGGAATTCATAGTGCAAAAATCCAGGCAAAACAACACAGGAGACATCCGACGCGTAGGATGTCTACTTGGGTCTAATGAAGGGAAAATTTGACTGAGCTTATACAATGCGGTTCCATTTGGCTTAAGGGTTCCAGAACTTCTTTCAAAAGTGAATTTGGACCTTGTTTGACCTTTTTGACAGAGCAAAGACAGAATTCAGACTTTTCACATAAATTGACCAACATCCGAGCAAACCTAATCCAGAGCATCAGCAGTGTATAAAATACAGTAGTGGTTGAGGTTAACTCTCGAGTTATACCAATCATTACTAAGATCACCTCTAGCCGGTTAAATTCTTTGATTCGATTGCCTAAATTAGAACGCTTGTGTACAGGAATATTCAGCAGAAGCAAAGGAAGAAGTTCTGCGGAGACTGGTCCTTTGCCAGGTAAGTGGTTGGATTTGTGATAAATTGCATTGATAAGTTTGATGAATTTAAGATCAGGAAGATACATTTTTAGAGACCAAAAGGTGGCAGGTGACCAAGGTAGCTTAGTGTCCACCGAAGAGAGTGTAACTGAGGCAAGGCTATATCCACTAGCACCGATTATTGAGGAGGGTAGTGATACTGACACTTCATCAAACAAATCCTTCTTCATGATGGGTAGTCAACAGCCAGGAGGGTTCACCTATGATGGACCAATGCTAGGAGGAAGTACCTCCCTTAATCCTTTGAATGATTCCAAATTCACTGTGATCTTCGTAGAAGGAACAAACTTGGACTCAAGTGTATTTGTATTGAGGAAAGGCCGGCTCAGAGACTAGAGATAATTCAAGTCTATGATGATGGAGATAGATTCCGAGATGAAAAGGGGAACCACTATCTGATAGTTAGTAACCCTGAATATTACAACATATATGGAGATAACGTGGCGAAGGGGAAAATGGTTTCAGAAACTCAAGAACTGCCTCCAAACATTGATCGACCTGGAGCAATTTTTATGTATGATAAGAAAACAACCAGGGTCTCAACTTATAATGAAAATGTGGGAATTTACAAGCATGAGAGTGAGGGAATAGTCTCTTACTTTCACTTCAAAGAACCATACCCAACCGAGTTAAGCAAAGACAAGGTTCTTTACTTATTCTCTTATGAAATTGCAATGGGGAAGGATATAGTTTTTGTTGATAGGTACAGGCGAGAATACCAATGTATTCTCCCAGAGGAGGTAGAAAGGGAAAAAATTCCAGGAGCATCAACATATGCCCCCGTCGATGAAGTGCCAAGAGCCACCTACACCCCTAGCAAGTCGACAAATCCCTTCTCAAAGGAGTATGATGTGACCTCACATTCCACCCGACCTCAGACATTCAACAACGAAAACCAAACAGCAACTCATCCATCATTGCAGGCATGGCTTCAACAAAGTGCAACATTAGAGCAAGACCAAAATCAAGATGGTTATCAAGCCGCATGAGGGCTAAGGGATTTGCAAGAACCACCACTCTATTCAACGATCAAGCAGAGAGTAAGCCAAAAACTCAAGGGTCAACAGAGCCTGGGAGACCACCCATAGAACGAGTTCGAAGAGATGAACCATCTCTTGCAAGAACTATTAGAAATTATGGCTTAGGAGCACCACTGGGAGAGAAACCATCCTACTACAGAAGACTTGAGGAGGTATATAGACTAGGACGTGGAGATCCAATGATGAGATTTGTAGACCATCGTAGAATTAGACCTTCTCAAGTGCAAAAATGGGTAAACAAGAAATACACAGGAAACGGAGATCCGAGAGATCATGTAGCAGCCTTTGTGCATGTAATTAGAGCGGAAGAGGTGTTAGATTTCCCTACCCAATTTGCAGGGTTTGGTCCAACCCTAGAGGATGACGCTGCTACTTGGTTTGATTCTGTGGAGCGTAGAGACTTTGATTCTATGGAGAAGGTGTTTGACGAGTTTATCGAGGAATTCTCACAAAGGGGGATAGCTCATAATACGGTTTCACAAATCCATAAATTCAAACAGAAAGACGGGGAATCTATGAAAAAGGCATCCCTAAGACTAAAGAGATATGTTAAGTTCTAGCCTGTGGAAGAACTGCCTCAGTCCAGACTTATGCTTATATTTATCCAAGGACTAAGGAATGCAGATCTCCAGAAGGACTTACATATGAAGAGGAGAACGACGTTGAATGAGTTAACCAAGGAGGCTCTTTACCTTGTGGAAAGTTGTGCGGTCTACAAAGAGGGTGAGTTCAAGGATCTTGACGATGATTCATCCTCACAACAAAGTGGAAGCAAGTCTTCTAAGAAATCACCGAAAGGAGAGGTAGTTGTAAGCCAGGAGCAGCTTGTAGAGGAAGTGCTAAAAAAGATTAATTTGTACGCCAAACCCCAGGCTAAACAGCCCAAGTGGTGTGCTATTGAACAAAAATGGACAAACCATGGGAAGGAGGAATGTTATTATAACAAGGGATATGTGAGAGAGAGACCTTACGCTCCTCAAGCTCAGGTAGCATCTTCTCAAGTTCCATTGATGCCTAGGTATCAAGCACGCAACCTACCAAGACCTGTAGGTGTAGAAATAACACAACCAGTGTTGGGGCAACAACCATCACTACCAGGATTACGACCAGTCGGCATAAGATACACACCAACCGTAACAGAATCAGAAGAGAAGGATTTGGTGCCTACGCATGCATATTATGAAGATCCCAATGGATATGCGGCAAACCCTGTCTACTATCCACTGGAAAAACCCTCAACACCAGAACCATGGAGCATGATGGGAGGTGTAGGACCACCAACCGCTGCACAGGCAGCTGGAGAAGGAAGATATAGCTTGGATGAACGAACATTGTTGTTCATAGCCAATGGAGGCATTGGCGGATAGAGACATGCATACCAAAAAAGAGGAGCTCAAGGAGCACCTCAACAACCCAAGGGACCCTTCTACAAGCGTGGTGGAGACCATTGGCTAAGAGACTGTCCTCATGATGAAATCATTAGACTCAACGCATATTGCACCACGTGTGGAGTTACTCATTCCAGATTGCCCTAAGAACCCGAGCAAAGGATCAAAAACTACCTTGAACATGGTAGAAGCAGTGCCTTCCAGTGGGGGGTCAGAAAACGAGACAATCATACCTATTCAGGCAGTGACACGAGCCCAAGCTCAAAGAATGACGAACAAACCCATAATTGAAGAGCCAAAAACCGATGCCCCAAGTTCAGAAACAAAAAATCAGAGAAGCACTTGGAAAGCTAGAAAGGCGCGTATGAAAGCTAGGAAAGAACGAGAGCAAACAGCTCTATCTAAGGAGTTAAAACACACAAAGGATAGACTAGAGCGGCTAGAGGATCTAGCTAGCCTAAGCTCACACACTACGGCAACCATATCACCCAAGGAAAATAGCAGAATCCAAAAGTACAGGATCATGAGGATCAATACTAGTAGACAAGGTAAATGAGCAGTTAGATGCACTTCTAAAATCTTACGAAGCCAGACTCAAAAAGAACCAAACCCAAGAGCAAAGATGGATGACTTATCCATATGCTAAAATAGAAAAATAGAGGTTGGAAATGTGTAGAAAGATGATTGAAACAAATCAATCTTTGATAGAAAACCCGCTTGATAAACCTGCAAATGGGCATGAAGTACCAGCTCCAACCCCTATCAAACCAACTTTAGAGGAACAAGTAGAAACGAAGGAAAGACTCATGAATGCCTATGAGTCTAGTGGAGAGCCTATCATAGTGCCAAATACAACAGATGAAGCTAGTGATAGGTTCCATCCTAAAACATTGGCAGAAATGGGTAAGGATTGTAACGGTCTAGATGATCTGTGGAAGCAAATCTGTGAGGCCAACGAAGCTAACAGGGCGAGTTACCACATGAATAGCACGGGAAAAGAGAAAAATGAGACCTTACATCCTATTGAATAATTTGATGCAAGATCACAAATGAACTTTGATATACAATCACAAGGGGGAGACCAGGGATCAGTTAGTTCAAGGCACAACCAAACAGACTCGCTGAAAACTCTAGGAGAGTATGAAGCCAAGTCTCAGGTGAGAGCAATCGCATCTCAGAGACTTTCTTCTAACAAAGTGATGGATTCACAAGAATTTATTGAGTTATTGTCCACCCCGGTGGCATGCACAATCACATTAGCCGAACTCCTAAGGTTACGACCAAACATGTGGACCACAGTAGGCAAATGCATAGAAAAATTTGGAGTGAAAGACCCCACCTCGAAGCTTCAGGAAGGGATCAGAGAATTGGACAGGCCTCAACTAAACACTAGGCCAGTAGCTTTAAACAAGGTTGGAGAGTATTGTGAGGGAGAAGATGGAAACACCACGCTACCAGTAGAATTCCAAGGAGTAGTTTCCAAAGCTAATCTTGACAGTGGAGCAGAGTTGTAATCGCCACCATGGAAATCTGGAAAAAATGGGAAAAACCAGCTTTGAGAGCTCCTAGAATGAAATTGCAATTGGCAGATGGGTTCATGAAGAAACCTCTAGGACTCTTAGAAAAAGTGATTGTCACTTCGTGCGGAATCGAGTATGAGCATACGTTCACAATAGTCAATTTTGACAAAAAGAACAAGTACGAGATCATATTGGGAAGACCATTCATGAGACAATTAACGATGGTCCAGGATTGGGGTTACGACCACATATACCTCAGACATGGTGAGATAACAACCAAAATACACTTGAAAGACCATAGTTACAAGAATGTGAACCAGACACCAATGGAAGAGTTTGATTCAGCTACATTAGCAGGGTCGAAACTCCCGGAATGGTTAGGGCAACAAAAAGAGCTATGGATGTGCGGAGCTTCACATTGTGGGAGCTTAAAAAGAGAAGAATGCATCTTACAAAGAGCGATTGAGGAAAAGGATTATATTCCGGAACCTTTTCCTGAAGATGCCTTAGAACCTCTCGAATGGGAACACATACTAGCAACATTGGATGTCTGTACCATTACAGATAGTCCAACAACAAAAATTTTCGATAAGGATGGCTATGATGTGCTACCCTATTACATGGTAAGCATTATACACAGGGGGAGATGAGATTGTAGAACCACCAGAACAAGAAGAGTTTTATAACTTCTCTGAGCATCTGGAGGTAAATAACGATGCAGATAATGAGTGTTCAGACAACTCAAGTGAGAGTGGGGAGAAACAAGAGAAGATCAAATTTTATGATTTTGCTAATCATCACCCTAGACGCTGGAACGCTATAGGAGGAAACGAGCAGAAAACAAAGAGAGAGAGAACCTGATGCCCAAGATAAAAGATAAAACTCACTATCTAATGCTTGTCAAAGCAGAGGATTGTGTAAAAGATCAAAAATCAGGAAGATTCTCAAAAGTTCGAAGGGAAGGAACACGAGAGGAAATAAGACAAGTACGGAAAGCTAAAACAGAAACAAAATCACAAAAATCTCAAAAATCAAAAACAAAAACAACAAAAAACACAGAGTGGAACAAACTAGAGCGTAAACAGAAATACCAAGAACTGAAACGATCTTTACGAGAGGTATGGACTACTGAGGAAGATAGTGATGGTAAAGGGGAGTCAGAAAAGGGAAAAATGAATGTACCATCACACTATCGGAAATTTACCATCCATGACAGAAAAATCATCATGACACCACCAGTCAAGGGAAAAAACAAACCAGGAATCTTACGATGGGCCGAAAAATGTAAAAAGGATAGACCTCGCTGAACTAGGAGAGAAGCCTCAGCCGGTCTATAGAGCGTGAAGAAGAAGAACGTCTAACACAACTTCTCAAGAAGTATAAATATGTGTTCACATGGTCCTACAAAGACCTCAAGGGAGTTGATCCATCAATATGCCAACATACAATTCCATTGAAATCAGATGCAAAACCTAGCAAGCAGCGTCCTTATACATATAATGACACATTTGCTAAACGAATCAAAGAGGATATTGACAAGCTGATGGATGTTGAATTCATCTATGAAATTGAACATACAGATTGGGTGTCACCCATTGTGGTAGTACCCAAGAAGAATGGAAAACTACAAGTGTGTGTAAACCTCAAAAAGGTAAATGCAGCCACCATAAGGGATAATTATCCCTTGCCGATCACAGAACATGTACTTGAGAGGATGGCCGGGAAACGAGCTTATTCATGGGTTTTCAGGATACAACCAACTAAGACCATATTAGGTATTTTGGTAAAAATCTCACATTATGGGAATCTCCAAATCGACCGAATTCATGTAATTTGGGAATTTTCCACTTAAAGTGGGAAAAATTGAGGTGTGTGGCTAGTAAATAAAGTGAAAATCTCATAGGATTGTGGTGTTGATAAACACCAAAAGTCAAGAGGATGTACAACACATGGATTTGAATAATAACTATAAATTACATAAAACAAAGGAAGATACAAAAAAGATTTTGTTTACAAATTGACTAGTATAGTCACAATAGAAGCTCCACATAATTCTACTCCACATTTGATACCATATCTGAACTTTGATCCAAGTGTGGCTGATGTGCACGAGTGAGGCCTTCTTTGGCTTTTAGAGCATGTCTTTCTGGAATCTTTATTCTAGAAAATGGTCCTTCTTTGTTGGGTCTCCAGGACCAAACAATTGCATCTATAGTTTCCCACACTTGTGGGTCCTTATAGTTGATAGCCCAATAACCCTTCCAACAATTACTGTAAGCTTGAGTATCTGTCATCCCACTTTTTCTCGCGCAAGGTGCCCAATATTGAATCAAGAGTTTTCTGTAGTTTGGTGATGTAGGCTCATTATCAATGTCAGATAAAGCCATTGCAAGCCACACTGGATAGATTTCTGTGTCACTCGGAACAAGCATAAGAAAGTCACCTTGGTGCACATCAGACATAGGGTCAAACTCTTCCCTTGGCCTATCTCGTTGAGGCCCACAAAAATGATCATTCAACTCTTCAAGGCCTAGGAATCTTTCTGCTCCTTGTTGCAAATTCATTGTAGTGCTTTGTAGATGAGAATATTCTTGAGTTTTTGGCCAAAACATTTCATACAAGACTCCCTCTGATATGATTGCTTTTCCAATCTCTTCAATTACCTTACTCCAATAATCTATCACGGGTCTATAATATCGCGGAATACTTGAACCATTCCCTAAATTTTTCCAAAATTTTATATAGTTCTTTAGCCCCAAAATGACTTCTTCGTGGGCCTTGACATACTCCGCCATTTGTACTAGAGGTGGATCTCCATGTGGTAACATTGGCTTGCCTTCTGTGTCTGTTTTCCAAAGGCGAATACTTCCACTCCAACTTGATACACCTACATGTGCCTTATATTGCATCATTGGTGTCTCATCTTGCATAAAGAACCTGAACGGAAGCGGTTTGGAATGTCCAACAAGTATGTCTTGTCCATCACAAAGATAGCCATCACAATATTGCTTGAAATCAGGGATCTTTGTGAGAAAAAATGGAGCTGGAGATGAAGATGAGCTGTTTCGTAATGTATCCATCAAATGTGGCAAAGTATAGGTTTGTGTAACTCTCAACTTCTCTGAAAACCTACTAAACATGGCGTCTATGTCCTCATGTGTATGCCCAACCATTAAAAATCCCAGCTGGATGGTTTTGAAAACACCCCTTGCAACAAGCATTGACAAATAGGCAAATAAGTATCGATTTTTGTTTTCCCCTGCACAATTATCCAATTGTAGCAACAAGTTCTCTGGCAATCTGCGAAATGTTGACCCCAATTCCTCTTCTGCAATTTCTGACGACTGCACAATGGGCTCTTTTCCATCACTCAAGTTATGGTAGTCCAAAGCATCCCTTGAGTTCAAAGCATGTAGTAGTGAAATATTGCTCCTTGGAAGTCCATTTGTTACTAGATCACCAAGAGGATGCTTATCTATCCTCTCGAGGTTATGTAAACAATTAGCAATTGAGCCAATTGTAAGATTTGGATCAGCTGGCCACAAACCATTCAAGACAAAGTGTCCGTAATGACCTTCTCCATGTCCATGAGTGATCATGCCAATCAATGCCACCTGCAGATTATATCCTGAATCCACACCCTTGGGAACAATGCGTAATCTAGGAATGGCAGTCTTCTTTTGATCCATCTTATCATGGATTATGCATACATATTTTTGTGGTTGAGTTTCTGAATACGTGCGCCATGCATAATATAGGCTTCTGCAACTCTTTTGTTGTGCCATGTGAACTTCTCTCTCCCTCAAGAGAAGAGCTCTCTCTTCAAGAGAAGGTTTAGCTTCTAACCTTGCCTTGATTGAGCTACAAATATTGCACTTAGAGAACTCACTCGTCTTTGTTAAAGTGACATGTGGGTACTCTTTGTTCCAAATTCTACCAAAAGAAGATTGGGATAGCTTCTTCTCATAGCCCATTTGGTCAAGTGTCGTGTTGATTTCACATAAAATATCCACTTGTTTGTATGTTGATGGAATCACCAATTGAGTCTCTCTTGAGCCATCTAGCAGTGTTCTACTTCTATGTGGCATTTTCTCAGAGTTATTTTCCACAAACTCGTTTAGTAGTGCTCTTGCTAAACTAGTATGTTGAAGTCCCCTTCTCAATGTACATGTGTTCCCATGTACATATTGGCGCACACCATTTTCAAAGTTCTCCTTGTATCGATAAAATGATGTCTTTGGTATTCCATGTAGCTCATACCATGCTCTACAACAAACAATAGAGCCATTTAGCCTGAATTGGTATCGTGACTTCTCATCTTTCTGATAACATATAGAAAGAACATCATAAACATAATTAGTGCGTGATTTTTGAGACTCTCCCCAAAATTGTTGTCGTAACCTTGTCACCATATCACGATCTGCAAATTGGCAGCATTTTTGTGCACAACAATCAATGCATGATACCCTTTGAATTGATTTGTTTGAAAGGTAAAAAGTCGAAGCTGGTGCTGCTTTTGATTTTTGAATCCTGTTCATGAAAGTGTATCGTCTCTTCCTTGACAACTGGACAACATTACTCCCATCAAGTTTTTTTCCAACATTGCCATCGTTGGATACATCCTCATATGTAGCATGCATGCCATCAACAGGAACAAAGCGTTGTAATGGGCTCCCATTCAACATTGTTGTCTGCTTGATGGGCCACTTTAGCAAAGTGATGCTACCCACTTCAACCACATCATGAATGCTTGCATTTTCTCTTTCAATACCCACACCCACACAATCAGGACCAAGTTCCTGAAAGTTGACATAATCATGTGGAAATACATATAAGATGGTCCCTTCATTCATGGTTTGCATCATTGTGTCATCTTTTAAAAGGACCCTCTGATTTCTCCAAGACTCTCGAATCATTGCTTCAAATTCTGGGCTTGTCATAGGTATTGCATCTGTAACTAGAGGATCAGAATGATCATGTTCTTCATCACCATTGTAGCTTTCGTGTGGATCAATTAAGTTCCCATTTAATACAAAAGATTGCAAAAGAAGCTTTGACCATCGAACAGCACTCCATAATGAGCCTTGGAGAGATGAAGTATCCATTGTAGGAAAAGGTAGGACCACATCCTTCAAGCATTCCTCCACTAGTATGGAGACATTTCCCAGCCCTATCTTTGTACCACCACAAGTGGAATCTGGATCTGTTCTACACACACAACCAATACCAACGATTTCATTGTCAAGTATCATATGTACTTTCTCCCCAGATTCAAAGTCCATCCTGTAAGTAAAAAGATTACATTGTTAAATCCATAGTTATAGAAAAATACTCTTCAAACCAAAAATCATGCTACAACATGAAAAAGGTTTGCATAGGTTGGACAAGTGGTGAACCTTGAGACCAAATCCTCCTTGCTATATTAATGGAAGCAAGGTTGGACAAGTGGTGGACCTTGAAACCAAAGCCTCTTTGCTATATGAGAGCATAGGTTGGACAAGTGGTGGACCTAGTTGTAATACCCACTGCCACCTATCAACTACTATAGGACTATGCTTTCCAATGTCCAAGTATCCCTTGAGTCTTTCAAGGTTGAACACGTGGTGGACCTTGAAACAAAAATCCCCTTTCTATATCAGAGCATAGCTTGGACAAGTGGTGGACCTAGTTATAATGCCCAATATCCAAGGTGAAATACCTTAGGACTTTGCTACCTTGCTTGCCAATGTTTACGTAGCCCCTCATTTCTTTAATGGAAGTAAGGTTGGACAAGTGGTGGACCTTGAAACCAAAGCCTCTTTGCTATATAAGAGCATAGGTTGGACCTAGTTTTAATACCCACTGCCACCTATCAACTACTATAAGACTATGCTTTCCAATGTCCAAGTATCCCTTGAGTCTTTCAAGGTTGAACACGTGGTGGACCTTGAAACAAAAATCCCCTTTCTATATTAGAAAGGTTGAACACATGGTGGACCTTTAAACGAAAATCCCCTTTCTTTATCAGAGCATAGCTTGGACAAGTGGTGGACCTAGTTATAATGCCCAATATCCAAGGTGAAACACCTTAGAACCTTGCTACCTTGCTTGCCAATGTTTACGTAGCCCCTCATTTCTTTAATGGAAGCAAGGTTGGACAAGTGGTGGACCTTGAAAGCAAAGCCTCTTTGCGATATGAGAGCATAGGTTGGACCTAGTTGTAATACCCACTGCCACCTATCAACTACTATAGGACTATGCTTTCCAATGTCCAAGTATCCCTTGAGTCTTGCAAGGTTGAACACGTGGTGGACCTTGAAACCAAAATCCCCTTTCTATATTAGAAAGGTTGAACACATGGTGGACCTTTAAACGAAAATCCCCTTTCTTTATCAGAGCATAGCTTGGACAAGTGGTGGACCTAGTTATAATGCCCAATATCCAAGGTGAAACACCTTAGAACCTTGCTACCTTGCTTGCCAATGTTTACGTAGCCCCTCATTTCTTTAATGGAAGCAAGGTTGGACAAGTGGTGGACCTTGAAAGAAAAGCCTCTTTGCGATATGAGAGCATAGGTTGGACCTAGTTGTAATACCCACTGCCACCTATCAACTACTATAGGACTATGCTTTCCAATGTCCAAGTATCCCTTGAGTCTTGCAAGGTTGAACACGTGGTGGACCTTGAAACCAAAATCCCCTTTCCATATCAGAGCATAGCTTGGACAAGTGGTGGACCTAGTTATAAAGCCCCTCCTTTCTTTAATGGAAGAAAGGTTGGAAAAGTGGTGAATCTTGAAACCCAAACCCTTTGGCTATATATAGAGGATATCTTGGACAAGTGGTGGGCTTAGTTGTAGTATCCAATGTCCAAGGTCCAAGGTGAACTATGTAAAGACCTTACTTCCAAAAACAGAGTCGTACAAGTGGTTCTCCTTGAAACCAAAACCTCCTTAGTGTATTAGAACATAGCTTGGAGAAGTGGTGGACTTAGTTGTAATGGTGAATGTCCAAAGCAAGCTATTATAGGACCTTGCTTCCCAAATCAAGTTTGGACAAGTGGTGGATCTTGAAACCAAAACCCCCTTACTCTATTAGAGCATAGCTTAGATAAGTGGTGGACCTAGCTGCCATGGAAAATGTTCAATCTGAACTGCTGCAAGACCTTGCTATTAAATGTCTAAGTAGAGCTAGCTTCTTTAATGGAATCAAGGTTGGGAAAGTGGTGCATCTTGAAACCAAAAGCCCTTTATTGTATTAGAGCATAGCTTGGACAAGTGAGGGACCTAGTTTTAATGTGTGATGTCCAAAGAAAAGTATTACAAGACCTTGCTTTCCAATATTTGAATTGGTCAAGTGGTTAAAACTAAGTATAAAACTTTGACCATTTTCTTCTCGAATTGCCAAAAAGCTAGTTTTAGACACCCCTAAATGAAAATGGTTTAGGGTGGCCTTAAACAATGTTTTTTCAAAGACTTGAACAAAAGGGTTGTTGAAGAGTAATGACAATTTATTGTGGCTTGAAGTGCCTGAGTATGTGAAAACAAGCCTAGGTTTTCCACGAGGCAAAAGGTGACATAATAAGAACATTGGAAAGTTAGGATTGACCATGTGGCCTAAACTTTGGCAAGTGAAGTGGTGGCCAAGTTTTGTGGCACAGTGTGCACTTGGTCCTATATGTGTTGACCACTTGGCTAAATCTAGGACCATAAGGCCAAACCTTTGGCACCTTAAATATAGTATGGGACATAATCTAGAACTGCTATAGTAAATTAGTAGTATAGCTAATATGTTAATATTTGTATTATATTTAAGTATATGCTAATATAATTTATGTTCAAAATTTCACTAATGAAGAATGTTCCCATTTAGCACTCCAGATGCGGGGTCTTAGGGCAATGCCACAATGGGGTGACAAGGCAGCGCTTCCACGTGAGGTTTGGGGGTAGCGCTCTTGATGGGGATGTGGAATATAGCGCTCTCGATGGCGGGGCTTGGGAGGTTGATTTTGGGATATTGTTCTAAGCGGGGTCCTGGGGCAGCGCCCCAGGCGGGGTCCGGGGCAGCGCCCCGGGCGGGGTCAAGGGGCGGCCATGATTTTCAACCATGTTTTTCATATTTTCAACCATGATTTCTTTAATTTTGGCCGTGTGAAATTGGTTAATTTTTTATATTGCTTTTGTTTTTTTTAATCCTATGATAAAACATGGACTTGTAGCATACGTGGCATTCTAATAAACCCTATCAAGATTAGGCACACAGAGAGCGCACGAGAAACGCACACAGAGAAAGCAGGCGAGCAGCAAAAACACAGAAAGCGCACACGGATCACACACAGTTGGAGTATACGCGCGCGTAGAGGAGCAAGCTCGGCATCGTACACAACACACAGGTGGAGTGCACAGGATTGAAAGTTCGCGCACAAGACAAAGAAACAGCAGCGTACACAACGCTTTCCAGAAGGGCAGGATCGGGCAGTCTTCTCAGGAGACATTGCACACCTCACGAATAGAGAAAAAACAGGTATTTCTCTCTCTCTCACTCTCTGTCTTTCTCCATATAGAGAAGATGGTTCTCTGTAACTCTTCTTGCACACACACTCTCTCGTCAAAAGACAGAGATACATAGTTTAAACGTATCCCCGCACACATACACATATTCCCACACATCGTCTTCCTCTCTTCCACATACATAACCACAGTGAAATCTGTTATCTTGCTGTCTCTCTCTTGAAAATACATGCACATATTCCCACACATCGTCTTCCTCACTTCCACATACATAACCACAATGAAATCTGTTATCTTGTTGTCTCTCTCTTGAAAATACGTGCACATATTCCCATACATCGTCTTCCTCTCTTCCACATACATAAACACAGTGAAATCTGTTATCTTTCTCTCTCCTCTCTCTAAAAAACAGTTATTTATCTCTCTCTCTCTCTCTATCTATCTATCTCTGTATTTGCTATCTCTCTCTTGAAAATACATGCTCATGTATGTGTGCGTCTGTGTTATCTATGTGTATGTATGTATATTTGTGTTATTTCATTGTAATACTCATACATAATGCAGATACACAATTACACTTAATTACGATATGCACACATAGTATATATACATACATAAATATCACAAATAACTAACACATTGTAATACTAGTAAAATTGAATGGAAGACTTACTTGCGTGATCTGTTAAAGTCGATTCTTGTAGCGAGTTCTGGATGTATGCTGAGCTGATTTTCCTCTAATCCATTTGTAGATATGATTGTAACTTCTGTTTCTCAAAAATAGTAGTGTTGTTTAGTGATACACCTAATGGACATAAATGGTTTAAACTAGGACATGTAGACCAAAAATACGTGTATTTCTTTGGATGAATATATACACTTTTTGGTGACCCTTACCACAAGTGGTGGACCTTAAGACCAATGGACTATAAGGACCTCCAAACAATACCTTGTACACTCAATCCTTCTTGGTATCTAGGTTGGACAAGTGGTGGACCTTGTTCAAATTCTCTAACCACTCTCTCTAACATGGTGACATAATTTAGGTGTGATAAATTCATATCTATGCAAACTAATATCAGTTTAGGCTTGTTAATTTGAATTTGTTTGAATTTATGTACAATATAATGATTTGAGGTTTGCATATTTGAATTTAGGTGGTATAATGATATCTTTTTGTGGTAAACTTGAATTTAAAATCAATTTTGCGTAGAATATTTTAAATTTAAGTAGTAAAATTTAAATTTTTATAAAAAAGTTTGAATTTTAAAATTTGGGCGGGATAGTTTAAAATTTAGGCGGGATATTTAAGATTTGGGAGGGATATTTTAAATTTAGGCGGGAAGGTTTTGAATTTATAGCGAGATCTCCCTTACATAAGAGAGTATAGGTTGGACAAGTGGTGGACCTTCAAGATAGAGCATCCATGCTACTGGACATGATAGGTAGGGAATCTAGTTGAATATTGTATGTATAATATATATGTAATAGATCTAGCTTGGACAAGTGGTGGACCTTGGAATAAAACCCCATGTAAAACATATCATGCACATTCCAAGTGGTCAAAAAAAATATCATTTAGAATATAGCCTTATAGGTTGGACAAGTGGTGGACCTTAACACCCAGATATTCTTCATATAATGACATAGCGTGGAAAACTGGTGAATCTTGAGACCAAACCATGCTACTAGCGATAATAGCTTGGACAAGTGGTGGACCTTGAAAGTAAACCCCCATCTACGAAATATCGTGGGTTTAAGGTATTTCGATGGAGCCTAGCATCTTGGAGACATCGTGCATCTTGCTTCTCTTCATGTTTCAATGGAGCCTATCTTGGACAAATGGTGGAGCATCCTTCTCTCCATGTTTCAATGGACCCTAGCTTGGACAAGTGGTGGACCTTTACTTCTCTCTATTATTCAATAGAGTTAGCTTGGACAAGTGGTGGACCTTGGAACCAAACCCCCATTTAAAACCTATCATGGTCACTCCAAGTGGTGAGAAAGAATAACCTTTAAGATATAGCCTTATAGGTTGGACAAGTGGTGGACCTTAACACGCGCATATTCTTAATTTAATGACATAGAGTGGAAAAGTGGTGAATCTTGAGACCAAACCACTCAGGCTACTAGCAATAATAGCTTGGACAAGTGGTGGACCTTGACTGTAAACCCCTCATCTACGACATATCGTGGGTTTAATGTTTTTCGATGGAGCCTAGCATCTTGGAGACATGGTGCACCTTGATTCTCCTCATGTTTCAATGGAGCCTACCTTGCACAAATGGTGGAGCGTCCTTCTCTCCATGTTTCAATGGACCCTAGCTTAGACAAGGGGTGGACCTTTGCTTCTCTCTATGTTTCAATAGAGTTAGCTTGGACAAGTGGTGGACCTTGGAACCAAACCCCCATGTAAAACCTATCATGGTCACTCCAAGTAGTAAGAAAGAATAACCTTTAAGATGTAGCCTTATAGGTTGGACAAGTGGTGGACCTTAACACCCACATATTCTTAATAAAAGTGGTGAATCTTGAGACCAAACCACTCAGGCTACTAGCAATAATAGCTTGGACAAGTGGTGGACCTTGAATGTAAACCCCTCATCTACGAAATATCGTGGGTTTAATGTATTTTGATGGAGCCTAGCATCTTGGAGACATGGTGCAGCTTGCTTCTCGTCATGTTTCAATGGACCCTATCTTGGACAAATGGTGGAGCATCCTTCTCTCCATGTTTCAATGGACCCTAGCTTGGACAAGTGGTGGACCTTTACTTCTCTCTATTATTCAATAGAGTTAGCTTGGACAAGTGGTGGACCTTGGAACCAAACCCCCATTTAAAACCTATCATGGTCACTCCAAGTGGTGAGAAAGAATAACCTTTAAGATATAGCCTTATAGGTTGGACAAGTGGTGGACCTTAACACGCGCATATTCTTAATTTAATGACATAGAGTGGAAAAGTGGTGAATCTTGAGACCAAACCACTCAGGCTACTAGCAATAATAGCTTGGACAAGTGGTGGACCTTGACTGTAAACCCCTCATCTACGACATATCGTGGGTTTAATGTTTTTCGATGGAGCCTAGCATCTTGGAGACATGGTGCACCTTGATTCTCCTCATGTTTCAATGGAGCCTACCTTGCACAAATGGTGGAGCGTCCTTCTCTCCATGTTTCAATGGACCCTAGCTTAGACAAGGGGTGGACCTTTGCTTCTCTCTATGTTTCAATAGAGTTAGCTTGGACAAGTGGTGGACCTTGGAACCAAACCCCCATGTAAAACCTATCATGGTCACTCCAAGTAGTAAGAAAGAATAACCTTTAAGATGTAGCCTTATAGGTTGGACAAGTGGTGGACCTTAACACCCACATATTCTTAATAAAAGTGGTGAATCTTGAGACCAAACCACTCAGGCTACTAGCAATAATAGCTTGGACAAGTGGTGGACCTTGAATGTAAACCCCTCATCTACGAAATATCGTGGGTTTAATGTATTTTGATGGAGCCTAGCATCTTGGAGACATGGTGCAGCTTGCTTCTCGTCATGTTTCAATGGAGCCTATCTTGGACAAATGGTGGAGCATCCTTCTCTCCATGTTTCAATGGACCCTAGCTTGGACAAGTGGTGGACCTTTACTTCTCTCTATTATTCAATAGAGTTAGCTTGGACAAGTGGTGGACCTTGGAACCAAACCCCCATTTAAAACCTATCATGGTCACTCCAAGTGGTGAGAAAGAATAACCTTTAAGATATAGCCTTATAGGTTGGACAAGTGGTGGACCTTAACACGCGCATATTCTTAATTTAATGACATAGAGTGGAAAAGTGGTGAATCTTGAGACCAAACCACTCAGGCTACTAGCAATAATAGCTTGGACAAGTGGTGGACCTTGACTGTAAACCCCTCATCTACGACATATCGTGGGTTTAATGTTTTTCGATGGAGCCTAGCATCTTGGAGACATGGTGCACCTTGATTCTCCTCATGTTTCAATGGAGCCTACCTTGCACAAATGGTGGAGCGTCCTTCTCTCCATGTTTCAATGGACCCTAGCTTAGACAAGGGGTGGACCTTTGCTTCTCTCTATGTTTCAATAGAGTTAGCTTGGACAAGTGGTGGACCTTGGAACCAAACCCCCATGTAAAACCTATCATGGTCACTCCAAGTAGTAAGAAAGAATAACCTTTAAGATGTAGCCTTATAGGTTGGACAAGTGGTGGACCTTAACACCCACATATTCTTAATAAAAGTGGTGAATCTTGAGACCAAACCACTCAGGCTACTAGCAATAATAGCTTGGACAAGTGGTGGACCTTGAATGTAAACCCCTCATCTACGAAATATCGTGGGTTTAATGTATTTTGATGGAGCCTAGCATCTTGGAGACATGGTGCAGCTTGCTTCTCGTCATGTTTCAATGGAGCCTATCTTGAACAAATGGTGGAGTATCCTTCTCTCCATGTTTCAATGGACCCTAGCTTGGACAAGTGGTGGACCTTTGTTTCTCTCTATGTTTCAATAGAGTTAGCTTGGACAAGTGGTGGACCTTGGAACCAAACCCCCATGTAAAACCTATCATGGTCACTCCAAGTGGTAATAAAGAATAACCTTTAAGATGTAGCCTTATAGGTTGGACAAGTGGTGGACCTTAACACGCGCATATTCTTAATATAATGACATAGAGTGGAAAAGTGGTGACTCTTGAGACCAAACCACTCAGGCTCCTAGCAATAATAGCTTGGACAAGTCGTGGACCTTGAATGTACACCCCTCATCTACGACATATCGTGGGTTTAATGTTTTTCAATGGAGCTTAGCATCTTGGAGACATGGTGCACCTTGCTTCTCCTCATGTTTGAATGGAGCCTACCTTGGACAAATGGTGGAGCATCCTTCTCTCCATGTTTCAATGGACCGTAGCTTAGACAAGGGGTGGACCTTTGCTTCTCTCTATGTTTCAATAGAGTTAGCTTGGACAAGTGGTGGACCTTGGAACCAAACCCCCATGTAAAACCTATCATGGTCACTCCAAGTAGTAAGAAAGAATAACCTTTAAGATGTAGCCTTATAGGTTGGACAAGTGGTGGACCTTAACACGCGCATATTCTTAATTTAATGACATAGAGTGGAAAAGTGGTGAATCTTGAGACCAAACCATGCTACTAGCGATAATAGCTTGGACAAGTGGTGGACCTTGAAAGTAAACCCCCCATCTACGAAATATCGTGGGTTTAAGGTATTTCGATGGAGCCTAGCATCTTGGAGACATCGTGCATCTTGCTTCTCTTCATGTTTCAATGGAGCCTATCTTGGACAAATGGTGGAGCATCCTTCTCTCCATGTTTCAATGGACCCTAGCTTGGACAAGTGGTGGACCTTTACTTCTCTCTATTATTCAATAGAGTTAGCTTGGACAAGTGGTGGACCTTGGAACCAAACCCCCATTTAAAACCTATCATGGTCACTCCAAGTGGTGAGAAAGAATAACCTTTAAGATATAGCCTTATAGGTTGGACAAGTGGTGGACGTTAACACGCGCATATTCTTAATTTAATGACATAGAGTGGAAAAGTGGTGAATCTTGAGACCAAACCACTCAGGTTACTAGCAATAATAGCTTGGACAAGTGGTGGACCTTGACTGTAAACCCCTCATCTACGACATATCGTGGGTTTAATGTTTTTCGATGAAGCCTAGCATCTTGGAGACATGGTGCACCTTGATTCTCCTCATGTTTCAATGGAGCCTACCTTGCACAAATGGTGGAGCGTCCTTCTCTCCATGTTTCAATGGACCCTAGCTTAGACAAGGGGTGGACCTTTGCTTCTCTCTATGTTTCAATAGAGTTAGCTTGGAGAAGTGGTGGACCTTGGAACCAAACCCCCATGTAAAACCTATCATGGCCACTCCAAGTAGTAAGAAAGAATAACCTTTAAGATGTAGCCTTATAGGTTGGACAAGTGGTGGACCTTAACACCCACATATTCTTAATAAAAGTGGTGAATCTTGAGACCAAACCACTCAGGCTACTAGCAATAATAGCTTGGACAAGTGGTGGACCTTGAATGTAAACCCCTCATCTATGAAATATCATGGGTTTAATGTATTTTGATGGAGCCTAGCATCTTGGAGACATGGTGCAGCTTGCTTCTCGTCATGTTTCAATGGAGCCTATCTTGGACAAATGGTGGAGCATCCTTCTCTCCATGTTTCAATGGACCCTAGCTTGGACAAGTGGTGGACCTTTGTTTCTCTCTATGTTTCAATAGAGTTAGCTTGGACAAGTGGTGGACCTTGGAACCAAACCCCCATGTAAAACCTATCATGGTCACTCCAAGTGGTGAGAAAGAATAACCTTTAAGATATAGCCTTATAGGTTGGACAAGTGGTGGACCTTAACACGCGCATATTCTTAATTAATGACATAGAGTGGAAAAGTGGTGAATCTTGAGACCAAACCACTCAGGCTACTAGCAATAATAGCTTGGACAAGTGGTGGACCTTGACTGTAAACCCCTCATCTACGACATATCGTGGGTTTAATGTTTTTCGATGGAGCCTAGCATCTTGGAGACATGGTGCACCTTGATTCTCCTCATGTTTCAATGGAGCCTACCTTGCACAAATGGTGGAGCGTCCTTCTCTCCATGTTTCAATGGACCCTAGCTTAGACAAGGGGTGGACCTTTGCTTCTCTCTATGTTTCAATAGAGTTAGCTTGGACAAGTGGTGGACCTTGGAACCAAACCCCCATTTAAAACCTATCATGGTCACTCCAAGTGGTGAGAAAGAATAACCTTTAAGATATAGCCTTATAGGTTGGACAAGTGGTGGACCTTAACACGCGCATATTCTTAATTTAATGACATAGAGTGGAAAAGTGGTGAATCTTGAGACCAAACCACTCAGGCTACTAGCAATAATAGCTTGGACAAGTGGTGGACCTTGACTGTAAACCCCTCATCTACGACATATCGTGGGTTTAATGTTTTTCGATGGAGCCTAGCATCTTGGAGACATGGTGCACCTTGATTCTCCTCATGTTTCAATGGAGCCTACCTTGCACAAATGGTGGAGCGTCCTTCTCTCCATGTTTCAATGGACCCTAGCTTAGACAAGGGGTGGACCTTTGCTTCTCTCTATGTTTCAATAGAGTTAGCTTGGACAAGTGGTGGACCTTGGAACCAAACCCCCATGTAAAACCTATCATGGTCACTCCAAGTAGTAAGAAAGAATAACCTTTAAGATATAGCCTTATAGGTTGGACAAGTGGTGGACCTTAACACCCACATATTCTTAATAAAAGTGGTGAATCTTGAGACCAAACCACTCAGGCTACTAGCAATAATAGCTTGGACAAGTGGTGGACCTTGAATGTAAACCCCTCATCTACGAAATATCGTGGGTTTAATGTATTTCGATGGAGCCTAGCATCTTGGAGACATGGTGCAGCTTGCTTCTCGTCATGTTTCAATGGAGCCTATCTTGAACAAATGGTGGAGTATCCTTCTCTCCATGTTTCAATGGACCCTAGCTTGGACAAGTGGTGGACCTTTGTTTCTCTCTATGTTTCAATAGAGTTAGCTTGGACAAGTGGTGGACCTTGGAACCAAACCCCCATGTAAAACCTATCATGGTCACTCCAAGTGGTAATAAAGAATAACCTTTAAGATGTAGCCTTATAGGTTGGACAAGTGGTGGACCTTAACACGCGCATATTCTTAATATAATGACATAGAGTGGAAAAGTGGTGACTCTTGAGACCAAACCACTCAGGCTACTAGCAATAATAGCTTGGACAAGTGGTGGACCTTGAATGTACACCCCTCATCTACGACATATCGTGGGTTTAATGTTTTTCAATGGAGCTTAGCATCTTGGAGACATGGTGCACCTTGCTTCTCCTCATGTTTCAATGGAGCCTACCTTGGACAAATGGTGGAGCATCCTTCTCTCCATGTTTCAATGGACCGTAGCTTAGACAAGGGGTGGACCTTTGCTTCTCTCTATGTTTCAATAGAGTTAGCTTGGACAAGTGGTGGACCTTGGAACCAAACCCCCATGTAAAACCTATCATGGTCACTCCAAGTAGTAAGAAAGAATAACCTTTAAGATGTAGCCTTATAGGTTGGACAAGTGGTGGACCTTAACACCCACATATTCTTAATAAAAGTGGTGAATCTTGAGACCAAACCACTCAGGCTACTAGCATAATAGCTTGGACAAGTGGTGGACCTTGAATGTAAACCCCTCATCTACGAAATATCGTGGGTTTAATGTATTTCGATGGAGCCTAGCATCTTGGAGACATGGTGCAGCTTGCTTCTCGTCAAGTTTCAATGGAGCCTATCCTGGACAAATGGTGGAGCATCCTTCTCTCCATGTTTCAATGGACCCTAGGTTGGACAAGTGGTGGACCTTTGTTTCTCTCTATGTTTCAATAGAGTTAGCTTGGACAAGTGGTGGACCTTGGAACCAAACCCCCATGTAAAACCTATCATGGTCACTCCAAGTGGTAATAAAGAATAACCTTTAAGATGTAGCCTTATAGGTTGGACAAGTGGTGGACCTTAACACGCGCATATTCTTAATATAATGACATAGAGTGGAAAAGTGGTGAATCTTGAGACCAAACCACTCAGGCTACTAGCAATAATAGCTTGGACAAGTGGTGGACCTTGAATGTAAACCCCTCATCTACGACATATCGTGGGTTTAATGTTTTTCAATGGAGCCTAGCATCTTGGAGACATGGTGCACCTTGCTTCTCCTCATGTTTCAATGGAGCCTACCTTGGACAAATGGTGGAGCATCCTTCTCTCCATGTTTCAATGGACCCTAGCTTGGACAAGTGGTGGACCTTTGCTTCTCTCTATGTTTCAATAGAGTTAGCTTGGACAAGTGGTGGACCTTGGAACCAAACCCCCATGTAAAACCTATCATGGTCACTCCAAGTAGTAGAAAGAATAACCTTTAAGATGTAGCCTTATAGGTTGGACAAGTGGTGGACCTTAACACCCACATATTCTTAATAAAAGTGTGTGAATCTTGAGACCAAACCACTCAGGCTACTAGCAATAATAGCTTGGACAAGTGGTGGACCTTGAATGTAAACCCCTCATCTACGAAATATCGTGGGTTTAATGTATTTCGATGGAGCCTAGCATCTTGGAGACATGGTGCAGCTTGCTTCTCGTCATGTTTCAATGGAGCCTATCTTGGACAAATGGTGGAGCATCCTTCTCTCCATGTTTCAATGGACCCTAGCTTGGACAAGTGGTGGACCTTTGTTTCTCTCTATGTTTCAATAGAGTTAGCTTGGACAAGTGGTGGACCTTGGAACCAAACCCCATGTAAAACCTATCATGGTCACTCCAAGTGGTAATAAGAATAACCTTTAAGATGTAGCCTTATAGGTTGGACAAGTGGTGGACCTTAACACGCGCATATTCTTAATATAATGACATAGAGTGGAAAAGTGGTGAATCTTGAGACCAAACCACTCAGGCTACTAGCAATAATAGCTTGGACAAGTGGTGGACCTTGAATGTAAACCCCTCATCTACGACATATCGTGGGTTTAATGTTTTTCGATGGAGCCTAGCATCTTGGAGACATGGTGCACCTTGCTTCTCCTCATGTTTCAATGGAGCCTACTTGGACAAATGGTGGAGCATCCTTCTCTCCATGTTTCAATGGACCCTAGCTTAGACAAGGGGTGGACCTTTGCTTCTCTCTATGTTTCAATAGAGTTAGCTTGGACAAGTGGTGGACCTTGGAACCAAACCCCCATGTAAAACCTATCATGGTCACTCCAAGTAGTAAGAAAGAATAACCTTTAAGATGTAGCCTTATAGGTTGGACAAGTGGTGGACCTTAACACCCACATATTCTTAATAAAAGTGGTGAATCTTGAGACCAAACCACTCAGGCTACTAGCAATAATAGCTTGGACAAGTGGTGGACCTTGAATGTAAACCCCTCATCTACGAAATATCGTGGGTTTAATGTATTTCGATGGAGCCTAGCATCTTGGAGACATGGTGCAGCTTGCTTCTCGTCATGTTTCAATGGAGCCTATCTTGGACAAATGGTGGAGCATCCTTCTCTCCATGTTTCAATGGACCCTAGCTTGGACAAGTGGTGGACCTTTGTTTCTCTCTATGTTTCAATAGAGTTAGCTTGGACAAGTGGTGGACCTTGGAACCAAACCCCCATGTAAAACCTATCATGGTCACTCCAAGTGGTAATAAGAATAACCTTTAAGATGTAGCCTTATAGGTTGGACAAGTGGTGGACCTTAACACCCGCATATTCTTAATATAATGACATAGAGTGGAAAAGTGGTGAATCTTGAGACCAAACCACTCAGGCTACTAGCAATAATAGCTTGGACAAGTGTTGGACCTTGAATGTAAACCCCTCATCTACGACATATCATGGGTTTAATGTTTTCGATGGAGCCTAGCATCTTGGAGACATGGTGCACCTTGATTCTCCTCATGTTTCAATGGAGCCTACCTTGGACAAATGGTGGAGCATCCTTCTCTCCATGTTTCAATGGACCCTAGCTTAGACAAGGGGTGGACCTTTGCTTCTCTCTATGTTTCAATAGAGTTAGCTTGGACAAGTGGTGGACCTTGGAACCAAACCCCCATGTAAAACCTATCATGGTCACTCCAAGTAGTAAGAAAGAATAACCTTTAAGATGTAGCCTTATAGGTTGGACAAGTGGTGGACCTTAACACCCACATATCTTAATAAAAGTGGTGAATCTTGAGACCAAACCACTCACGCTACCTAGCAATAATAGCTAGGAAAACCATTAAGATATAGTCTTTCAAGGGGTGAGAAAGTAACCATTAAGATATAGCCTTATAGGTTGGACAAGTGGTGGACCTTAACACCCAAAAATTCTTAATATAATGATAGAGTGAAAAGTGTGAATCTTGAAGCAAACCACTCAAGCTACTATCGATAATAGGTTGGACAAATTGTTGATCTTGAATGTAAACTCCCCATGTACAAAATAACGTGGGTTTAAGGTATTTCGATGGAGTCTAGCATCTTGGAGACATGGTGCAGCTTGCTTCTCTTCATGTTTCAATGGAGCCTATCTTGGACAAATGGTGGAGCATCCTTCTCTCCATGTTTTCAATGGACCCTAGCTTAGACAAGTGGTGGACCTTTGCTTCTCTCTATGTTTCAATAGAGTTAGCTTGGACAAGTGGTGGACCTTGGAACCAACCCCCCATGTAAAACCTTCATGGTCACTCCAAGTGGTCAGAAAGAATAACCTTAAGATATAGCCTTATAGGTTGGACAAGTGGTGGACCTTAACACCCAAATATTCTTAATATAATGACACAGAGTGAAAAAGTGGTGAATCTTGAGACCAAACCACTCATGCTACTAGCGTTAATAGGTTGACAATGGGTGGACCTTGAATGTAAACCTTTCCATGTTTCAATAGGAGCCTAGCTTCGACAAATGGTGGAGCATCGTCTTCTCTCCATGTTTCAATGGAGCCTAGCTTTGACAAGTGGTGGACCTTTGCTTCTCTCTATGTTTCAATAGAGTTAGCTTGGACAAGTGGTGGACCTTGGAACCAAACCCTATGTAAAACATATCATGGACATTTCAAGTGGTGAGAAAGAATACCCTTTAAGATATAGCTTATAGGTTGGACAAGTGGTGGACCTTAACACCTAGATCTTCTTAATATAATGACATAGAGTGGAAAAGTGGTGAATCTTGAGACCAACCACTCATGCTACTAGGGATAATAGCTTGGAAAAGTGGTGGACCTTGACGTTAAACCCCACATGTAAACAATATCGTGGGTTTAAGGTATTTCCATGGAAGCTAGAATCTTGGAGACATGGTGCAGCTTGCTTCTCTTCATGTTTCAATGGAGCCTATCTTGGACAAATGGTGGAGCATCCTTCTCTCCATGTTTCAATGGACCCTAGCTTGGACAAGTGGTGGACCTTTGTTCTCTCTATGTTTCAATAGAGATTAGCTTGGACAAGTGGTGGACCTTGAAACCAAACCCCCTGTAAAAACATATCATGGTCATTCCAATTGGTGAGAAAGATAATACCCTTTAAGATCTAGCCTTATAGGTTGGACAAGTGGTGGACCTAACAAACCTAGATCTTCCATAATATAACGACAAAGATGTAAAAGTGGTTGAATCTTGAGACCCAACCACTCATGCTACTAGGGATAATAGCTTGGAAAAGTGGTGACCTTGACGTTAAACCCCACATGTAAACAATATCGTGGGTTTAAGGTATTTCAATGGATCCTAGCATCTTGGAGACATGGTGCAGATTGCTTCCTTCATGTTTCAATGGAGCCTATCTTGGACAAATGGTGGAGCATCCTTCTCTCCATGTTTCAATGGAGCCTAGCTTGGACAAGTGGTGGACCTTTGCTTCTCTCTATGTTTCAATAGAGTTAGCTTGGACAAGTGGTGGGCCTTGGAACCAAACTCCCATGTAAAACCTATCTTGGTAACTCCAAGTGGTGAGAAAGAATAAAGTTTAAGATATAGCCTTATAGGTTGGACAAGTGGTGGACCTTAGCACCCAGATATTCTTAATAGAATGACATAGAGTGGAAAAATGGTGAATCTTGAGACCAAACCACTCATGCTACTAGAGATAATAGGTTGGACAAGTGGTGGACCTTGAATGTAAACCCCCCATGTACAAAATATCATGGGTTTGAGGTATTTCAATGGAGCCTAGCATCTTGGAGACATGGTGTAGCTTGCTTCTCTTCATGTTTCAATGGAGTGTATCTTGGACAAATGGTGGAGCATCCTTCTCTCCATGTTTCAATGGACCCTAGCTTGGACAAGTGGTGGACCTTTGATTCTCTCTATGTTTCAATAGAGTTAGCTTGGACAAGTGGTGGACCTTGAAACAAAACCCCCATGTAAAACCTATGCTGGTCACTCCAAGTGGTGAGAAAGAATAACCCTTAAGATATAGCCTTATAGGTTGGACAAGTGGTGGACCTTAACACCCAAATATTCTTAATATAATGACAGAGTGAAAAAGTGGTGAATCTTGAGACCAAACCACTCATGCTACTAGCGTTAATAGGTTGGACAAGTGGTGGACCTTGAATGTAAACCCCCCATGTTTCAATAGAGTTAGCTTCGACAAATGGTAGAGGATCCTTCTCTCCATGTTTCAATGGAGCCTAGCTTGGACAAGTGGTGGACCTTTGTTTCTCTCTATGTTTCAATAGAGTTAGCTTGGACAAGTGGTGGACCTTGGAGCCAAACCCCCATGTAAAACATATCATGGACATTTCAAGTGGTGAGAAAGAATACCCTTTAAGATATACCCTTAGTGGTTGGACAAGTGGTCGACCTTAACACCCAGATCTCTTAACGTAATGACATAGAGTGGAAAAGTAAGATGACATGAGATCAAAAAGTGGTGAATCTTCAGACCAAACACTCATGCTACTAGAGATAATAGGTTGGACAAGTGGTGGACCTTGAATGTAAACTCCCCATGTACAAAATATCATGGGTTTAAGGTATTTCAATGGATCTTAGCATCTTGGAGACATGGTGCAGCTTGCTTCTCTTCATGTTTCAATGGAGCCTATCTTGGACAAATGGTGGAGCATCCTTCTCTCCATGTTTCAATGGACCCTAGCTTAGACAAGTGGTGGACCTTTGCTTCTCTCTATGTTTCAATAGAGTTAGCTTGGACAAGTGGTGGAACTTGGAACCAAACCCCCATGTAAAACCTATCATGGTCATTCAAGTGGTGAGAAAGAATACCCTTTAAGATATAGCCTTATAGGTTGGACAAGTGGTGGACCTTAACACCCAGATCTTCTTAATATAATGACATAGAGTAGAAAAGTGGTGAATCTTGACATCAAACCACTCATGCTACTAGTGATAATAGGTTGGACAAGTGGTGGACCTTGAATGTAAACCCCCCATGTACGAAATATCATGGGTTTAAGATATTTCAATGGAGCCTAGCATTTTGGAGACATGGTGCAGCTTGCTTCTCTTCATGTTTCAATCAAACCTGGCTTGGACAAATGGTGGAGCATCCTTCTCTCCATGTTTCAATGGAGCCTAGCTTGGACAAGTGGTGGACCTTTGATTCTCTCTATGTTTCAATAGAGTTAGCTTGGACAAGTGGTGGACCTTGGAACCGTACCCCTATGTAAAACCCATCATGTGCATTCCAAGTGGTGGTAAATAATACCATTTAAGATATAGCCTTATAGGTTGGACAAGTGGTGGACCTTAAACACCCAGATCTTCTTAATATAATGACATAGAGTGGAAAAGTGGTGAATCTTGAGACCAAACCACTCATGCTACTAGGGATAATAGGTTGGACAAGTGGTGGACCTTGAATTTAAACCCCACATATAAAAATATCATGGGTTTAAGGTATTTCAATGGAGCCTAGCATCTCAAAGACATGGTGCATCTTGTTTCTCTTCATGTTTCAATGGAGCCTATTTTGGACAAATGGTGGAGCATCCTTCTCTCCATGTTTCAATGGACCCTAGATTGGACAAGTGGTGGACCTTTGCTTCTCTCTATGTTTCTTTTCAATATAGTTAGCCTATATTAGACAATTAGTAGACCTCCAATCTCTCCATGTTGTCTAGAGCTAAGCTTGGACAAGTGGTGGACCTTACTTCTCCCTTCCCTTAGTTTACTAGCTTAAATGATCACTATGTTGTATACTTTTTGCTTAGAATCTAGCTTGAACAAGTGGTGGAACTTGTATTCACACAAACTTAATCCATTACAAAAAAAGTATATGTTAAAAATAACATTTGGTTTTTTTTTTGTTTCAGGAAAGATGGCTCAAAAAAAAAAACAGGTTGCAAGGGGTTGCTGTCTCAGTTGACTATACTTGCAATGAATCTTAGGAAAATGGTATTTGGACATACATGGTATAGAGGGTGCACAATTTCATAAGGTGCATCTATTTATTGCCAAAAAGGATAATGACAGCTTGTTTGAAGATGTTGGACAATTGTGTGGAAGCATCTGTCTCTGTAGTTGATAGTCATCCAGAGGTGGAATGCATTGACATTCTAGTTCCAATGAATCTAGAATTTCAACTATCTCCAGAGCATATGCATTGGAGCGCATGTCTAGAAACAAAGAAGAGACAATGTTTTCTCGAGGATGGAAGTTTGCAGAATCAAATCCAAATATCACAGCAGATCAACTTCAAAGCTCCATCATTGCCACACTACAAACGAAAAAAGGTGAAAGCTTCACGACCACCATCCACAAAGAAGCAAGCAAAAGTGCAGAAAGTAGAAGCTAAGCGAACTAGCTCCATTTTTGGATGTAGACAAGGCATCTTTGGCATCCTCATCAACAGAGGGTTCAATGTCAAAGATGAGAATTGTGGATCCAGATGTTTTAGAAGCTGAGGCCATGAAAGGACAAGAAAAAGATACAGGTGGAATGAATAAGTACATAAATTATTTTCCTTTCCAATATAGGGAATTTGATATCCCTATTCCAAAATTGTTGGCTTGCTCCTGATCACTATAATGCACGTATTATGGATAAAAAACACGCTGAAAGTGTGTTATTTGGATTTTCACGGAGTACGACCAAGCCTGCAGCATGTGCATATTTGATGCCTGTTCGAAATGCAAAATCAAAGAAGGGGACTCCTTTGGCAGTAGAAGAGGTAGAGGAGCAAAAATTAAAGATTATCATTATTGGATTCTTGATGGGCAGCATTCAATCTATGCTGCAAAAGTTTTGCTTCACAATGAACAAAACAACAAAGAGATCTTTGAAAGACTGATTAGCGTGTATAAATTTAGAAAGGCTCGCATTGTTGTGAATGCTCCTCCATTTGTTGCAACTGCTATATCTGCCATTGCAAATGAGGAGGCTCAGGCATTGTATGTCAAGCAACCTTACAGCCAAATATTGAGACATTTACGGAGTCAATGGATCTTCGCAGGACGACCACCAAAGGCAGCAAGTGGAATTGCAGAGGGACATGCATCTCGTGCGGATGGGATGTAAGTTATTTTCTTTGTCTTTTTGATAGTGTTTAATTAACAAATCTGCTCAATAGTTTAATTATTTCTCTATTTCTTTTCAGGGTTTTCTTCGATTGGCAAGAATGAGTGCAGCAGCAAGTTGGATTGCTAAACAGGCACACATGGTCACCTACTCTGATTTAGTTTATGATTGCTGGATAGAAATCATTGAAAATCTAGAAGAGGAAATAAGAAACCCCCAACAACTGTATTTAGATATCTTTGTGGCCTTGAGGAATCAGAGGTAAAGACTATTCAAGAAGAGATTAGAGATGAGAAGATTTTACTGTCAAAGAGTGCAAAGGATGGTGATGCAACTGACATGTATGATCGAATCAAGCAGTTGAAGCAAGACAAATTGATTCAAGATGCACTTCTTGAAGGCTTCAACAATTTGAATGAGTCTCACCATGTAAAGACTGGGAGGAGGTGGTCAAAATGTATAACATCAATGATGTTGTTTATAAAACAATTTTAATGCTATGCGAGGAATGGATCAGATCTAGTTTGACGCGTGGAACAAAGAAAATGGCTTTTTCCAGATGGAGCAATAAAATACATGCAATGGGCAATTCACCTTCAAAAGGAGAAAACTGAGCCTAGAGATTTGCCATGGTCAATCTATGTGGTGAGCCTACAAATGGAAGGCAATCTCTACTTGATGCGCCACTTCAATAATAAAGTGCCTATTGGCTTATGTGTTTTAGATATGACAAAAAACGTTGGAGGCAATTTGAAGTGGAGTGAGGAGACATTAAACAATGCTTTGGATGGGATCTTGGCTATTGCTGGAGGGTCAACAGATCCTGGATTTGTCTTTCTTGCATTTGTGGATTTCACTAACTTCAGAAAATTGCAATGTGCCTTTCACGCCATGGGAGATAATTTGAGCTACCATTGTTGTGGTGCATTGCATCACTTTCCATCAGCTCCTTGCAAAGGAGCAATTCAATTCCTAACAGTTATTGCCTTCTTGGGACAAGGCAATGCATTTGAAGACCTGAGAAGAAGATCAGAGGAACATCCCATGCCAATTGATTGTTCTCTTCTTCAAGTAGCAGATAACGATATGTCAGATTTGCAATATTTGGAGGCCAAAAAAAGAGCTTTGGTCAAGCACTACATTCGTACATATTGTTTTGAAGACCGCAAGCTTGTTGATGTTTTTGGTGATGGCTCCTTGGTTGCACAAGAACGAATACAACAGAAAAAGAAGAAGTCATCTGCTTAATTGATAGTGTGGAGGAGGCAAAAAGCATGGAGACCATGCTGCTAGACTTTGTTAAGTCTCATGAAGATATAGAAAAATGGGCTGGACTTCAACAATCCACTTCGCAATCAGGCGACATTGTGCCTGTTACAGAGGAGTGCTCTCCACAAAGAGAAGAAGAACAACAACAACACCATCCTGTGTCAATGGAGGACTTTTTGGAAATGGAGACACGTATGTTTTGAGTTTCTTGTGCATGTTAGTGTTTCTTGTTACTGATTTGATACTCTTAATGTTAGATTTTGCTTTATATAGTATTGATTGAGCTTGTATTTTTTATCTCAAGCATTCAAGGTTTGAATGTAAATAGTAAATTACTTGAGTTTTTGAATGGTGGATCTGTAGACTAAAACTAAAACATTTAATACTCACAAAGACTTAATTACTTAAGAGCTTGAACTCAATAAGTTTTGGACCTTTTATCAATACCCCCTTGATATGATACATTAGATCGTAGCATGGTTAAATGGTGATGCTTCATAAATTGAACCTAGCTTAGACAGGTGCTGGAGCCTAAATTTAAACTAACCTTGCTAGAAGGGAGCTTATGTTTGGACTTTGAGAGAAATAGCATAAGTAATCAATTAGAGCATAGATTAGACATGTGGTGGTGGCCGGCCTTAGAGACCAAAATCTTAATGAGCTTGGAAAGGTATTTAAGTACTGCAATTTACTTAGTTTTAGTACTCATTAAATGCATAGCTTGACAAAAGGTGGACCTTACATGGATCCTAATTTCAAGAGGTGTGGTAGACCTTCAAAACAAGCTCATATAGCTTGGACATGTGGTAGACCTTGCATGAAGACTAGTTTAGACAAGTGTGTACACCTTGTAACCAACACCCATTTGTTATATTAGCTTGGACAAGTGGTGGACCTTGCTTTTATGTTTCAATGGAGCATATTTTGGACAGGTGGTAGACCTTGTTTCTCTCCATGCTTCAATGGAGAGAAACTTTAGCTTGGACAAGTGGTGGACCTTGTTTTTATGTTTTAAAGGAGCATATTTCGGACAAGTGGTAGACATAGTTTCTCTCCATGGTTCAATGGAACCCACCTCAGACAAGTGAAGTACCTTGAAACCAAACCCCCATAATACAACCTACTAAATAGGTTGGAAAATTGGTAGGATATGAAACCATCCATGATAGAGCATAGTATAGGTGAAAACGTAGTGGTCCTTATATCAATTACCCATGCATAGCTTGGACAAGTGGTGGACCTTGATTCTCTCTATGTTTCAATGGATCCTATCTTGGACTAGAGATATATCTTACTTAGTTCCATGCTTCAATGGATTGTAGCTTGGATAAGGAGTGGAACTTCAAACAAAACTCCACAGCATAGCATATATTAACAATTCATGGTTTTATAGAGATTGTCCTGCCTATTTTGGAGAGTTGGTACACCTTTATTCTCCATTCTTCAATGGATCTGAGGTTGGACAAGCGGAGCTGGAGAAGTGGTCAACCTTAAAATGAAACCTCCCATGCTACAACCCATCATAGATCGTATATGTAGTGGACCTTGAAACTCTTTTATGTCCCTAGCTTAGAGAAGCATTGCACTCTTGATTATCTCCATACATGAAGGCAAGGTTGGACAAGTGGTGGACCTTCAAACCAGAATCTCTATGCAATAATAGGCAAGTGGTGGAGCTTGTTTTCTCCTTGTTCCAATGGAGCCTAGCTTAGACAAACAATGGAGCTTGCTTCTCTCCATGTTTCAATGGATCCTAGCTTAGAAAAGTGGTGGAGCTTTGCTTCTCTCCATGTTCCAATGGACCATAGCTTAGACAAGTGGTAGACCTTGAAAAACACCCCTCGTATACAACATATTATGGGGTTTTCATGTTTCAATGGCTCCTAGCTTGGACAAATGGTAGAGCTTGCTTCTCTTTATGTTTCAATGGATCCAATCTTAGCCAAGGGGTGGACCTTGAAACAAGAATCCCCCCCCCCATGTACAACGTATTATGGGTTTTGAAAGCACTGGGAGAAAATAATAGCTTTGATAAGTGGTGGACCTTGCTTCTCTCCATGCTTCAATGGAGCCGAGGTTGGACACATGTTGGAGAGAAGATGGTTGCCCATGAAATAAGACCATGCATGCTATAATCAATCATATGTTGTACACATGGTGGACCTTGCAATTGTTTTATATGCCTAACTTGGACAAGTGGAGGACCCTTGATTACCTCCAGATATCAACAACAAGCCAAGTTTGGACAAGTGTAGTACCACCAAACCAGAATCTATATGCTACAATAGAGTATAGGTAGGACACGCGATGAACCTTGATATCAAACCATCCATGCTACTAGAGATGATAGGTTCACATGTGGTGGAACCTTGTATCAATGTTCTATGTGTAGTTTTTGACTAGTGATAGACCTTGAAACTAATCCCTCTAGGCTACAAGAAAAAAGAGATGGATGAGGAGGCTAGACTACTTTTGTTGCATCAATGCATCCCATGTTACCACATATACTATAGGGTTCTTGGATAAGTGCTGGATCTTGTGTCAATGCTCCATGTCTAGCTTGGACAAGTGGTGGACCTTGGTTCTCTCTATGCTTCAAATGGCAATAGATTGGAGACACAGTGGCCTTTTTTTCCCAATGATTTTATTTTTGGAAACCTTGGAGGCACCATGTAAGAGGCACTCTAAGTCTTCCATACAATGGACCTATTGGACTATAAAATAATGATATCTTTCTTTGATATTGTCATTATTTTATGCATAATATTTTCTTCTTTTTGCAGACACAAAGGAGTTAAGTGATATAAAATCTAGATGTATTTCACACTATGATTGGCATGAAGATCCTTTTGGGACACCAACTTTTCCTATTCCCAAAGATGTAATTTTCCATATTAACGGTGTGGATTTTGAAGTGCGACTTTCATGTATTGAAGGAGCTGGTTATGGGCTATTTGTGCATACTACCCTGGAAAGTGGTTTGACTATTCTAAACTATGGAGGGCATAAGTATAGATTTCAAGACTGGAAAAAGATATGCAAAATATTTCCAAGAGCTTATAAATATTCTCTTCTAGAGGATCCAAACATAGAAGAAGAGGAAGATCAATCATACATTATTGGTTGTGTAGAAGAAGGAAACGTGTCGGGCTATATAAATAGTTCTCACAGTACAAATGTCTGTCCCAACGTACGCTATACATTTGATCCAAATTTGCCACCTTGGCATAAATGCACCTCTTCACACATCAAGTCAGAAGAATATGGCCATGTATGCATTGAGACTATTTGTCAAGTTGAAGCAGGAGAAGAGTTGTTTGCTGACTATAACTTTACTTGACATTGTAAAGTATTGTACATGGATGGAAATCTCAAGTACATGCATCATTTTCATTTTTCATGGATGAAATCTCAAGTGAATATAACATTTGATTATTGTTTAGTTTATGCTCAACGAGAATCTAGAGTGCTCTTATGCTTTGTGTGTTGTCTAACATATTTGACTACCTTGGCCATAGAATCTTGATTCTACTCTAGATTTGTGATAAATCTTACCAAAATTTAATCAATGTCTAGGTTGGACAAGTGGTGGGGCTTCAAACATTACTGTCTTAAACAAGTGGAGTTATCTTACTTGAATAAGTGGTGGCCTTTGAATCCAAATCTAAGCCAAATCTCTAATTATTTTCTTGTAGTCTAGGTTGGACATTTGGTGGACCTTGTATCCATGTTTCCTCAACAAGGGTGGCTTTTAGTTTTCACTTTAAGTACTCATCTTTAATAAAGTGTAGGATGGAAAATGTTGAGTTAGTAGATTGTATTTTAGACAAGTGGTGTTTGGTGTACGAATGCTGAAAATGGTTGCAAGGATTCTAACAACGACTTTACCTTAAATAAATTTCTTACTAGGAGTTCTACATATAAATATGGTGAATAAAATTCTAGTGGTTTTGAGATACCATTTGTGTGTGTGTTTTCTTAGATTCACAAACTGGGATGGATAACGCTCCTATGGTTCAGTCAACAACTATAGAATCCATAGATTCTATGGTTTCTAAAGTGCCCAAGATGGATGATATTTCTATACTAGAGTCTAGTGTTGTGCAACTTGAGCAAGCTTCCAATAATGAGAACCAAGAAATCGATGCTTCAAAAATGCAACATACATCAAAAGAGACTGAAAAGTCCACTCACGAGCTATTGCCAATTGGTACTACGTCATGTAGCGTAGATGTTGAGAAATCCATGCTTACAATTATATTGGATTTAAATGGTCTATTGTTGAAACGTTCCCCTCAACCATCCTCACACCACAACTCAGTGCAAATGGATTCAAAAAGATATATTATACTCAGGCCAAGTTGCATCCAATTCTTGAAGACTATTTTACAAAGGTTTAATGTTGCAATTTGGTCGACAGCTACTAGGAATAATGTGTATCAAATCCTTGCAGCACTAAACAACTTAGCTGAGGATACATTGCCTTTCTTTGCAATTTGGTCGCAAGATGTTTGCTACACCCGCTCAAACTCAAAAATTGTTTAGACCCGACAATCCAAACGTTGAGGCAATGTTCAAGCCTCTAGCCAAAATTGCCATGGGGTTTGAATGTGATCCACAAAGAACAGTGCTTATTGATGACTCTCCTTACAAGGGATGTATTTCACCAGCAAACAATTGCATTTTTCCACCACAATTTGATGCTGAGAAGATGGTTGACAATATGCTCTTGGAGGAGCTACTGCCATACTTGATTCAGCTTGATGAGAGAAGGGATGTGCGTGATTTAATTGCTTCTAATCGTTATGGACAACCTATAGTGACAAATGATAGTGAATACAAACAAATCATGGAGTATTGGAAGCAGAAAAATGATGTTTGGTCAGCTAAGGTGTTCTTTACAAGAAGAATACCACCTGCAAAAGGTGACAGAGATGAAACTATCATTGAAGATGCAAGTGACACAAGCCACCGCAATGAAATGAGAAGAGCCCAAATACAAGAGATCTTGGCAAAGGAGCGTACACCCATTGAAAGCATGAAGGCGTCACAATTGACCACTTTAGCTAGGCAATTGGGTTGTAACACAAAAGGAGTTTTGAAGGCAACCACAGCAAAGGCTTATATAAATAAGGTGAAAGCTGAGAACAATCTTCTAAGGCTGTAGAAAGCAACCCTAAGGTACTAGTGACATGTCATATATTCTTGATACACATGCTTGAACACTCATGTGCATGGTATCTAACAAATCTTTCTTTTTATTCCTTCTTGCAGGATCTTACAAAGGATACTACTAGATGGAGCTCAATCAATAGAGATTTTGATATTTTTGCTCAAAATAATGAAGCAGTCACCTACATTTTTTGTTTATCAATTTCTTGAGAGACTTTATTTTAGTTTGTAATCATCAAATGAAATGAAAAGTATCCGTCTTATTAAGATTGTTTGATCTTTTTCTTGTTCAAACCTTTCAATTGTGATTTATAGTTTTGTTAGCATGAGATTGTGCTTTTTTAGTTTGAAAAAAACTGTCAAAGATCCAAGTCTTTTTGGCTTTACTTAAGTTATTAATTGTGAAAGATCCAAGTTTTTTTTCTTTACTTAAGTTATTGATTGCCTATGTAATAGTCCTTAAAACAATATCGGATGGCTTTCTTGCTCCCATGTCTCACATTGGTCTTTAGGTAAGACAAGTGGTGACCTTGAAAGTATGGTCTCATATCTCGATCAAGTGAAGAGACATGAAGCTTAAATATCACTACTATGTATCTAGTGTTAAACTCCATCGAGACAAAGACTAGATAGCCAAATTGCAGTCGAGTTTAAGTGAAAAATCCATTTGAGCTAAGGTAAAACTTATAGTGCCTCATTTTTCTAGGATTCTACCCCATCAAGGAAGTTATAATCTAGCACAAACCAATTAAGACTCTTTTGGAGCCTAGATAGGACAATTCGTGGAACTTAAAACTTATTATTGAGTTAGAGTCTAGTTTAGATAAGCAAAAGATCTTCAAACCAGCACTTGGTCTTACTATTCAATATTCAAAGTCCCTTGAAGCTAACAAATTACATACCCACTTGTAACCTAACTAATGAGTAATTATATAGATCTAAGCAAGTATATATAATGAGTCTTCAAACTAATAATCCAAGGGAAGAGAGTAGCAAGGTCCACTACTTGTCCAAGCTCAGCTCTAGACAACATAGAAAGATGCTAGTTCTACTAATTGTCTAATTATAGGCATGGAGAAATGATAGAAGGTTGACCACTTGTCCAACCTATCATCTCTAGTAAGATGGGAGGTTTGGCCTTAAGATTCACCATGTAACCAACCTATACATCATTGTATTATGAAGAGTAAAAAAGCAAAGCTCCACCACTTGTCCAAGCTAGTTCTAAAATCCACATGGAGATAAGCAAGCTCCACCATTTGTCGAATCTCTCTTCCATTAAAACATGAAAAAACTCATCTATGTTGTACAAGGGGACTTTTTTCCAAGGTCCACCACTTGTCCAAGCTAGGATCCCTAGTAGCACGAGTGGTTTGGTCTCAAGATACACCACTTGTACACTCTATGTCATTATATTAAGAAGAACTATGTATTAAGGTCCACCACTTGTCCAACCTATAAGGTTATATCTTAAATGGTATCCTTTCTCACCACTTGAAATGCCCATGAGATGTTTTACACGGGGTTTCATTCCAAGGTCCACCACTTGTCCAAGCTAACTCTATTCAAACATAGAGAGAAGCAAAGGTCCACCACTTGTCCAAGCTAACTCTATTCAAACATAGAGAGAAGCAAAGGTTCACCACTTGTCAAAGCTAGGCTCCGTTGAAGTATGGAGAGAAGTAACCTCCATCATTTTTCCAAGATAGGTGCCATTCAAACATGGAAAGAATCAAGATCTACCATGTCTCCGAGATTCTAGGCTCCATTGAAACACCCTAAAACCATGATATTTTGTACATGGGGTGTTTGCATTCAAGGTCTACCACTTCTCTAACGTATTATACCTAGTAGCATGAGTGATTTGGTCTTAAGATTCACCACTTATCCACTCTATGTCATTATATTAAGAATAACTGGGTGTTAAGGTCCACCACTAGTCCAACCTATAAGGGTATATCTTAAATGGTATCCTTCACCACTTATCAAGGTCCATCACCACTTTTCCAACCTATAAGGTTATATCTTGAATGATATTTTTCCTCATCACTTGTAATGTCCATGCTATGTTTTACAAAGGGGTTTTGTTCCAAGACCCACCACTTGTCCAAGCTAACTCCATCCACCACTTGTCCAAGATAGGCTCCATTGAAACATGGAGAGAAGGATGATCCACCATTTCTCCAAGATAGGTTCCATTGAAACATTGAGAGAAGCAATCTCCACCATGTCTCCAAGCTAGGCTCCATTGAAATACCCTAAACCCATAATTTTGTACATGAGGGGTTTACATTCAAGGTCCACCACTTGTCCAACCTATTATCCCTAGTAGCAAGAGTGGTTTGGTCTCAAGATTCACCACTTGTACACTCTATGTCATTATATTAAGAAGAAATATGTGTTAAAGTCCACCACTTGTCCAGCCTATAAGGTTATATTTTAAATAGTATCCTTTCTCACCACTTGAAATGCCCATGATATGTTTTTACATGGGGGTTTCATTCCAAGGTCCACCACTTGTCCAAGCTAACTCTATTAAAACATATAGAGAAAGAAAGGTCCACCACTTGTCCAAGCTAGGCTCATTGAAACATAGAGAGAAGGAACCTCCACTGTTTCTCCTAGATAGGCTCCATTGAAACATGGAGAGAAATAAGCTCCACCATGTCTCCAAGTTGCTAGGCTCCATTGAAATACCCAATACCCATAATTTTTTGTACATGGGGGGTTTACATTCAAGGTTCACCACTTGTCCAACCTATTATCCCTAGTAGGTTTGGTCTCATGATTCACCACTTGTCCACTCTATGTCATTATATTAAGAGGAATTAGGTGTTAAGGTCCACCACTTGTCTAACCTATAATGTTATAGCTTGAATGGTATTTTTCTCACCACTTGTAATGCCCATGACATGATTTACATGGGGGTTTTGTTCCAAGGTACACCACTTATCCAAGATAAATCTATTGAAACATAGAGAGAAACAAAGGTCCACCACTTTTCCAAGCTAGGCTGCATTGAAACATGGACCTTAATACCAAATTATTTCTAGTAGCATGAGTGATATTTTGTACATGGGGCGTTTACATTCAAGGTCCACCACTTGTCCAACCTATTTCCCTAGTAGGTTTGGTCCCAATTTCACCACTTATCCACTCTATGTCATTATATTAAGAATAATTGGGTGTTAAGGTCCACCACTTGTCCAACCTATAAGGTTATATATTGAATGGTATTTTTTCTCACCACTTGTAATGTCCATGATATGTTTTACATGGGGATTTTGTTCCAAGGTCCACCACTTGTCCAAGCTAGATATGTTCAAACATAGAGAGAAACAAACATGCACCACTTGTCCAAGGTAGGCTCCATTGAAACATGGAGAGAATGATGCTCCACCATTTATCCAAGATAGACTCCATTGAAACATGGAGAGAAGTAAGCTCCACCATGTTTCCAAGATGCTAGAGTCCATTGAAATACCCAAAACCCCTGATACTTTGTACATGGGGGGTTTACATTCAAGGTCCACCACTTGTCCAACCTATTATCCCTAGTAGCATGAGTGGCTTGGTCTCAGGATTCACCACTTGTCCACTCTATATCATTATATTAAGAAAAATTGGGTTTCCATATCTAAATGGATCTTTGCTTGGATAAGTGGTAGACCTTGAGACCTAAATACCCATTCTACACTAGAGCATTGGTTAAGCCTTATACACTTCAAGCATACCTTTAACAACAAGTAGTAGTTATTAGTTGACTTAAATCTAGTTGAACTCCATGGTATTGAGACTAAGAGAGAGTGTAGCATAAAAAAGAGTCATGATTTTAATTTGACTTTCTTTCTATTAATGAGTAGATCATAGATGGATTTTGGTATCTAATAAAACCTTAGGGTAGACAATGTAAAAATCATGTCTATTGTTGTGTTTGCATTAAGTGTTCTTGTTCTTTAATTTCAGAACCATTACAGAAAAATGGATTGGCTATATGCTGGCATAAATTGAAGAAAACTATTGAATTACCCATCCAACCTCCTCCAAGACCTTGTCCAAGGAATGAATCACCTCCTTATCACCTACCACTTGCTTTCAAGGACATCAAAAGAGTACTTATCTTGGATCTAGAGGGGTTACTTCTCAAGACAGTTGAAATGAAACATGGAGATTCTATGCCATCTTGGGCTCAACACATGCGACTTGTGGAGGACAAAGATGAAGTTTATCATGTGGTGCGACCAGACGCACAAAGTTTTTTGGATTTTTGTGCTGAATACTTTGAGCTATGGATATGGAGTTGCTATAACTTAACAAGGGTGCAACGCATCACACAAAAGTGTTTTCCTGAGCAGTATACCAAGTTCAAGGTGTTTATGAGTAACAAAAATTGCCAAAATCCAAATATCATGTTAGGATTTACAAGGGTTTATCACAAAAATCTGAGTGATATTTGGAAGATATTTGAGGATTTGGATGCAAACAATACCTTAATTTTTGATGACACTCCATATAGGGTGATGTGGAACATGCCAGGGACATATCTTATATTTCCAAAGATGTGGAGGCAAACTTCCGAGCAACTTCAAAACTTCTTGCAGAGAACCATAATTCCATGGTTGGTAGGATGGTTGTATGCAAGAGATAAGAGAGTCTATACATATAACACAATTGTAAATCAGTATAGTGATTCTGAGACAAATTATGTCCTTGGTGTGTACTTGTCAACACGAAAGCATTGAATAAATATGGCTATAAGATGCTTTTTTATTCTAGTGTGTATCTTTCAACATTTGTATAATTTGATATAGTCTTTTTTTTTTTATAAAAGGTGTGTCAATTTTATGAACACTTGAATGGAGTGCACCCTACTCTAAGGGGACTTCAATGTACTATTGGAGTGCATCCTATTGTAAGGGGACTCTGATGTATTGCTAGAGTGCACCCAAATTTTTGGGGACTCATTTTTTATTTGATTGGGGCCTATGTTGGGTCATATAGTAAAAGAAATTCATTTTTTGTCAATTCATATCGAGGTTGCATTTATTTGGAACTATGAAAGAATTGATGTTTGATGTCAAAATAAAACTTGTAAGTGTGGATCAGAGAATTCATGGACTTTAAATATGTGAGAGGATCTTTTTCTTGGGCACAAATGTTTGCTTCAAGAATTTTGTCATTACATACTTTATGTGAAAGAGTTTTAGAATCTAAAAGACTTTGAAAACAAAACTATGGAATCTAAGTGCATGTATTCTTGAATGGCTTGAAAGTTGATGTATACATGCATGTCGCCTTGATGAAGATTTAGATCTGACAAGATGGAAAGATATAATTCTTGGACGTTACCTTTGTCAATTTGGTAATAACATATTTAACTTTCTTTTAATATGGGTGGAAAATATATTATTATGTGCATTTGGAAAATATATTATTATTTGCATATTTAACTTTCTTTTAATATGGGTGGAAAATATATTATTATGTGCATTTGGAACCTAATTGCTTGACCTTCAAACCAAGATTCCTATGTTATTTTTTCATATACTTTTTTATACTGAATTAAGATTGTGGATGCAAGGTCCACCACTTGTTCAAGCTAGATCTAAGAAAGTATATATACTGAGTCTTCAAACTAGTAAACCAAGGGGAGAGAGAAGCAGGGTCCATCACTTGTCCAAGCTCATCTCTAGACAACATAGAGAGATGTTATGTCTACTAATTGTCCAATATAGTCATGGAGAAATGATAGAAGGTTGATCCACTTGTCCAACCTATCATCTCTAGTAAAATGGGAGGTTTGGCCTTAAGATTCACCATGTAACCAACATATACTTCATTGTATTATGAAGAGTAGAAAAGAAAAGCTCCACCACTTGTCTAAGGTAGTTCCAAAATCAACATGGAGAGAAGAAAGCTTCACCATTTGTCCAAGATAGGCTCCATTAAAACATGGAAAACCTCATATATGTTGTACATGGAAGCTTTTTTCCAAGGTCCACCACTTGTCCAAGCTAGGATCCATTAAAACATGGATAGAAACAAGCTCCACAACTCGTCCAACCTTTATAGCTGCAAAGTGTACCGGTTGTCTAAACTAGGCATGGGAAAATAATAGAAGGTCCACCACTTATCCAATATATTATCTCTAATAGCATGGGAGGTTTGGTCTCAAGATTTAGGAATTGGCTGACCTGTATTTCATTGTATTATGATGAATTTGGTTTTAAAGTCAACTACTTATCCAAGCTATAAGTTTATATCTTGAATGGTATTCCTTCCCATCACTTAGAAAACCAAATGATATGTTGTACATGGGAGGGTTTGTTACAAGTCCACCACTTGTCCAAGCTAGTTTCATTGAAACATGGATAAGACAAGCTCCCACCATTTTGTTAAAGCTAGACTCCATTGAAAGTCTAGAAAATTCCATTCTATGTTGTACATGGGTTTTTGGTTTTAAGTCCAACACTTGTCCAAGCTAAGATCCATTGAAACATGGAGTAGAGAAACACGCCACCAACTTGTCCAAGCTCGGCAACATTGATAGTAGTTGGTTTATTTTGAAGATCCACCACGTGTCTAAGCTAACTCTATTGAAACATAGAGAGAAGCAAAGGTCCACCAACTGTTCAAGCTAGGCTCCATTGAAACATGGACAGAAGCAAGCTCCACCATTTCTCCAAGATAGACTCCATTGAAACATGGAGAGAATCAAAGGTCAACCATTTCTCCAAGCCAAGATCTAGTTTCCAACCTATAAGGTTATATCTTAAATGGTAATCTTTCTAATCACTTGGAATACCCATGATATGTTTTTACATGGGGGTTTTGTTCCAAGATCACCACTTGTCCAAGCTAACTCTATTGAAACATAGAGAGAAGCAAAGGTCCACCACTTGTCCAAGCTAGTCTCCATTGAAACAAGGAGAGAAGAAAGCTCCATCATTTCTCCAAGATAGGCTAGCATGGATAAGTGCACCTTGAAACCAACCTTCCTATGAGGCAATAGAGCATATGCTACATATTTTATGTATGCCCCATGCCTCAAATTAAGAAGTTATAGATTAGAAGTGGACCTTGCTTAAATGTCACATGCAATAAATTAAGGAAAAATAGCCAAGTGATTGTATTCCTCAATGGATCCTTGCTTTCACAAGTTGTGAACCTTGAGTCACTTTTACATTAACTTGGACAAGTGGTGGACCTAGAAACCAAGCTCTCCATGTTGAGATAAGTTGTAGGTAGGACATTAGAACATAGACAACGATAATGGATGCAATATACTCCTCTCCTAATAATCCAATTGATTGAAACCATGATATTTTAGTTGTTTTCATTGTGTATTGTATGTGCATAAAGTGGAATGAGACCTTAAGAAAACTCAAATTTTTGACAAAATCTCTATATTTTATACATGATATATTGAAAGTTGTCCAACCTGGGAATTGGGATTTTCCCACTTTACCTAATATGGTCTTAACTGGCAATTGCAATGGAGGATCAACACAAATTAGCGTTTGCTAAAGAGTGGGGAATATATGCATATCGTGTTATGCCTTTCGGCTTAACTAATGCCCCAGCTACCTTTCAAAGGTTAATGACGCACGCGTTCAAAGAATACCTGAGAATATTCTTAGAAATATACATGGATTATCTTTGTGTACACTCTCTTCTACGAGAGGAACATATTGACCATTTGCAAAAGGTATTTGAAAAATGCAGAACATATCAAATCTGTCTTAACCTAGAAAAGTGTATTTTTTTTGTTAGACAAGGCCGCATCTTAGGACACATTGTCTCAAGAAATGGCATAACCACAGACCTAGACAAAATTAAAGTCATAGTAGACCTACCCAGGCCTACTAATGCAAAACAAGTGCAATCCTTCATAGGACACTGCGGATATTATCGAAGATTCATATATATGTATGCAGTGATCGCACAACCTCTGTATCATTTGCTAGTCAATTTGGACTGGACCGAGGAGTGTGAAAATTCATTCCAAAAGCTGAAGGAAAACCTTGTATCAGCACCTGTACTTAAAGCACCGGATTGGGAAAAAATATTCCATGTTCACATTGATGCTTCTGCATATGAAATCGAGAGTATTCTGGCTCTCAACCTGGAGACGGAACAATGGATTTTCCAGTTTGTTATGCAAGCCGACAGTTAAATAGTGCGGAAAAGAACTACACAACCACCAAAAGAGAGGGGTTAGGAATGATTTATACTGTAAATAAATTTCGGCATTACAAACAAATTTGTGTTTTTCACAGATCATCAAGCTCTTTTGTATTTGGTGAATAAACCATGCAATACAGGAAGGATTGTACACTGGTTTATTATATTGCTAGAGTTTGATTTCACAGTGGTGGTAAAAAAGGGTAAAACCCATCTACGGGTGGATCATCTTTCAAGGATACAGAACGGGGAAGCTCCTGAAGGAGTAGATGATGACATACCAGATACTTATCTTTTTAATATTGAAATGATAGCCAAATGATCTCAGGAAATTGTTAGCATTCTTTCCTTTGGAGGTAGGTTTGATAACACGAAAGACAGATCCAAACACCAAACAATTCGATGAACAAAAAACTTCTAGTTGATTGTTGTAGGACGGCTATATCATCTAGGATCAGACCAAATTCTACGATTATGTATAAATCCGGAAGAATTCGAGTGTTATCTTGAAGAAGCGCATGTCCAGGATTGTGCATTTCATTGTTCAACAGTGAAAAAACACCAAAGCCTGAAACTGCTAGGGGTTTATTGGCCAACTATGTACGCGGACACACATGCTTATGTTACCAATTGTACTATATGTAGTGCCAAACGACCAGTGGATCACGCGACATTGTTTGAGGTAAACATTGCACCTACATGGAGTCAATATATCATTGATTTCTTAACCACAAGGACGTTTCCTGAAAACATAACAAGAACACGGAAAAGGGCTATAGAGCTGGAGGCTCGTGACTTTCAGTTAATTGGGGAACAACTCTATAGGCAAGGAAAGGACAATCAACTTAGAATCTGTGCAAGTGAAAGCGAATACCTGTTGATTCTAGAACACGCATATGTAGGTATAAGTGGAGGCCATTTTTCAGGCGACAAGACAGCAAAAATTGTCTTAACCGCAGGAATATGGTGGCCTATATTACATATGGATGCTGAAGAGTTTGTAAAGCGTTGTGACGCGTGTCAGCACACTAAGGTGCCGATAAAGAGAGATGATATGCCACTACGGCCAATGATGGGAGCAAGGGCATTTGCAAAATGGGCAATTGATTTTTTGGGACCTATTTCACCCCCTCCATATCGTACCCATACCCAATATATCATTGTGGCTACGGACTATCTCACAAAATGGGCGAAAGCCAAGGCAACACAAAAAGCAGATGCATGAACCACTGCATAATTTTTGTATGAGAATGTTTTTGTACAATATGGGTTACCAATAGAAATTGTCAGTGATCTAGGAACACATTTTCTTAATGAAGTCATTGAATATCTGCTAGAGGAATTCATGGTCATCCATAGAAAATCTGCTCCATATCATCCACAAGCAAATGGACAAGCTGATGCCACAAATAAAACACTATGCACGATTCTCACTAAAATTGTATCAGAGTCAAGGACAGATTGGGATCAGCAGCTACACTCAACACTTGGGCATACAGGGTAGCTTACAAAACATTGATAGGAACGACACCATACAACATGGTGTTTTCCCTAAATGCTATATTATCCATAGAGTTTTTAATTCCAGCTCTACGAGTACGAAAACGCTTAAAATGGACAGGGCATGATCTCTCTTCAAGAATAGATGACCTTGAAAAGCTAGACGAACTCTGCTTGAGAGCTTTAGCTTCAATCTATGCTAAAAAGAGAAGGCAAAAGGAGTTTTTTGACAAGCATGTGCATACGAAAGAGCTCAAAATAGGTGATTATGTACTTGTTTATACCTTGAAGCAACATGCCAAGAAACTTAAAAAGCGAGGGATGGGACCCTTTGTGATTATTGACCTATCACAAAGCGGAGCTGTCAAGCTTGCTACATTAGCAGGTGAAGAAATGCCAAATTGGATTAGTGGATGTCGATTGAAGAAATATCATTTACCACTAACACAGGATATGCTTCAACAAATCCATCAAGGAAAACAACGAATGAAGGAGAAACAGAGGGTATGAGAAGATGCTCAAGCAGAAGCAAAAGAACACATTGCGAAAAGAAGGCTTCTGCGACAACAACAACAATGTAGATCACTGTTGCGAATCAATGCCATTCGACTAACGAATTTTGATGAAGACACAGTGGAGTTACTTTCTATCTATTTGACTTTTTTGTTGAAATTAGGCTTAAAAGGGACTCAGGGGAACTAAGGGCAGCAGGCACGAGTGGCAGTTTTCATAAAAAAATCATCAAGAGACATCCTATGCATAGGATGTCTCAAAGCCATTTCTAGGCACAGAATTCAACAACTCTCATCACACACAGTTTCTGAATAGACTTCACATGCTAGTCACCAAGTTCCATCACATTTGGACCAAATTTGACCTCATATGCACGAAAAAATGCAAAGTCAGGGCATAGAGGCAATAATGGGCCATAGACCTGCCAAAACTTGTCCAAATCACATGAAACTTGCACAATACATTCATGAGCACATAGCCAACCAATCTGTGTGGTCACATGCAAGAAATGATGAAGTAGACATCCTATGCGTAGGATGTCTAGTTGACATTTTTGGCCTACAAAGGGTATTTTTACATTCCAGATCTTTTCTTATCATCTTCAAGAGCTCATATATCAAGTTTGAAGCCATTCTAATCATTTTTGACCCCCAACACCTTCAAGATACACATTTTTAGCCCAAAAACACTACACAGGGTCTTACCAACATCAATTCTTGTCCAAATCAAAATCCAAGAGCATGGCCATGTTCCACATACCAAGGACTACCCACAGAACAAATCCCAAGCCATTTTGATGAAATAGACATCCTACGCGTAGGATGTCCCTAGCATGTTTTTGACCTTCTGTGCAAAGAATGACATCATTGGAGCCATTACCATGGTGGAAGGATCCCCTATACCAATTTTCAACCCATTTGGATATCATGTGCTACTTGTTGTGAACTTTCTACCCAATTTTTGACCTAAAGCCTGAATCTGCCCAAAAATCCACTTTTTGATGCCCAAATCCAAATCCAATCACATAGCCATGTTATACACGCCAAGGACCACCAGCATGTCAAGTGTCACCAAAATCTGATGAGAAAGACATCCTACGCATAGGATGTCTAAATAAACTTTTTTTCGCCAGAATTGTACTGTGAGCACATGCACAGTTGCCCAAGTTCCTTTTAAGTTTTATTTTCAATTTTCAAGTCATTTGGATAGTTAAAACTCAGTTTCTCAGCTGATATGGAAGAAATGCTAACTTCGGACTACTAAGTGCAACAGGATCTATGGAAGCCGTGGCAAAGTCACCGGCAAAGAATAAAAGGATAACCATAGAGGATTCTTTGGAAGAAGTAGAGACCTTCTTCATACTAGAAGGAACTCTAAAGCCAACCAGCACGTGGATCCAAGAGGACCTGGTAGAGTCAAATGATCTAAAGATCTACCAAGGCGTGTTCAAAGACACTGAAGGAAATGTAATAGAGCTACCCATGCTACTGTAGGAGCTCAATGAGTTCGTCAGAAGCAAGATGGCAGAGTATCTGGAGAAGATTGATCTCCACAATTATTTTGAAGCTGTGCCGGCAGGAATCGACATAAAAAGAGTATGGGAATTTGTGACGACAATCAAAGAAGATAGAGTGGCCCGAGTTACGGATTTGCAAGGAAAGCCAGACACGTATATTATAATCACGGAGAGAGTGGTGGCAGCTGCACTAGACCTCTCCAAAAAAGGGGATAGTGTAACGAAAAGAAGAGATGAAGTAAAGGTGTACACAGAAAAGAAAGGCAACTACACCTTTGAAGACATTGCCAACCCTAAAGTGGCAATCATGAGTCAGCTATACAATCAGTATTTCCATATGTGTACAAAGCGGACACAAAAGTACAGAATGCCGCTAGGAGCAATTGCCACAACCTTCACCTAGGTGATGCAGAAAAGCAAGCCAAAGGTCATCAATTATGCAGCTTATATACATGATGATCTGGTGAAGATGGTCAATAAGAACCCCACATACATTGTGCCAGGTGAGCAAATCACGAATGTCATTTATGGGGCATTGCACGCCAAGGGAAGATGACCTGAACCTCCATCGCAAAATGACTGGCTGAGGCTCAAGGAAGAGGAACAGTTCAAAGCACCAAGGATGGCAACACGTTTGAAACGCAGGTTAGAAACCGTGCAAGAAGAGCAGCCAGAGTTGAAGAAAGGGAAGAAAGAGAGTGTCCAGGTGCCGGTAAAAGAGACGAAATCATAGAAAGCGGCACGCCTAGAGCAGCTAATGGAAAGTTTCAGATCTGAAAGAGCCCTCAAAGGATATTTGAATGAGCTATGGAAGCCGTCTCTAGAAGCAATTTCGGGATCATCCCGAAGGGTGCACAGAGACAGATTTGACAACTATATTAAGAATTTTGAGATTCTGGATGCCACGGCCGAAAATATCCCACATGTACCATTTATAGAAGTAGAAGTAGAGGAAGTCCGATGGCAACTGCTAGAGGAGCAAGAAGGCCGAGAGAGAGAGAGAGAGAGAGAGAGAGAGAGAGAGAGAGAGAGAGAGAGAGAGAGAGAGAGAGAGAGAGAGAGAGAGAGGAAGACAAAGGCGGACAGGGATTTCAAGAAAAAAGCCGCCAACTCCACCGTCCAGCCCTGAGTCTAGCCCACCGCCCTCACCACCTCCTCGTAGCCCTCCACAAACTCAATAGAAAGAGGAGCAAGACAAACCTGAAGATCAAGAAGAGTCAAAGCAAGAACAGAGCCAAGAGCAAGAACCAAAAGAAGAAGCTAAGCCTAAAAGTGAGTAGCCAGAGCCAAATGAAGCAAAGTATAACACATTTCTAGACCTACTGGCTGCCAGATATTCAAAAGAAGAGGCTGCCACATTCACATTTGACTTGGAAAGCACGGGGCCCAAAGAGAAAATGCAGAACCTGCGGTTAGTGGAGCTAAAGGAGATGTCCACTGATACAGTGGACCTGCACCCACCCACCAATGATTGAGATGTGGTGATGACCAAGCTAACCGGGCTAAGAGCACAATCAATGGCCTCAGAAAGTGAAATGGCAACACTCAAAGCCACTGAAGTACAAATCAAGCTTGAAGTCGACACTTTACAAAAACAAAGCCAAAGGCAGATAGAGAGAGAAGCAGAGCTGCAAGCCATTCTGGCAAAGGCATTGCAAAGATTCTAGGAGATGGAAAGAGAAAACCAGGTAGCAGCTCAAAGACTGCAAGGAGCCGAAGAAGAGCACAGAAAACTCAGCAAGACATTGACAGATGTAGAGAGGGAAAGGGATAACCTAACACTACAACTTGTTGAAGAGTCTAAGGAAGTGTAATCAATGCGCAATGCCAAAGAGAAGGCAGAAATAGAGCAGGAGGCTAGCCAGGATGAGGTCCTTGAGCTCAAGGACCAGCTTAAAGTTAAAGATCAGACCATCCAACGGCTATGGGAATCTCCAGCCAGAGTCAGAGATACTAGCTTGACTCACACCACTTCAGAGAGGCAGATTTATGAAGAACAAATGAAAGAGATCCAGAAGGAGTTGACTTTAGAGACGAAGCAAAGGTTGATGATGGCAGAAGGGTTAGTGGTCATGGGCGCCATCAAATTGTTCACTGGCTCGCTTGACCTTTCTTGCATTATGATGAGAAAGATTTGCAAAACCCTTTTGGCAGTCTTCGAGACGTTCAAACCGGGCCAGGCGAGAGACAATATCTTCTTCTTTCAGGATACTTGCAGATGTGCCTACGATCTGTCTAGTCAGCCTTCCAAGGCGGTGATACATGTATTGTATCAAAGGATCATATTTTAACCATCCTATGACCTCAAGGCCTTTGAAGAAGCTTTCTACACCGGCTTCTTCACCATCAACACTGATATATTCGGCCCAACACTATTGGCTCAACATGCAAGATATGAGTCACTGCTCAAGATACGAGAAACCAAAAGATGAAGAAGAAGCTCAACAGCCATGTCGGGGACGACATGAGCAAGGAGGGGGGGTGTTAGAAGCTGGACACACCCTATGGAAATTGACTTCTCGGCAGATTATCATTTTTTGTAATTATTCATTTATTGAGAAAACCTGACACTTCACCTTGTAAATATTGGGGCTTACAGAAGTTTCCAGATTGTGTTTTGAATTTAGATTGAGTAGATGGTTAATTTGGAACATTAGGGTTTGAGAATTATAAGGTATTTATACCACTTTTTGACCTTAATGAAAAACCTTTGTCATTTTAAAAGGTTTTGAAGTCTATGAGTGAGTACTGTGTACGAGAGAGAGTGAGAGCTTCATCTTAAAGCTACGCGTATATCGGTGGTCGGAATCGAGTGCAGAGAAGTGCAGCGTGTTTCCCCCGACGAGAGCTACGCGCCGATACCTACATTGCGCGAGTGACCTATTGGTGTTAGTAGGATCTCCTTCAAGTTATGTGGTGTTTCGAGATTGTTTGATGGGTGTTCGGCTCTAGAAAGTGTTGTAGGAGGTTTCCTCTTATGCACGCTTGAAGGTTGTGACTTAGACATTGGGTAGAGACCTCTGTAGGAATTAGTTAGGAGTCGGTCGAGTGTAGGTTGACACCCTATGCTTACTTCCATGCACCTGCGGGTCGAGCTTCGTCCTTAGCTGGCAAATCATGTTAGGTGAGTTCTCGTTGTGCTGAGGTTCATCGTGGCATAACCGTCCAACAATATTTTTGCCTTGTGTGTTGATTTTGATGACTGTAATATTTCCATTTCTTTTTGTTCATGTTTACAAACGTTGGAGAGGGGGAAAGGGGAACACACCCAGCACACAAAACAATGCCTCACTATAGCCCAGTGTATACGCAGTGCCCCAATCCACTAAAGTTCACCTTCAAAACTCAACACTACCCGCAAGCAAACCATCGCTTTCACACAACCATAAGCACACGCGCCTTGCAATGCACCAGACAGACTCAATCACTCCGCTCCGCTCAATTCACAGCCTTCCACACTCACACAACCTCTCTCTATCTCTCTTTGCACGACCAAACTCGGGGGGGCACACACGCCGACACACACACGGAAGACACACGCACACAAGCAGAGAAGAGAAGGGGGAAGGGGGAATGACGCCTAAAACAGTAGGGAATCGTCTACTAGCATAGGCAATAGCATGTACATCCAACACCCTGCCGGCATGAACCTCGACAACCAAAAACAAGAGCTCCAAAAGCCTGAGCCAAAAAACCCTCCTTGCTTTAAAGACACTGGTCCAAAAGACCCTTACAAATGAACATAAGCACCCTTTTATAGGGGTGTGCATAGGAGTCCAAAAGAGAAAAAAAAGTGGTGTGATACCATATCGTGCACTCCCTTTGGAGTTCTTTTAGAAATTTTATCCATTGCCAACACTTGGCCTAGTGTATTTTTGGAAACCTTGCATGCTACACCATGGCCACTTGCACCTTTCAACTTGGCCGGCCCGATCTCCTCCTTTGGTGCCTTTGCATTTGGCCTTGTCCACCTCTTTGCTCCCGGACTTCCTCTCTCTCTCTCTCTCTCTCTGTGTTGTGGGCCTCATCCCTTACCTGTGAGGGGAGGGCAATAGCGACCTCGCTATTGCTCTCCTCCTCCTCCTTTAAAATATTGGGGCTTTGATAGCTGCGGGAACACCCCCCTCATTGGGTCTACCACGTCATCATTGGGCTCACCGCCGCGGGCGCCACCGACATCCAACACTGCCAACCACTGCAGCGCCCATTGGCGCCACCACTTCCCAGCCTCGCCCAACCGCCGCCAAAACAGGCCCATTACCGCCTGCGCAGCGCCTGCGGGCCACCTTCCACACGGACGCCATCGCCCAGAGCTCCAAGCTCTCCACGTTTTGTGATACCCATGAGGGTGGCTCGCCCCAGCCTATATTCTATGCCATTGGCCATGCTCATTGCTTATGTGGGATTTTCGAGCTGCCACGTGGCATCTGCTCATCAGCTCCACCCAATGGAGTTGGAAAACTTGCTTGAACACAATAAAAAACTTGATTTTTTATCATCTCCCTTCACACCCTGGCCATTCTCTGCTCAAAAATCCACTGCTCCGGTCGTCAAATCCCACCAAAAGTCTGCATCCCAGGCTTTCATCCCTCACCCCGGATTGGCATTTTGACCACACTGCGTCCTCGAACCATGAACTCCAAAACGGAAAAAAATAATTTGTAGCTGCACCTCCATTGTCCACTGCCAACTTCGACTGGCCATTTCTCCGTGCCCCGACCTCCGTTTGGCATGAAGTCACTTCCTGCTGGCTCCATATGATGTACACCCTCATTGAGAACCTTGTCGAGGCCCAAAAGATGCCAGATGGCACATTCTCCAATGCGACCAAGTGGGCTCAGACCCGGCCCCGAAAAAATTTCCACCAACCATATCTTGCAAACCATGGCTCCAACCTGCAATCCGAAAAGATGGGTAAGCTCCATGAATCGAGCTCTACGCATCCAAACCTCAAGCTTCGCTTGGACCACCTGTCTCCAGCTGCCCTGTCCGGCAAGAATCTACAAACCACCAAAAGTTTAACCTACAATAACTTGGGCTCCGTAGCTCGGTTTGATGAGCCGTCTGGACCTGCTCCTTCATCACTTCAAGCTCTTCATTCCTGGACCTCAAAAGTGCAGTTTGCACCTCCTTCGCTTGCTACCCCATTTAGCCCCTTGTGTAGCCTTTCTTGGCCTATAAGCCGCATCATGCATACACTTCCGCTGCTACCTGTGATCCCATGAACTTCCTAACTGCACCTGCACTTTGCCATGCTTCTGCTTGCCTGTACACATCTGCCCATGTCACCCTCTAGCGTCGACACACTTTGGCTGCACCATCATTGCCCACCCCCCTGTTGAGAATTTATGCTCAACCACATAAAAGCTTTATTTCACTATAAACTGCAAAAACTTGGCACACATTATGAGAAAACTCAAACCATATATACAATGTTTTATTGCACTCTATCACCTAAACCTTCAAGTGGATTGTTGCCCCACCCCTCGCATAACATAGCTTCCACCTGGATCAAACACCTGGCTCTGTTCACTTTCATCCATTTGCAACAACCTCCAATAGTGCCCTACCCAAGCACGTAGCCATCCATGCACACAAAAGGCCCATAGCACTTTAGCACCTCTTCGAACATCATCTTGCTTCATCACCCTATATGGTTCTACAACCACATCATCTGTATGAACCAACACTTCTGACCCTCCCTCCCAGCCATGTAAAGGAGAGCTCCTCTCAAAGGAACCCCGTACCTAACGGATAACATACTCTACAGTTGCACTTACAAGCATACCTTTCAACCATGGATTGCATACCTCTTTTGAAAGCTTGTACATATCTTGGGAACCTCCTCCATGTGCCATAGAACACATCTCTTGCACCGGCTTCATGCTCTCTTGCACCTCCTCTTCGAACTCACTTACAATGTCATCAAGCCCTTCATCATCGATTGGCCCTTCAAGGTCGCTCAGCACTTCCTTCTGTCCAGTTTCAGTCTCCTGCTCTTCAATCACCTCTTCTATCGTTGCATCAGGCTCCTCTAAGGAATAAATAAACTCGTTCTCTACCGTCTCCACCTCTAGTTTCTTCATAGAAACGGCTGCTTTATCCCTCTTGGCAAAAGCCTGCACATGGTGCACCACCATGGCACATTCCACCGCTACTTTCATCATCACGGCCATTAGCATGGCACCACACACTACCTTCACCTGCATCTCATCATCTGTAGGTCTAGACCGCACCTTTTGGATTTCATCAAACATATCGGCTTGCTCTGTTCCCTGCTCTTCTTGCACATGTGCGATCACCATATCATCAAACATACAAGAGGGCAACTTTACCTTTACCAATTTGGGTTCATCAGATTCCGTCTCCTCGTCATGGGATGTGGACTTATCCGCTCTATCCTCCTCGCTTGTCTCCCAGAAAATCAAGCTTGCATCATCATCGGCATCGGCATCATATACCAACTCTGTATCAGCATCTGCATCCACTTGCTACTCCACAAAATCTTGACCATCTCTACCGCTTTGCAAACTTTCTTCCTCAGCTTCTGAACCCTCGGTATCTGCATCTCGATCACATTCTGCTACCTTTTCATGCAGACTTTCAACAAGACCATGCTTTACCTCTTCAACCCGTACTGCAACCTCCACATCTGCTACCGCTTTTGCATATTGGTTCCCCTCAACATGGAGCTTCTCCTCATTGACAAGCTCTTTCACTCTCGGCACATGCACATCACAAACTCGAAACCTCCAAGGAACATAACCAATAGTAGGTCTTACCTCCATAGGCCTTGCATTTCGCACAACTGGAACCACCTTTGGCTGGACCAAAGAGCACTTCTCCACCTCCACAATAAGCATATAATCTGTTGGCTTTAGCATTCCCAAATCCAACTTCCGCTTCACCTCTCTGCTCTTTATCTTTGCTAAATAGACCATGTCTTCATAGGTATCGGCACCATCTTCGACCTTCTCTTTAATCCTCGGATGCAAGCACTCTAACAACTTTGATAGCTTCAAAGATTGATTGCTTTTGACCCCAATAGCAATCTCTAACTGCTTCCAACAAGCTTCAAACTGCTCAATGAAAATAGAGAAATCTTTACTTACATCCTGGCGTACCGCTTTCAGTCATGCACCGGATTTTTCTACTGTGATCACCTCTCGAAACCGCTCCAGAAACTGACTCTGCAACCTTTGCCATGATTCTCTATCACTTCTCTCTAGGCCATCGAACCACACCTTGGCTCGTCCTCGCATTAACAACGTCACCATCTGTAATCTCCGCGCATCCGTTGACATACTCATCGACAACAACCATAACTCGAAATCTGCTAACCAATCCTCGGGATCTTTGACGCCCGTAAATATGGGGCCAAAACCTGCCTCCACCATCTCTGTCAGCTTCAACCTGGACCATCAAACATCTCGAACCTTCGCCAACCGCTTTGTTGGCAAAAAAACATCACTTTCAACCTCAAATTGGAGCATCAGACAGCTCCTCAAAGGGCGCACTAGAAGATGGAGAGGGGGAAAGGGGAACACACCCAGCACACAACACAATGCCTCACTATAGCCCAGGGTATACACAGCGCCCCAATCCACTAGAGTTCACCTTCAAAACTCAACACTACACGCAAGCAAACCATCGCTTTCACACAACCATAAGCACACGCGCCTTGCAATGCACCAGACAGACTCAATCACTCCGCTCCGCTCAATTCACAGCCTTCCACACTCACACAACCTCTCTCTATCTCTCTTCGCACGACCAAACTTGGGGGGGCACACACGCCGACACACACCCGGAAGACACACGCACACAAGCAGAGAAGAGAAGGGGGAAGGGGGAATGATGCCTGAAACAGTAGGGAATTGTCTACTAGCATAGGCAATAGCATGTACATCCAACACCCTGCCAGCATGAACCTCGGCAACCAAAAACAAGAGATCCAAAAGCCTGAGCCAAAAAAACCTCCTTGGTTCAAAGACACTGGTCCAAAAGACCCTTACAAATGAACATAAGCACCCTTTTATAGGGGTGTGCATAGGAGTCCAAAAAAGAAAAAAAAGTGGTGTGATACCATGTCGTGCACTCCATTTGGAGTTCTTTTAGAAATTTTATCCATTGCCAACACTTGGCCTAGTGTATTTTTGGAAACCTTGCATGCTACACCATGGCCACTTGCACCTTTCAACTTGGCCGGCCCGATCTCCTCCTTTGGTGCCTTTGCATTTGGCCTTGTCCACCTCTTTGCTCCCGGACTTCCTCTCTCTCTCTCTCTCTCTCTGTGTTGTGGGCCTCATCCCTTACCTGTGAGGGGAGGGCAATAGCGACCTCGCTATTGCTCTCCTCCTCCTCCTTTAAAATATTGGGGCTTTGATAGCTGCGGGAACACCCCCCTCATTGGGTCTACCACGTCATCATTGGGCTCACCGCCGCGGGCGCCACCGACATCCAACACTGCCAACCACTACAGCGCCCATTGGCGCCACCACTTCCCAGCCTCGCCCAACCACCGCCAAAACAGGCCCATTACCGCCTGCGCAGCGCTTGCGGGCCACCTTCCACACGGACGCCATCGCCCAGAGCTCCAAGCTCTCCACGTTTTGTGATACCCATGAGGGTGGCTCGCCCCAGCCTATATTCTATGCCATTGGCCATGCTCATTGCTTATGTGGGATTTCCGAGCTGCCACGTGGCATCTGCTCATCAGCTCCACCCAATGGAGTTGGAAAACTTGCTTGAACACAATAAAAAACTTGATTTTTTATCATCTCCCTTCACACCCTGGCCATTCTCTGCTCAAAAATCCACTGCTCCGGTCGTCAAATCCCACCAAAAGTCTGCATCCCAGGCTTTCATCCCTCACCCTGGCTTGGCATTTTGACCACACTGCGTCCTCGAACCATGAACTCCAAAACAGAAAAAAATAATTTGTAGCTGCACCTCCATTGTCCACTGCCAACTTCGACTGGCCATTTCTCCGTGCCCCGACCTCCGTTTGGCATGTAGTCACTTCCTGCTGGCTCCATATGATGTACACCCTCATTGAGAACCTTGTTGAGGCCCAAAAGATTTCAGATGGCACATTCTCCAATGCGACCAAGTGGGCTCAGACGCGGCCCCCGAAAAAATTTCCACTAACCATATCTTGCAAACCATGGCTCCAATCGGCAATCCGAAAAGATGGGTAAGCTCCATGAATCGAGCTCTATGCATCCACACCTCAAGCTTCACTTGGACCACCTGTCTCCAGCTGCCGTGTCTGGCAAGAATCTGCAAACCACCAAAAGTTTAACCTACAATAACTTGGGCTCCGTAGCTCAGTTTGATGAGCCGTCTGGACCTGCTCCTTCATCACTTCAAGCTCTTCATTCCTGGACCTCAAAACTGCATTTTTCACCTCCTTCAGTTGCTACCCCATTTAGCCCCTTGTGTAGCCTTTCTTGGCCTATAAGCCGCATCGTGCTTACACTTCCGCTGCTACCTGTCATCACATGAACTTTCTAACTGCACTTGTACTTTGCCATGCTTCTGCTTGCCATTACACATCTGCCCATGTCACCATCTAGCGTCGACACACTTTGGCTGCACCAACGTTTTTCCATCCCATTTTGTAGAGTGGGATCCAATAGAGTCCTTCACTAAAACTTTTGAGACCATCCACATTGAGCTTGGCAAATTGCTCTATGCTAGTTGTCAGTCTATTGAGCTTGCCTTACGTTGTTGAGATGTAGAGAGAAAGAGAGAGAGAGACGAGACAAGAGACACACCATATACGCTCCCAAAGACTGATTCATATTGAGGACAAGATACAAATATATAGGTGAGACCAAGTTGAGTAGAGTGAGCCATATATAGCTCCAACATCCCCACTCAAACAAAGGTCTCTAGCTTTGGATGAAAAAACCCTTGGGGAGTTAAAGGGAAAAACCCAAGCCCCTATACAATGTGCAAATATGAACCAACGCTATGATGATGTGAAAGTGAATTGTGCATCTATGTACAAATATCCAAGTGACTCAGAGATCACAATGTGAAAATGTGGAGTGTGCATAGTGCATGGTACCTAAAAGATTACAATGTCATATGTACAAAGCTATTACAATAGCAAAGAAGCTAATCTAGAAAGAGTGAGGCTGAAGCAACTCCAAGCTCTAAGCGCAAGAGGATGAAACGTGACTCGTTGAGGCCTTTTGTCAAAATGTCTACAATCATCTGGTCACTTGGACAGTGTTCAACCATAATGGTTCCTTTGTGTACTTCATACTTGACATAATGATAATGGACAGCAATGTGTTTTGACTTGTTATGTTGAACATAGTCTTTTGCAAGACTAATAGCACTTTGGTTGTCACACCGCAAGGGTGTGCTAGAAAGAGGAGAGTGACCAATATCAACCAGTATTTGTCGAAGCCAAATCAACTCACGAGCTTCTAAATCAAATTGAACAGCAAATGCCAATAAAACTCGAACACTTGTAATGTGAACAATTGATGAAAAAGTCTCTTGATAATCAACACCAGCTACTTGGGAGTAACCTTTTGCAACTAAACGCGCCTTGAACTTGTCAGAAGATCCATCTTCTTTTACTTTTGTCTTATACACACACTTACATTTAATAGCTGTACGACAAGGAGGTAATTCAGTTAGTATCCATGTACCTTTAGAGATAAGAGAATCGTACTTTGCTTCCATAGCCTCTTTCCATTGATCCTTTTGTGGTGAAGAGATAGCTTCATCATAAGTAACCTGATCTTCAAAAGTAGAAAAAACATTATCAGCAATATCGTCATCATAAACATGACATGAGCCATGCTCAAAATCAATAGGCAGATCAACAAAAATATCAATATCATCATTGGCAACATTTGGAATGGATGGTTGTGAAGAGGAAAGTTTCTCTATAGGAAGAGTTTCATCATCTGAAAGAAATGGAAAATCCTTAAGCAATGATTTAGTATCATCAGAATCATCCATGGACCATGAGCCTCCCATAAGCAGTTCGTTAAAGGTAGCATCACGATTCATAATTACTTTCTTGGAGGAAGGTTCATAGAACTTGTAGCCTTTGTAAGTGTCAGAATATCCAATAAAAATAACTTTAAGACTAGGAGCATCAAGCTTTGTTCGTGTTTCTTTGAGAACATGAATATAAGCAATACATCCAAAGGTTCAAAAATGAGATACAGAAGGAATGCCACGTGTCCATGCTGTGATAGGTATCTTACCAGAGGGTGCAGTAGTAGGAAGATGATTCTGAATAAATACTGCTGTCAAAGTAGCTTCAGCCCAGAAAACGCGAGATAAGATAGAATGAATCAGCATACATCTTACAGCATTGAGAATAGTGCGATTCTTTCGTTCAGCAACGCCATTTTGTTGAGGCGAATATGGAAGTGTATTCATGATGAATTCCACTGTCAGCACAGTAACTCACAAACTCTCGAGAAACATATTCGCCTCCATTGTCACTAGGAAGCTTCTTAAGGCGACAACTAGTTTGAAGTTCCGTAGCCTTGTGGAATTGTTTGAAAACAGATACGGCTTCAATTTTTTGTCTAAGTAGAAATACAGTCGTATACCTTGAGAAATCATCAATAAAAGTAATGAAGTAGCGATATTTTGATCTCGAAGAAGGTAGAAGTCCACATATATCAGTATGAACAAGATCCAATATGTCATGAGAATGAGTTGTATCTGAAAGAGAAAAGGGTTTACGATTGTGTTTCCCAAGAGAACAAAATTCACAATTCCCATATGGGGATTGGATTTAAGATCCATGCCATGAACAAGATCACGACGTTGAAGATCAAGGAGTTTTGAGAAATCAGCATGAACAAAACGGTGATGCCATACTTTGCAATCATGATCACCTGGGGCAGTGACAACATTTGCTACAACATCGCTGAGAGAGATTTCGAACAAATTACCATTTTGAGGAGCAGTGGCTATAGTCTATCCATCTTTCTCAATTCGGCATTTGGTATGATCAAATCCAACAAACAGACCAAGATCAACAAGTCTAGCAACTGAAAGAAGATTACGTTGAAGATCTGGTACATGTAATACTCCATGCAAAATTTGAGTGGAATAAGATAAGGTACCAAGATATAAGTCTACAATACCCTTTACTTGACAAGTAGTATCATCAAAGCAAGATAAACAACACGTTGAATTGGTAGTGGATGATAGTTATGGAGCCACTTAGACTGATATGTCATATTTCCTGTAGCACCAAAATCGACAATAAAAAGTGATCCATCACATACATGAAGTATTTGTTCTAGAGCAACTGAACATAGGACGCATCTTGTTTCTGGTAAAATGTTGTTTCGATGCTCAGTAGCATATGCTCTATTACGATCTGTGTCGAATCGACGCTTATAGCACATATGCTCAGTAGCATATGCTCTATTACGATCTGTGTCGAATCGATGCTTATAGCACATATGAGTGGGATGATCAGATCGTCCACAATATTCACAGGAAGAAGAAGAAGAGTCTCTAGATAAACGTGGTTGTTTCATGATAATATTGTGTTCTTCATCATATTGACGTGCCCAACAATCATCTTCAGTATGGTCATTTCTGTTGCAGTAAGAACATTGCTTATTAGGAAATTTGAGACGAGAGAAAATATTACCACGACGGCCACCTCTACGGTTTCCTCGTTGAAATGGATGCCTTCGAGCATAAAAAGCACGTTCCATCTGCTGTGACTCGGTCTCCTCTTGTGAAATCATAGCTGTATCGTGACCAGCATTACGACGTTCTTGATGTTGAGAGTATTCAATTAAAGACATGCAGGCTTGGTCGAAATCAAGACCATCTTTATTAGAAAGAATAGTAACAATGTTATCATAAGAAGAGTCCTTCACCGTATCAAGGAGAAGTGTAATCAATTGCTTTTGTGGAACAAAATCACCGGTGTTGGGGTATAAAGCCCAATGTGGTCGCCTAGGTAAGTGGGCGGGCCGCCAGGTATGTACACATATTCTTTTGTAAAAACCTAATAAGAACTCACTATGCTCTACACATTATAGTAGAGCGAGTTCACCATATCGTCGTGCTCTTCTTCTCGCACCCTCTCTCGCATCGCACTTCCGCTCGTACTCCTTCAACTGGTATCAGACCTCAGATCGAGGCTCGGGCCAGCAATGCAGGAGGCTAGAGTCACCAGCTCAGATTGGAGTGAAAGTCGACAGGCAAAGACACAGCCCCAAATATTGTGGGAAGGCCGTAGGGCTTGGTGTGCTCAGAATTTCATTCTGAGGTCATCTTGGTCACCGTTCGGCTTCGACAAAGTTTTGCGCAGGCCATTTTCAACTACGTGGTCTCAGCGGTTGAGATCCGACTCTGCAAATTTGGGGTTTTCGGCCTACGACTGCAGGTGCTGAGGATATCGACACTCCCAGAGTGTTGATTTGTGGTTGTCTACACATCGAAGGACGGCTCACAGTTCTTGGAGGCGTGTCACATAGGACACAGGCGCATCTATATACAGACTGTAGGCGACATCCACTAGTTCATCAGGTAGCTTGTGTTTGCTGCTTGATATTCCAAATTTCATCCGGACATTGCAGGTACTTCCACATGGGATGTATTGTCAGAGATTATGTATGTCTGTTGAGGGTTTGCTGGCTGTGAGTCACGCAGCAAACAACCGTCGTAGCGGTTACAGCATACAGTGGGAAATTTGTGGATGTATGACTTTGTGGGAAGTCTATGTACTTTCAGATTTACTGCAGCCTTTGTTGAGGGTCGAGTGAGGTTTTATTGAGCTAGGGGATTCTCGAATGTTGAGATCCTTCCGGTGATACAGGTCTTGGAGCGATCCCTCGAGCACCCTTAGATAGGCAGCTAGGATGTATTGACTATGAGTTAGACAGTTGGGATTGCATCTTTGCTTTACTCCCGTTGAGGCATTGTCGCACTCTATGCTTATAGGACAGTGACAGGACAGTCAGAGACAGTACAGGCGCAGGACAGGTTTACCCACGGCTTACAGTGTTAGAGAGACAGTGGTTTTTTGAGCTGTTTTTTGGTCTGTTTTTAGTACACCAGAGCCATTTTACAAAGGAGACTCTGCCAAAATTTCTGCAGAATCTGAAGCTTTCTTGGCTCATTTGACATATTGATATTGGTTCAGAGGTGAGTTTACAGGGGAAACTCTGCCGAATTTTTCCCAGGAAAGTAAACTACTGTGAAGCGTAGCTATGGCTGGATCACAGGACACTGCTCTTTACAATATCAAGAAGCTGGATGGAACCAATTTCCCATTGTGGAAGAAGCAGATTTGGCACGTGTTGGTACAAAAGAAGAAGATAAAACCTATAAATCTCAAGGGGATAAAACCAGAAGATATGGACGAAGATGAATGGAGCAAAATGGATGAATTGGCACTTTCTACCATTATGCTGACTTTGGTAGAAAGCGTTTACTTCAATGTAGCAGAGGAGATGTCGGCTTATCAAGCATGGTTAAAGCTGAGTGATCTTTATGAGAACTAGAGTGCAGCTTCATAGGTATACTGGCTTAAGAAGCTTGTTGACTTGAAGATGAAATAAGGGACACCTATGTCCAATCATCTGAATTAATTCAACACAATCTATAGTCAGTTGTCAGCTCAAGGTGTCAAGTTTGATGAACCTGTTAGAGCTATGTTCCTGTTGATCACATTGCCGGAAGGTTGGGACACTTTTCGCACAGCTTTGAGTAATTCTGCACCTCCAGATGGTTTGAACATAGCAGGTGTAGAAGGAAGTCTGCTTACTGAAGAAACCAATAGAAAGACAATGGACAAAGGCAAAGGAACAGCCTTAGTTGTCTCGGGAAGGACCAAAGAAAAGTACAAAGGTGGAAAGAGGAATCAGTCTCGTAGCAAGTCCCGCAATGCTAAAGGCAAGAGTGAAATAGAATGCTACCATTGTGGCAAGAAGGGTCACATGAAAAGAGACTGCAGAGAATGGAAAGCAAAAAAAGGCAAAGAGAAAGTTGAAGACCATGGTGAGAAGAACAAGTTCTCAGTGAAGATTCAAGAAATAAATGTGACAAACATTGTTGCAGAGGATGACAGTCTAGTGTTAGGAGACATCTACTTCTTGAAGAATACAATGGACTCAGCTCTTCTTACAACATCTGATGGAAATGCACTTTGTGACTGGATTATAGACTCAGGGGCATCACTTCATGTGTCTCCAAACAAGGAGTTGTTTATCTCTTATGTGACAACTAAAGATCATGTTCGGCTAGGCAATGGGCAGACATGTGAGATCTTAGGTGTTGGAGATGTTCAATTGAAGTTTCAGAATGGCTCTTCTTTCACGCTGAAGAATGTGAGACATGTTCCCGCAATTACAAAGAGCTTGATCAGCACAGGTTTATTTGATGATGCTGGCTATGTCACCATTTTTGGACAGAACATGTGGAAGATATCCAAGGGTTCTATGACAGTAGCACATGGAGTAAATTCTGGAGGACTTTACATGATTTATGTACCAAATGTCTCTAAAAATGTAATCAATGTAACCGAGTAGCCGAACGTTTCTTTGTGGCATAGCCGGTTAGGACATATGTCCAAGAAGGGAATGGAAATCTTGTCTCGTTCTGGGTATTTTACCTGGCTTTTCATTTAATGATTTTGAATTCTGTGAACATTGTTTGTATGGTAAGCAAACACAATAGCCACATAAGCATAGAAGTAGTAGAAGAGCTACACAGTTGGCACTTGTTCATAGTGATTTGTGTGGACCTATGCCTAACCTATCTCTAGGGGGAGCTTCTTACTTTATGACATTTATAGATGATTACTCGAGGAAAGTATGGGTTTACTTTCTCAAGCACAAGGATGAAGCGTTTAGTGTTTTCAAAAAGTTTGTGACACTTGTGGAGAATCAGAGTGGCAAGAAGCTTAAATGCTTACGCACTGACAATGGTGGAGAGTATGTTTCAAAGGCCTTTCAGGACTTTTGTGAGTCAAAAGGTATAAAACGTGAACTTACTGCTCCTTACAATCCTCCTCAAAATGGTGTTGCTGAGAGGATGAATAGGACCATACAAGAGAAGGTCAGAAGTATGTTGTCTAATGCACAGCTGCCAAATGGGTTTTGGGCTGAAGCTGTATCAACAGCTGTTCATCGTGTAAATAGATCTCCTAGCAAGGTTTTGCAGAAGGATTCAGTGCCAGAGATGGTATGGTCAGGAAAAATGCCCTCATACAAGCATCTCAAAGTCTTTGGCTGTGAGGCATATACTCACGTTCCAAAGGAATTTAGGAACAAACTTGAGCCAAAGAGTAGAAAGTGCATCTTTCTAGGCAATGGTAATTCTGGTGAGATGGGGTACAGACTTTGGGATCCTGAATCCAGAAAGGTTGTCCGCAGCAATGATGTTCACTTTAATGAATCCAAATATCATTCTAAACCAGAGAGGGTTGAGGAGATTAGAAGAGTTGTCTTCCAAGAATATGGACATGCACGTGCAAGACAAAATGTTAGGGCTCAAGAGGAGCAAGGACAGGATAGAGTGGAACCACACGTTGTGGTTGAGCCTGAGCCACCTATTGTGCATAGATCTGGACGTGTCACGCGACCTCCTGATAGGTTTGTTCCATCTATGAACTATGTCATGTTGACTGATTGCAATGAGCCTTCATGTTACAAGGAAGCAGTGCAAATGAAGGACTCCGGGAATTGGCAATTGGCCATGCTGTCAGAGATGATAGCTCTACATAAAAACAAGACATGGAAGCTAGTTAAATTACCACAGGGCAAAAAGGCTCTACCTTGTAAATGGGTTTACAGGTATAAGATCACTGCTCATGATAGTCAGCCAAAGTACAAAGCAAGGCTTGTTGCCAAGGGCTTTAAGCAAGAACAAGGCATTGACTTTGATGAAGTCTTCTCTCCGGTGGTCAAGATGACTACATTGAGATGCTTTCTTGCATTGGTTGCCATATTAGATTTGGTGTTGCACCAAATGGATGTCAAGACAACGTTCTTGCATGGTGATTTAGATGTGGAAATTTACATGAGGCAGCCAGAAGGGTTTGTTGAGAAAGGCAAGGAAGATTGGGTATGCTAGTTGTTAAAGAGTCTTTATGGCTTAAAACAATCACCGAGGGCATGGTACCATAAAATCCACAAGTTTATGCTTTCTCAAGGCTACAAATGTAGTGAGTTCGATCACCGTCTATATACAAAGAAGGCTAAGGATGGTAGTTGGCTGATCCTTATTTTGTATGTGGATGACATGTTGATTGCTGGCAAGCACTTGGAAGAAATTTTAGCTTTGAAGTCAAAGATGGCAAAATTGTTTGACATGAAAGACATGGGTGAGGCAAGTCATATACTTGGTATGCGCATTGAGAGCGACAGATCAAAGAAGTTGATTTGGTTATCTCAAACAGAGTATATTGACAAGGTTTTGCAACGTTTCAATATGGAGAAGGGAAAGGCACTGAGTGTTCCATTGCCACCATATGTGAAACTTAGCAAACAAGATTTTCCTGTGTCTGAGGAAGAACATGCTGAAATGGATAAGATTCCATATGCGTCTGCAGTGGGTAGTTTGATGTATGCAATGATTGCTACTCGCCCAGACATTGCATTTGCAGTGGGAGTAGTAAGTCGATACATGTCAAACCCAGGCAAGAAACATTGGGAGGCAGTGAAAGGAATATTGAGATACCTGAAAGCTACAAAGAGTATGCGTATATGCTATGGGAGTCAGGAGCTAAGTGTAAAGGGTTTTACAGACTCAGATTATGCAAGTGACTTAGACAACCGAAGGTCTACGTCAGGGTATGTCTTTACATTGGCTGGTGGAGCAGTATCATGGCGTTCTAGATTACAAGATTGTGTTACTCAGTCTACTACAGAGGCTGAATATGTTGCAGCATCAGAGGCATGCAAAGAATAAATTTGTCTTAATAGACTAGTAACAGATTTGGGAATCAAAGAAGAGATTGTGAAGATTGTGATAGTCAAAGTGCTATACAATTGGCTCGCAATCCAGTTTATCACTCAAAGACAAAGCATGTGGATGTGAAGTATCATTTCATCAGGGAAATGCTCGAGAATAAGCAACTTCAACTTGTCAAAGTTCACACCACAGAAAATCCTGCTGATCTACTTACAAAATGACTTCCCTCAGAGAGCTTTGCGCATTTTCGCAAGCAGTTAGGTGTAGGGTAGTACATCACTTCTCTACATCTCTTGTATATTAGCTTGTATAGTAGCTTCTCTCACACTTAAAGTACCACATTGGACTTTAAGTGGGAGGTTGTTGGGGTATAAAGCCCAATGTGGTCGCCCAGGTAAGTGGGCGGGCCGCCAGGTATGTACACATATTCTTTTGTAAAAACCTAATAAGAACTCACTATGCTCTACACATTACAGTAGAGCGAGTTCACCATATCGTCGTGCTCTTCTTCTCGCACTCTCTCTTGCGTCGCACTTCCGCTCGTACTCCTTCAACTAGTAGTAGCAAGTTGATTAATAATAGATTTGAAAGATTCAATATGTCCTGTCATGGCAATACCAACTTCATATTGTAACTTGCTAAGCAACCCTCTCAAATAAAGTATTTCTGTAACAAATTTCTTCTGAAAGTTTGCAATAAGGTACTTCCATACGTCGTGGGAAGAAGGTAGTTCATACATATCAAGCAAGAGAGAATCAGTAAGAGCTGAAAGAATATACCAATGAGCTTCTTTATCACGTCGTTGCCAATCCGTATAGGCAACATTCCAATCTTCAAATATAGGTCCTTCACTGATAACCACGTTATCATTATCCGTATCAACAGGCTGAGGCAAACAAACACCATTTCCAAGAACAACATTAGAGAGTTCATTGCCTTCAAGAATTAACAACATATTTGCTTTCCAGCCTGGAAATCCTTGGCCTTGGAAAGGAGGAACTGAACGGGAAAGCCATTGACGAGAATAGTCATAGCCATATCTTGTTGCGAGAAGATGTATAAGATAAGATCATAGAATCTGCACACCATATATGGTGAAATCCTCAATTGAGAATGAGAGAAATATGAGGAGAAGGAACGTCCAAAGAGGTGAGAGACGTCACCCAAAAAAGGAAGGTAAAGGAGACGTTAATAATAAAAGAGTCCTCAAAATAGAGTGGCGTGAGACGCAAGATTGACGGCCACAATACGAATAGTAAAAAGCTAAATTTTATCGAAAAAGTTAATGCCAAAATTAGAAAAACGATCGCGGACGCTTCACAAAGAAGTACGACGAAGAAAGCTGCGTCAAGCTTAATTGCAGTAAAAACAACATAACTTTCTGCTGCGAACTCCGATTGACACAAACCTAGAACTCAAATCGAAGAGCTCGAGAAGATGAACAAGTTTTGGATGAAAACTGCGATTGCACTTTTCCCATTTCTCGATTTTTTGAGCACAAGACCCCCAAAAATTGAGATGAAGTTCAGGGTGTCATCAACAAGAAAATGTAATCAACCATTAGATTGGTTAGCAATAAACACCACACAAAACACTAATCATATTCTTCTGAACACAAAACAACCATAGTTAACAAGAATCAACGCTCAAAAAAAAAATTTGTAGCAATTTTGAATCTTACATGCGAATCGCATACACATACTGTTTTGTCACCATGAATCGAGTCGGCGCGTGATCGTTACTGCTCTGATACCATGTTGAGATGTAGAGAGAAAGAGAGATAGACGAGACAAGAGACACACCATATATGCTCCCAAAGACTGATTCATATTGAGGACAAGATACAAATATATAGGTGAGACCAAGTTGAGTAGAGTGAGCCATATATAGCTCCAACACACGTGACGTTTTTTTTAATGATCATACTTATGTCACACCTAGGCAAAATGAATATGGTAATCTATCTCTGGTTCACTTGCCAACCTTGGAGAGTTTGGAATGGCCTAAGCCAGACAGTGCCTTGATCGCAGCAACCAAAAGGAGAATCGAGGTAGATGTGCAAGCAGTAATGAAGTGCACCTATGCTTCCCATAAAGCCACGGTAACACGGTTTTTGCCTCTTCATGTGTTTGTGTATATATTTTGACTTCAGAGTGTTCACAGAACATCAACAATGTGGACTTGAAAAGGGGGAAGTGTGATCAATGGGTTTCTTTGGGAAACTAAGGTGGTCAACCACCAGGGAGATAGAATCAAGTGCTCTATAGTTGTTGACAAGGTGGTGTTTAGATACCATATTGCAAAGCAAAGCTTGGAGATGGTCTTTTCCTATAGAAGATGGAAGCTAACGATGGAAGAATGGGAGGCACTAGACTCTGAGGTTGCTGCTAGAGAATCAATTGACCTACAAATACATCTCCATGGCGATGTAGTGCACCACATTATAGTGAACAATGACTGGAATCTTAGTCACCTTCGTGAGTATCTTAATCTCAGATATACCTTGCCCAAGCAATATCTCTTTGTAATCAATGAAAAGATTGTTCGCTCCAGGAAAGAGAAGAGCTTTCTATGTGAAAACATTCCATTTTCGCGATGTATTTTTGTAAAAGCTTGTAACTGACATGGATTTTGTCCACATTAATACATACGGTGTTTTGAATCTCATTTCTGCGCATACTTGTTTATTCTCAGCTTGTTCAAGTTTTTGTTTGAAACGTGCAATATAGTTGTTGTGGAGCACAAATGTTTTCAATGTTGGTGTCTTTCAATGCTTTGTCGCGTGATTTTGTTTAACATTAAAGTTTTAAGTTATTTTGACATTAATTTAAGTGCTTTTAAAAAAGTGACTTTGGGTATATAAGTGACTTTCTAGTTTTTATACTTCATTTCTCACATTCACAAAACTCTAGCTCTAAGCTCTCATCGCATCTTCTGAACAAACCCATGGAAACGTCTACTGATGTAGTTCTCACACAATTAGAAAAGGTAGGACTTGCAGATCGAACACATGAACTACTCAATGTCTTTGAGGGGACAATTGACATGGATGCCACTGCCAAACTCCATGCACAGGCATTTAGAAGCTTTCTTGACTACATGGCGCAACACATGGAGGAATAGGCCATAATCTTTGAGGGATCCGACACGGCGTGGTTGCCAGTGGATTTCTTGAAGCATCTCTATGCATCTGACAAAAACTTCCGGTTTTGCTTGTTGAGGTTTATTAAAGGCCTTACGGCACGGGACTTCGAGATAGAGGATGAGGATGATATCATGGATTTGGGCATGGGGTGCATAGGCACCCAATTTATTTCATGGGACATGGTTATGGAATTACTTGTGCTTGAGGGCATGGACAAGGGAAAATCAAAGGAAAAGGTCAACCAAAGACCTCCTATGACCATTGTGGAGGAATCAAATGAAGTTATCGAAGAGATAGATGAGCAGGTTGAAGCATCTATGGCACTCGTACTCATGCAAGATCCCAACGCCACTGAGGAGGAAGATCGAATGATAGAGGGAGATGAGTTGTTGGAAGAGATCTCGGACCTCCAAATTCTCACTTTGCATTCACTGGTGGTGGATGATCGTCAATTTCTATTCCTTGACAACATTGCCAAAATGTTAGGACTCAGAGAAGATGAGTCGCTTGCAATGCTTGCTATCTATGCGGGCATGAAGGATCCCAGTGGGAAGGAAGAGAAAGTCAATTTTCAAATTTATTTCAAAGACCTTGCAAGATCTCCCAGCAAGCCTCTCTTTCCTCCCCAGTGAAAACGAACAACAATTGGTGCAAACAATAGCAAGTACACTAGTGGAAATAAAAGCATGTGCCTCTTTCTATGAAAGCGTACCATAGAGCACATTTCATCCACACAAACCACTGATTGCAATTGGTAGAGATGATCGATCTAGCATTGATCTCACAAAGAAAAATGTTGAAGAGAGGGATGAAGAAACTGAGGTAAATAAATTTAAACCTGGTAGAATTTCTAGTATTCCTTACTACGTGTTAATATCAATTAAAATGTTTGGCAGACGGCTTATCATGTTGATAAGTTTGCAATACGTACAAGAGGTTCGTGAAGCGTCTCCACAGGTAGAGATAGCTCTCTTTGGCACTATCTCAGCCATCTGGGGCCATTGATTCTTAAGAGTTTCTCACACAGAGTTCTCCAAGAATGGTTTTGTAGAGCTGCTAAAGTGTAAAGCATTAAGTGTCATACTTGCTGCAGATTCTCTCACCTTAAACGCTCACAAGTGTATATTGGTGGACCGAGAGGCAGCATGTATGCCTTTATAGGAAAACACCCAGGCTCTGTCCTTTCCCACTACTCCTTGAGTCTAGGTCAAGGGTTGACAAACCCATAGGAAATTGTAAAATCCCTTGGTGTCAAGTCAGCCATTCGCCCAATACTCAAAGATGTAATTCGTAGAAAAACCAATCGACCATGATGTAATATTCGAATCAATAAAGAATAAATGTGTTTGTCAATGATTTTTCTCACCATCCAGTACTTCTTTTTTTATTCATATTGTTTAATAATTTCCATTTTCTCCCACCGAGGCACACGCGTGCATAGAACCTCGAACATGGAGCCACCGGGCGGCCGGGGGAGCGTCTCAGAGATAATTTTGCAAAACCGGGCGACGAAAGGGGGCGTTCGGGGTTAAGAAGGGCATGTGACGCATCGACGGCAAGCCCCTGTGTGCCACGGCGTGTAGGGAGCAATCCTATCACTGACTAAATTGCTCCCTCCACGCCGTGGCATACAAGGGCTTTTTTTACACTATCTGACCCCGCCCGGCGCCGCCGATGCATCACATGCCCTTCTTGACCCTGTACGGCCCCCTGTCACTCCGTTTCGCAAAATTATCTTCAAGATTCTCTTTCCGGCCGTCTGATGGCTGCATGTTCAAGGTTTTGTGCACATGTGTGCCTTGGCGGGTGAAAATGGAGCCATGGTGGCGAACTTAAATTTAACATATTCAACAATTCAAATACTTATAAAAGACAATGTACAAATTAAAATTGAACAATTGCTCGGAATGATAGAAGTTTGCGAATTGATATTATAGAGAAAGATTACAAATCTTATGAAGAGAGAGTACATGGGATAAACTACATCTTATGAAGGCATCCTTCATTTCTTAAACTTAGTGCTAAGGCTAAATCCATATTTTTTAAAGTTACACGCTTTATATGTGCCATACAAGAGACGCTTTGATGGGAAAAATGGAACAACACACAGGACACAAACTCGATGCCTCTCTATAGCCCAACAGGTATCCAAAACCCCAAGACACACAGAATCACACACATATGCACATCTTCTGTCGACCTTCACAACATAGACCGCCCTCGAGCAATCACCAATACACACACTCACACATGAACACTTCAATACAAGAAACCCTTCAACCAATCATCATCACCCGACACCAACGGATGCATGCAACTCCCCCAACATGTAAATACACATGTACAGGGAGGCGACACACGCCTCGACCTTACACAATCCTAATCTGAAAACATAACCATTTTTCCTCTCTCTGTACACTTACACACAACCTTTCCGGAGCCAATGCTACCACGGACTCACTGCACAAGACTAGATGGAAAGGACAATAGAATTTAAACCACTCGAGAAGACTCTATGCATCACCAAAAAAACATCTAGATACGATGATGGAATCAACCGCAATGGTGCGATCCTTGGCTTTCTTCTCCTTCAAAGGCAACTCTTCGCTGGCAAGCCTCTTCCTCCTCGTGTGCACTATGGGCTCCTTGGCATAGCTCATGACCAATCTGATATCCCTGGCTTCTCTTGCTTTTCACTTCACAGATGGCGACCCTTTTCACCTCCTCTGAGCTCAGCCCTCCCTTGGCTTTCCTCTAAGCACATGCCGCTTCTGGCCCGTCTTCTGCCTTACGCAGCCCCTCGTTGACTCCAATCACTGACACCGTGGGCGGCACCCCTTGTTCTCAGCCCCATCACCTCGTTGCACTGCAGCGCTGCATGGCAGCCAACTTAGGCCCACCACCTCCCCTGCATGGCCCCTTGTTCCACACAAAAGTTGCCCTCCCTGCAACCCTTGTGGCCTTCTCCTCTCAGCAAGGCGGGCTCTTGCTCAGCAGCGCCTTAATCCCCTGTACTGCGCTCTCCTCAGAGCCACCACCTCATGGTGTCACCCCCCTACTGCCCTCCTCGGCCTCCTTCTTTGCAGTCCCTTGGCCGCCTTCATGCAGCCCCTCACTGGCCGTAACCATCGGCCCTCATTCGGCTGGCGGGCTTTTCCTCCCATGCATCGACCAGTAGTGCCCCCCTTTCTTTGCATGGTGGGCTGCTCAGTCCCGATCTCCAACTAGCGCTTCTCCCTCCATGCATGCCTTTTGGTGGCCTTCCCTCATGCTCTCCTCGTCTACTGTAGTCACTGTAACACGCTTTTTTTTTTCCTTATTAATAGCTTTGAAAAGTTTTTTTTGGGCTTGGCCCCCTTGCACACGCCATAGAATGCCGACCTTCGAATGCCTCCTTCAAACGTGAGCATCGATCTCCATGATTCCTAGTCTCTGAGAGGATCACATAATAGGCCCCTCGACAATAGATCTCGATCGTTGAGATTCAATACACTTGACTTCAAGCACCTAAATCTCACCGAACCCGAGGAAGTACTTTTGCATACATTATGGTACTATGAGACGGAGATATACATCAACCTGTAGTATCCTCAAGCATTCCAATTAGCAAAGCTTTTGAACCACATTTGACCTGTTGTATGCCCGATTTGGCATACACATCACTGTGGGACCTATCCCGGTTGCACGTGGTACCTGTCCAAGCCTTCTGCTATCACACTATTTTCTGCCCTTCACCTGATACTTTCCATGGTCCGACACACCTTGGGTGCACCAACGACATCTTAAAAAAGATGCACCAAAATGTCTGCGGCGGCGACATCGTGCAAGGCCAGTAAAGATGCGTGTTGTATTCTTGTAACGGAATCACTATATTTATATTTATCTGCCTTTCCCCTTGCTCTCTCTATCTTCTCTTCTCTTCTTGTACTCTAAGGGCTTCCTTCTCAACTGCCTCTTCCTTTATCTTTTTCTCCTTTTGGCCTCTTTTGCTTTTTATACCGGGTCGCTTGGTATTACCTTGACTACTCTTTCTTTGATTCATGATGGAAACTTTCACGGCGTAGTATGTGGGGTGGCCTCATCACCCATGGTTGTGGTAGGAGGGGATGGCGGTGGATTTTTCAAGTGGACTTGGATATTCCTCTTCTATTTCTCTAGTTTCTTGCGTTGGTCTGCGAAGAGGTGAAATCGGTGGGGGATCTGGAAATGGTGTGCGAGTGGCATGGATTAAATCACCGAGACCTCCAAATATGTGTCGCATGTTGCTTTGATCATCTAGATTTCCTGGTTGGGGAGGCTCTTAGGTGTTTCGAGCAGACTGGGGCACTAGGTTATCCACTTGTGGTTGGGGATGTGGATTTGAAGCCGTGGATTATGCATGGGGTTTCGGGTACTGATTTTCTGCGGTGTGAGTGGTTGTGGTGGTATTGTTGTGTGTAGTGCGAGCTTGCTTGTGTGACTCGTCCATGTGGTGCAAGATGTGAGTGCGTGTGCGTTTGTGCTCGAGTGGATCTTCTAGAATGTGCAAACAAGAAATGAACTTCAAGTTGTGAGTTTTGACTTATAAAGTACTATTTTAAAAAAAAACTTAAAAACTCAATAATACCATTAAAAATCCAAAATAACTCCAAAATTGTTACATGAAACCATTGATTGGGGCGTTAACAAATCACGTGGCATTACAATGTATGCTCAATATGGGAATGGTTAGTGTCAAAAATTTATTGATTTTCCACCCAACGTCTGCCATTTCGTCGCCTTGTTGCCAACCACCTTCAAAATCGATCTTTTGCACTAGAAGCATGTTATGATTGCAATCACCTCACGCTAACCACTTTCTCTATTTTGAATTTCAAGCTTCTTTGCACTCTAGTCTTCTTCCTTTCTCTTCTCGCTAAGACTTTGTAGAACCAATTGAATATTTCGTGCAGGGCATTGCTCTTTTTCCTCCCACCTCCATGCCTTGTATTTTCAAAATACACTGCTTTTGCTTGATAGTGTGAGCGCTCCATTCCTTGGCTACTCCAGATGCCCAATGAGCCGAATGTGTTGAGAAAAAATGAGCTATGAGCAAAAAGAATATGCTACAAAAATATAAACCTTTAGTTCAAACATTGATGATTTTTTATTCCAAAGACAAAGTGTTCAACCCACCATGTATTGTGTTATGTGTGTCTCCCCCCAGGCATCCACCATTTGCATTGTGAAACTATTGATTACAAACTTTAAAGTGGATATCTCAGTAGAAATTAGATTTTCCTTTTCAAGCAAACAAAGAATATCATCTACACACTGCAACACACAAGCATGCTTAATTCCTCGTGCTGCTTCATTACCGCTGTAGGTGGTAATGTCACACACCTTTTTCCACAATTGAAACTCATTGGAACTTTGGGAGTTAGAATAGTCTAAAAGCATATGCCTAGATTTACTACCATCCATACATATTTTATTAGGACAATCCTGTGTACTTCTAGATGCCTTCCTATCCTTTGATAGCTCTACTACACCACCATGTAGGCCAACGCTTGATAGAATAGATTCAAGTTCATTAATACACTCTTCCCTTATTTTTGCAGGCTCCATATTTCAAGCATAATTAATATGGAGCATCAACAACTTGTCAAGAATTCGTACAGGGGCATGAAGAGTACAGACATGCACATTTATCAGAGGAACTGGTAGAATAGGATCCTAATTTGGATCATCCATGTCTCAATTAGGGGGTAGACTCTGGTTAAAACTAAGGATACCTTGAAACCATTGTTGGAGTGCTTTACCCACTATTTGTGTAGTGGTCACACCTTTCGCAGAATTGACTGCAACTTTGCCACCCTTACCCTTACCTTTACCTTTCGCAGAGTTTTAACTATAGCTTTGCCACCCTTACCCTTACCCTTACCCTTACCCTTACCCTTGCCCTCAGTTCCTAATGAGACTTTACTATGGTACCAATAAATGCATGGAAAGAGGGTCATTGCACCTTGCTTGCATCCTAGCATACACTTGAGAGTTTTCAAGTCTCCTGCCAAATTGCCACTCCACTTGGAACGTACCCAGACCTGAAACCTGCAATCATTTTCCTTCTTATTATTGCTGAATGACATCAACGATTGGGGTGTGATTAAAATACCATTTGAGAGACTCATGTGTCTCGTGTGGGAGATGAAAATCTGCCAGCCACCAAATATTATTCTCGGATTGAACACCTAAACAGGTGTTTCCCTTCTCGTTGGCACTTACCTCAACATCAATGCCCACCAAGGCTCTGTTCATAAGCGTAACACTTACCCTTTCGAGACGTTGACCTTTGACAATCTGGCTCTCATCAAGCTTCATCACAAATATAACTTTGCCATCAAAATCTTCCTGTGTCAACCCATAAAATTTGATCATTCACTCTTGGAGCTTCAACAAGTCAACATAGACATTATTGAACTCATTGTAACAAAAAGATTTTCTCTCTTCTTAGTAGAGTATGTCCGATCGTTTCAACATTGGACTCGATTCCCATCATCGTCCGGGCCAAGTTCCTACACATTGAAATAATATTACAGCAACCTATGAAAAAATTTATGAAATTAGAAGCTTGCATTTGTAGTCCTACCGAGTTTGACAGATAGCTTTCTTTCGAGCTCCACCGCTTGAAGATAGCATAGATACCTTTCTTTCGAGCTCCACCGCTTGAAGATAGCATAGATATCGCATGTCTCTTGCACTTGCGAATGTGATAGCCCAATGGAATGTGTTTGAGATGATTGATTCGCCGGTGCACATTACATGCAGTATGTTGTAGCTGAACATAATTTTCTAGACGACGCTCTTGCTCCATTTTTTGATGCTCTGCCTTTGTAATAAGCTTTGACATATCGTCATTAAGCTGCTTCGTCTTCTCATTGGATGAACACACGTGCAGTGTGTTGTAGCTGAACATAATTGTCTAGACGACGCTCTTGCTCCATTTTTTGATGCTCTGTCTTTGTAATAAGCTTTGACATCTCGTCATTAAGCTGCTTCATCTTCTCATTGGCTTCCTCTCTGACTTGGTAAATGTCTTTCATGTACTTCTCTTGCAATGATAATATAGGCAGCACAGAGATGTTTTCTTGCTTCCCTTCATTGAAAAAAGCTGAATTTAATCTCCAACAGTAGCCAAATAGTCCATCTCTCCCATCTCCAATAATTGCAGTAGCTCAATGACATTACTAAAAGGTGGTGATGCATTGGTCATTGGATCGCCTAGGTAAATATGTCCATCAACCAATAAGTTGATTTCCTTGCATCCATGGCTCCGTAGGTGGTCTCCAGCATTGGGATTAGATGTGCCAAGTCGCACAGTTGCATACTCCTACTCTAAATCAGCATTTAATCGATATCATTTTGATTTTTTAGTAATGTCTTGCAGTGGTAGGGGATTGACCCAGGGGATTCACTCTATATACAAAACGGGATGCCACCTACGAGCGGAAAACTTTGATAAAACCCCTATATACGACTCATATTAGGGAATATTACCCACCTTTCTATGCTTATACGACAATCAATGAAGATAACAATCATACCCCTATCTTACATATAAAATTTAGATCTCACATGATTTAACTAAGTAAAACTAGTCAAAGTGTATAGCATAGTGACTATCAACGTTGGAAAGAGGGAAATGAGAAAACAACCAGCACATAATAGGATAGCCTCTCTATAAACCATTGATATCACAACACCCCTATCCCCTATTTAACATACACACAAAGATCCAATCTGCTAACAATTGTTGTCCGAGCCCAAACCTGACCATCCCTACCTGTATACACTCGGCCGCTAAGCATGCAATCAATTATCTCAACCTCTCACATATAAGTAGTCACGATACCCTCAAACACCCCAAGATCATTGGCAGACTCAAGTTAACCACAAGCTTCCATCTTCACAACACATATCACAACCATATAGATAGCACTCACTAATTCAACACACCACTAAAGAGCGCATATAGCCGATGTAACACAAGATCCCTATCCTTAGCACACGCCTTGTTTGCTCAAGAACCATTTGATTACACAATACTTATGGACATGAGAGCGAGAGAGATATATAGAATATCCAGTCAAAAAACATAAAGATCATAATTTCAATGCAATTGGATTTAATTAATAGACTTTGCAATGGGCCGGCCTCTCGTCCCTTGGCTCTGGAAAACTCATCTTGTTGTTGGAAGTTACAACAGACAATCCTTCATTTTGCATTATCGGAGCTTCAACAATCCCATATAATATTGTATCCCACTACTCTTTGCAACTCTTGACCTCCTCGGGCCGTTCTTCTTGCATCTCTCAAAGCTCCCCCCCATGGCCTTTGCTCGGGCTCTCACCACCCTATATTGCAGATGGTGGGCCTCCTCATGAACTCCTCCTTCTATTCTGATGAGACCCTCTCTCTCTTTGGCCACGAGCCCTGGCCACCTCCAACCTATGGTGGCTTCCTATCCTGTGATGGCGGCTCCAATCTATAGCACTTGGCCTGCTTTGGTTTACGGCCTTCCCTTGCTCCTCTCTGAAGTCCACCAATAAGCCACCCCCCCTTATTGCTCCCCGTCGGGATTCTCTGTTTGCCTCCCTTGGTATCGCCCTCCTGGCCGAGGTCGTCCAACAACCCCTTCCCTATCGATCCTTGGCAGCTTCCCCATGCAACGTGTCGCTTGATTACCCTCCAGATGGACGCTTCTCCCCCACAACTAGTGGCTTCCTTGCCATCTAACTGCAATGCTATGCCACCTCCATGCATGCACAAGAACTTCATGACATATCCCCTATTGAAGTGCCTACATGTAGCTATTATTTCCACATTTTTCCATATAAAAGAACTATCCCCATTTGGAAAAGACACTAGAAAATCTCTTTATTCCATTTAAGAAAAAAATCTACATAAGAGAAAATTGAGCCTTCTATACTTCCATATGGGAAACAATTGGGCCTTGACTTACTCCATATAGGAAAAAAAAAATCCTATGTAGAAAATCAAGCATCCATTTGTCTCATGTGGAAAAACAAAGTTACCTATATAGAAAAATACATTTTCATTTGACAGGATTAAAAAAACCCATACGTTGCTAATTTCTTGATCAGAGAATCTCTATATTACCACTCCATTTGTCCCATGTGGAAAAAAAATTACCTGTATAGAAAAATATATTTCCTTCTCACAAGGTTATAGTCGTCATAAGCTACTAAAACAATATATACTATTTACCTAACTCCATCTTGCAGGGATACAAATGCATCATGAGCTATCAAAACAATAGATAATGTTTACCTGAGTCCATCTTGTTGGGATGGTGGATGATCAACTTGCATAAATGGACTGAAAGACCTTTCCTACAACTCCATCTTAAATCTACATTTTGAATGGTCATACCCATATCTCCACTTTTGATCAGGGTGCTTGGAAAAATAAATAAAAGTAGTAATTGCTTTGACATTCTAATTGAAATGAGATGCACATTCCCATGTAGAAAGTTAAGTCTACCATACTGCCACGCAACAATTTCATACCCAAAAACACCCTCCTTTTTCTACCTCGCTTGATTCTTGCAAAATATAGCAAAGTACTAACTGTAGAGAAAGCCCCTCTTCCCTTGTCATTATCTCTTATGATCCAACCAACACACATCCAGATAAGAAACCTAGAAACCTCTCCCAAATTTACAAATAGCTGTATTACATTATAAAACTCAACTAACAACATAATATTCAACCCCAATCAAAATAACACCACATGGTTACTTTGTCTCCCCAAAAAAAAAAATTCAAAGACATTCCCTTGCAGAGATCTCCAGTAAACCACTTAAATCTTGGAATGTACACACTACCATATGGAGACATTAACCTATAGTTTGTAAATTGCCTCCTATAGAAAAAAAGATAGACAAGACCTTGCAACAAGCTTGATTTCATAAAAGTAAATCTTGGAGTCAATTCTCATGCTTCAAATAACAACCATTACAACATTCCCACATTTTTTAACTCAATCTTCTTTCAAACAAGACATACAAACCGATAAAGCTCTTAAATGCTAATACTTGTCAAGGAATACAATGTAAGGCTTAGATCATTGTTGATTTCACTGAAGAGGGTACAATTCTATCTAGCGAGGTCCATGCCTAACAACAAAACAACACTTATCCCATGAGGTTAGTTGGTTACAAAATAATAAATCTCCATATGTATAGATCACATCAAGCATGGTCTTCACGTTGCCTCCCCCATATTAACAATTAACTTTGAAACTCCCAAATCCTAAGCTGCTACCATTGAGAGATGATCCCATGCAGAGTTCTTCCTTTAGATGAAAATCAATTAATTAGCTTTCTTGTTTATGAAAAGAAAGCAGGAAAACAAAAAATGCAGATAGAAAATTCAGATACTTAGTGGTAGGTATTGTGATTTATTATAGAGACTTGAGAATCTCCAAGCTTGGATATACTTTTCTCCTCACTTCCAAAGAGCGTCGAAGGAGTTTCCAATCAACCATCAGCCTCTCTAATGCATCTTACACACCCCAGCAACAAATCTCGCGTCCACTCCAAGTAGAAGGGACACGCAAATGGACAGGCCACCCAGGTGTACGGGCGTCACCTCCATGGGAGCCTCTGTTGAGAGAGAAAGAGAGAGCACGTAAGTAGATCCCCAAAGTGTGTAGAATACACACATGAGATGATGTATATATAGAGGGGACCTGGGTGCCATATATAGAGAAGCCATATATTGAGTAGCTTCACATATAAGGTCAACACCCCCGCTCAAATAAGGGTCCCTAGCTGTGCATGAAAAAACCCTTGGGGGATCAAGGAAAAAACCCACAACTCTATATACACCCACCGTTATATTATAAAAATCATTGAATATACAAATGTTCACGAGGAGCTACATCACTCCTTTTACAATGAATATTTTATGAGGAGCTACATCATTCCTTTTACAATGAATGTTTTATGAGGAGTTACACTACTCCTATCCTATCAAATACATAATGAATACAAAGGTTCAATAAAGAGGTGTAAAGGCTATCGATTAGATTGTAATCAAAAGTGTCTCCGTGAATTTGTTGTGTAGCTTGTCATCAATGTCGCATCACCAAACATGTCTTCATGTTGTCATCAATATGGCATCACCAAACATATCTTCATAAATCTTTTATTGTCACCAAGTTTGTCTTCATAAAATCAATTCTTTGATCAATCCTACACAGATCATAGACTCAAAAAAAAAACATAGTCATGAAAATTATTAGCATCGTTAGTGAAATAATTACGTTCACGATGCTATAAGAGATGGTTCGCGACGCCACTCTTTTGACGACGTTTATACGCACGACAACATATGGTACATAAAGTATGAACATAAAGTACAAGATGTGTGATTACGTGATGCAAATGATATGTGTATATACTACATAAAACAACATTTATCAACGTAGTGATCAATGAATACCATCAAAGTATTAACAAAACATCATCATTGTATCAATAAAAATGAATAAATCATCATGGTATCAACGAAAAGCATCATGATATCACCGAGAATAATCATTGTATCAAACAAAACAACATCATGACATCACCGAGAATAACCATGGTATCAACGAAACAACATCATGGTATCACTGAGAATAACCATGGTATCAATGAAACAACCTCATGGTATCACCGAGAATAACCATGGTATTGAAACACCATCATGGTATCAACAAAAATCACCATGGAATCAACGCAATATCATCATGGAATCAACGAGAATAACCATCGTATCAACGAAATATCATCATGGCATCACCGAGAATAACCATGGTATCAATGAAATATCATCATGGTATCAACGAAAATCACCATGACCAAAGTATTAACAAAACATCATCATGGTACCATCAAAATCACTATGGTATCAAAATGAGAAATTATAAATAAAACGACGTAAACTATATCTCTAAAAGAATAATTATACAAGAATCAATGAACGAGTATATCATATAACAAAAGATCATGTACCAACAGTAGCTCGATAGAATTTGGACGATCATCAACGGCTCGGCTGAATCGGAACGATATTTAACTGGTTTTTGTAGCAAAGTTATGTCAGTAACAAATATATGATTGATGAAGAGAAAATATAATTGAGAAGTTTTCAATTATGAGAAAAATCAAAAGCAAAAAGTAAATTTTTGATTTTCAAACATATTCGCAGTCCGAGACGATAACCCAAAATCGGTGCAGAATTTAGAGAAACTTTCTTCTGCAAAGTTATAGACCACATCGATTTCGATGGCTCAAGCGAATAGTTTCTTATCGATTCCGATGCCTGCAACGGCTGGTTTCTTCTGCAAAGTTGTAGACCACATCGATTCCGATCCCTCACGCAGGTAGTTTCTACAAAATTGTTTTCAATTAGCACAAAAATCAAAAACATAAAACGAAACTTTTTTTTCACGTATGTACGCAGTTCGCGAACGATAACTCAAAATCGGTGCAGAATTTGAAAAAACTTCTTTCTGCAAAGTTGTAGACCACATCGATTTCGGTTTGTCTCTAGAGTGGTTTCTGCAAAAATCGTTTTCAATTAGTAGAAAAATAAAAAACATAAAACGAAACTTGCTTTTCGGACATGTACGCAGTCCGTGAACAATAACTCAAAATCGGTGCAGAATTTGAAAAAACTTCCTTCTGTAAAGTTGTAGACCACATCGATTCCGGTCCTATTACCAGTTAGTTTTTGTAAAATTGTTTTCAATTAGCAGAAAAATAAAAAAAATAAAACGAAACTTGTTTTTCACGTATGTACGCAGTCCGCGAATGATAACTCAAAATCGGTGCAGAATTTGGAAAAACTTCCTTCTGCAAAGTTGTAGACCACATCGATTCCGGTGCCTTAAGCTAGTAGTTTACGTAAAATCGTTTCTGATCAGGAGAAAAATCGGAAAAAAAAACGTACTGCTCTGATACCATGATGAGAGAGAAATAGAGAGCACAAAAGTAGATCCCGAAAGTGTGTAGAATACACACATGAGATGATGTATATATAGAGGGGACCTGGGTGCCATATATAGAGAAACCATATATTGAGTAGCTTCACATATAAGCTCACCAGCCTCGATCAAGGTTGTTATCCTCAATGCACAAACAGCTAGGTGCGGCTCCATTCAATGAGACAGTGATGGGAAAACGGGTAGCAACAAGGGCTAGCAAATCTCTGAGCACCCTTCCTTCACTCGTGATTTTGGCATTGTCGCCAACACGCAGGTGGACTGCAAGGAGACTGATTGCGACAGCTCCGAAGAAGAGCTAGGTTATTCCCTGTTTGTAGGGAAAAACACAGACGAGGGGCAGATCTGGCTATACTAACATAGAAGCTGCAGGTTGATTGTAGAAGAGGGTCATGTGATGGAGGAGACGAATACCTAGGGTTAAGTCTGGAGACGACGTAATCTGCACGCCCGTATTTGTAAGCCTTTAGGCAGAGGCTCAAAATTTATCAATCTTTCGACGCGCTCGTTGGATTTTTTGCCGCCTGAAGGCCATACTACTTCCAGCCATTGCTCGAAAAATCTTTTTTGCAAACACTTGAGAAACCTCTGTATGAGAAATATTAGTAAAGCTTTTCAAGCTAAATTTAATAGGTTTCCTCAACTTCAAGTTTAAATTTTTATGAGGTAAATCTCAAAATTGGTAGGTGGGATTACACTAAATCTAGGTTTTTTTGAGCACTTATATTCCAATCCAACGCTAGGATTTTATAAAAGGAGCACACATGGAAAGCGGGACACTTGCAATGTATTGATTATAGGATATACCTAACGTGTCATGAAGTTCTTGCGATGCAAGTGCTTGTTTTGTTTTAATGCTAACTCCAAGCTTTACTTTAGTAAAAAAATCCCTCTATGGCCTACTTTCCCACGCCTTCTGATGCCAGCATGAGATCCCCTTTAAAAATTTCTGTTTTACTTCATTTCACACGTTACTGCCTGCTCCAAACTCGAGCCTTGATCTCTTGGATAATTAGTCAATGAGATGGCCACATAGTAGACTCCTCTTCACTAACTCTCGATCGTCGAGCTACAATGTTCTTGAACCCAAATACACAAAAATCCCAAACTGGTTGACCAAACAAAGCATTCTGCGTATATCATGGCGCCTTTGAAGACGTGAACTATCAACTCTTGGCACCTTTAGGCATCTCTAATTGGCAAAGCTTCTAAACCATATTTGACCCATTAAATACCTCATTTGGCATACACATCTCAATTTCACCTGTTGCAATATGCTTCTAGCACATTCTTAAGCCTTCCACCATCATCCTGCTTAGTTCATATACCTGCACCTGGCTTCTCCGTGGGTAGACAGTATTTGGTTGCGCCAACATACTAAGGAACCACTTCTGTTGATAACTAGATGTACCCTCAATGTGCCTTAGTTTGACTTTCAAACTATGTGCTCGGTTAGCGTGCACTGTGGCTATTCGTCCAATTCTTACCTATCCAAAGCTAGTGTAAATTAACCCTTATCTATGATCATTTTGAGCAAAATTTGATGTGTGACCTGACAAAAAACGTCTGTAAAATTCATCTGAGTTCTAGTGCACTTTGATGACCAATTGTTACAAGTAATCAACTTGGATCAGGTCCCCCGCCCCCTCCTAAATATGATACCCCCTCACTTATTTTTAAGCTTGGGAGATAAATTATTGGGGGCTTACCCCTAACTTATACGCTTATGTTATTTGTAAAAACAAAACCCTCCCCTGCACTTATGTGGTGTGGTAAGTTTTCCATGGTGAATCCCCCAAGGGGATTGAATGACATTGTGTTAGTTAATCAAGAAAACTAGTGAGAATGTGTAATGGTGACTGCTACAAGCAGGTGAAGGTGGCTATGGAGGAAATAAGTGGGAAGTACTCAAAGTTAAGAGAAAAACATTATGTTCTGGAGGGAAGAAAGAGAGGGAGAGCAGCTCAATCTCCTTTGAATTCAAATTGTTGATCATGACTGTAGAGAGAGAAATGTTGCAGCACATAGAGGTAATGGAGTTTTCGATTGCACTCAGGTGGAGCTGGATTGGGAGAAGCATGAGGAAGAGAGAGAGAGAGAGAGAGAGAGAGAGAGAGAGAGAGAGAGAGAGAGAGAGAGAGAGAGAGAGAGAGAGAGAGAGAGAGAGAGAGAGACTAAAGGAAGAGAGAGTGGAAGAGAGGACAGATAGATAGAGAGAGAGAGAGAGAGAATAAAGGAAGAGAGAGTGGGAGAGAGGACAAATCTGCAACCTTGGAGGATCTGCACTTTTTGAGAAAGAGACAACCAAGAATGTTCCTTAATGATTAGAAGAGGAAGTGAAATGAGAAAAAAGGGGGAAAAGAGAGAGAGAGTTGGCTCACGTTTTAGAGAGAGAATGTGAACAATCTACTTTTTTGGTAGGGGGGGCTAAAACGTGCCTCCTTTAATGAGTTCTAAGTGAGAGAGAGTGTTTTATATATTAGAGAGAGAAGAGGGGTGGGAAAAGGACATTTGAAAATGCATTTACCCCCTCTCTTTTGGGTTACTAAATAAACTATTTTCAAATTCAAAATATGGAAATGGCTTTTTAAAAAATCTCAGCATAGGCCTTTTTGCCCTCTCTTTTAGCTTGGTCAAACTTGGCTAAAGCTTTAAGCATTCCCTTAAACTGCCAAATAAAGAGGCCCTCCTATACCCCATTCATTTCCTAATGATCCTTCTTAATTTCTATCTTATTGGCTTTTCCCCTTCAACTAGTTCAATATTTACAGAATCTCCAACAAAACCCCTTATTTCTTGATATAAAGTGATGAAAAGATTTGGAAACATGTCCAACATTGTTAGTTACGCCCTTCTTTCTCCTTGTGTAAAATAAGTACTCAGCATGTTTTGAATCAACCCCTTCTTCACTCACAATTCCTATTTAGGTTGCATCAACTCCTAAAGTTGTTCTAAAAGGCTCAAAGAATTTATATCCCCTGACACTTGCAATACTTCACCAATTTCTCTCTTCTCCTCATCCAATAGCAAGAATGACACTTCACCCTCATCACTAGAACTAGAAGTAGTGCTACTTCTTGAAACTTCAGAACTTTCTTCACTAGCAACTTTGGATTTATCATTTTCACTCGCATCTTCTAGTTCCAAAGGTTACGCGATAGTCATACCAAACACCCTCTTCTCACCCTTCTTGCCATACTTATACAATAGCTCTCAACCAAGGTCATCCCAAAATGAGAGGAAAATCTATGAGGCCAGCTGGCATAACATGAAAGTTTACTATAACCTTCACGTTAAAGACTTCAACTTCCACATTCTTAATCAGTCCCAAACAAATCACTTTGGCATGGTTTGCTAGTTGAATCTTAGATCTAGAGCTTCCGCATGTACTGAGACCCTGTCTCTCAACACATGACTGTGTGATCACACAAACTTGAGAACCTCCATCCATGTAGGCCTCTCCTATGCCCACACCTTTTTGCAAAGTGTTCACCACATGAAAAATGCTGGATAACTCTCTCACAGCTAACACTCTAACTTGTCCATGCTTTGGAATTTTTTTGGATTCACTAATGACTTCCACTGCCTCTTAAGTCTGGACCATATTCATCAACTGCCCAAAAGTACAATCTACTTTCCTCCCAATCAAGTCTTCCTTTAAACTATAAGCTGTTTGGCCTTCTCCCAAAGGTAAATCTGCTACTTCAAACTATCTATCAGTTCTTCTCTTCCTCTTGAGTTTTGCATCTTCACTCTCTTTCTCTTTCCCTTTGTTTTTATTGGGACCTAGAGCATAGCCTTCCCTCTCTCTTTTGCCTACGGGCATCATATCTTCTTCTTTCTTTTTTACCCGCACAATACCCACATGACAACGAGAGGTTGATGCCTGAATTTCCTGTTCAGTACCTTGATCTCCCCATCTATCCAATGCATAATCTTTAGCTCTGATTAGAAATCTATTGAGGCAGTGGAAACATATCACCTCCCATACTTGTTGGCTTTGGACAATAAGTGCTGCTATGACCAAGGTCACCACAATTATAATAGGTAGGGATGAACCTCCTTTCTGGCTCAAAAACACCTTGTCCAACAACCCGCATTATCATTAGGTTGATCTTCACACGCCAAAACAAAATTAGTGAGGTAAAATCAACCATATGTTTTGGTCACCAACCCATTGAAGTTAACGGGGCATTTTATCTCATGTCCTACAAAACTCTCCACTCTTATTTAGATGTAATCAACCGTAAGAAATTGCTGTTTTGGGCAAAATGCACTGGTCCATCCACTTTGGAGGCTTGTAGTGACCAGGGGATGAGAAAAATTACAAGTTTCTCATTTTTTCCATATATAGTAGTTATTGAACTATAAGCTCATGAAAGGATTTTTCAAAATGAGTGGATCTACTATGGTTTTGGAATTTTTTTCCCAAAACCCTAAAAGGACACTTTTATGACCTGTTAGGTTACCATTCTAGTGTTAACACGGCTAGAGGGATTTCATCTGCCAAATCTCGGGCCCATTTATCCCATAAACATGTGATCTGCATGACAAAATCATTACCACTTTGATTAACCTTCTGAATGTACCTCAAAATTTCATGCCAAACTTCATCAAGTACTTTGATGCTCCTCTATTGTGCCAAAAAATCATGCTTCACATGATTGTAGTCCAAAACCACCCCTGGAGTTTGTGTCTGCACCAGCTCTTCATGGTTTTGTAACCAAACGTTTACCTCATTGTGTAAACTATATTGTAGCAACCGTAACAATATATCTTGATCTAGTATATTTCCTAGTAAGTAGTTGACTTCCAATTTCTCAAGAAACGTCCGTACATTTTCATTAGGCAATCCATGAAACTGTGAAAACTTTTTCGCCATGTTCGATTGCCACAAAAAACACTTAAATGTGACGGCAAAAGTTCAAGGGATGCCGATGGATCGCTCCAATATCTAAGTCACCTTACACTGGGTAACCCGGTCCCTAGTGTTTGGCTTCACAAAACATCACAACCCTCCAAAGGATGCAATCCAATTACACGAACGCCTCAAGTGTTGTCGACAATTTGCAAATACATAGGTGGTTGTCCATAAGGACCCACTTCCCCTTTACATTCTCTACCTAGAGAATATATATATTTCACAAGAATTGGAGCACATGAGAACTTTCTTCTCTATGGGGACACCAAAATGCTCTTAGCATGAGAATGACAAGGAAAATGAGTGCCTCTATAGCCCTGCACGAGTCACACGGTCGGAAGAAAGAACTATTGCACTGTCGAAACCACTTGTGATAAACATCTTTAAAGATTTATGAAGAACACTTCAATCATGTAGCATACTTGGATTAGAAGAAGCCAAGGACATCATGACATAGATCGTCTTGTGGAGATGTCCGTAGAGTATCCATAGGCAAAAAACAGATGAAAGATGAAAGAGTTATGGCCACTCAAAACTGGGGGTGTACTCTCTCTTGCTAAAAAAGGACCTCTCTGGAAAGTTTCAGGTGTTGCAGCTATTAAAAAGGGTGCCTTTATTATCTTTTATCCCCAAGATTCTATCTCTCTTCTAAGCCAACAAGGCTCTCCATGTAGGCCTCTTTCAATTGTTCCATTTTTTGCCTTTTTTGGTAGGAAATGAGGTGTTGGTGACCTTTGACCCAAGGGACGGGGGTGTGGCAAGTGTCCAGAGACCAAAAATAAGATCTAGACACCTAGGTAGGCAATGGGAACCCAAAATTGGCCATATTCCCTTCCATGAAGCCCATGAGCTCCCATAGCCAAGCCTTTAGAGAGCTCCTCTCACCTTTGATACACCCTTGATGGGCACCCCATCCTCCCCTTATACCCCCCACTTTCCCCTTTCCTCTTCCCATGTGGAACAATCCCATTGCCACATGTCACATTCCTCCTACTCTTTTCAAAGTCCCTTCTCTCCCCACAGAAAATTTCCATCTTGATCCCTTCTCAGGACCAACTCCGCGGGAGCATAGTGCACAACTCCGGCCACCAAATGCGACACTGTAAAGTACAGCTCAGATTCCATTACCTCGGCTATCTCCAAAAATTTAAAATCTCAGTATTTTTTATTTTAAATCATCAAGTTGACCCAGTTTCCTTTGTCGCATGCATCAACAACCACTTTCTAAGTTGATACCACCCACGCCGAATGCACATAACTCATGATGTACAAGTCCGATTCACAAGCTATAAAGCACAGCTAAAAATACTTATTGAGAACCATGTTTTGGGAACTTGAAGAACCCAAACCACTAGTACCCAGGCCCAAAAAAAAAAAACCTTTGCACATGAGTGTTTACATGGTCAGTCCCAAGACTTGCAGCACTATGCACACATATATACATGAGGCTAGTTAGCAAGCTTTTTGGCACAATCTAAAGGCTTTATTGTCATTCAAAAAATGCATGACAACTTGTAATTGTGAACCACAATATAATTTGAAATACTTATAGGTAATTGAAAGAGCATGGAAAGAGACACACAATGCAAGTTTTGAAATTGCAATTGGATTACCCAATCACAAGATATATTGATTACAAGTTGGAGCCACTTTTGGCCACTTGAGCATACATACACATAGTTCTTCTTACTCTAGAAAATAGGCCTCCTTTTCACATTAAGATTATTGTCTTTTATACCTAGGGCTTTCTAAATGCTCAATAATCGGCTCACATAGGCCTTCAAAAATATCATAAATGAATTACAATTGAAAGAACAGATCTAATACTCTAGAATCGGAATTTACATATAGTGTAGCTACACTAGCTCAAAAACATAATAGAGTATAAACATATTAAAAATGTGGTGTCGAACTAGGTGGGCATCCATATGTTGAAATGGCCAAACACCAAGCGTGGAAGACCTATCACACAGATAGCTAAAGACGACTATCCAGACACTATTTGCTACTTCAAATTGAGAGTTTAGAAATTACAGACTTCAGATTGGTCTTTTGGCTAGTTTAGGAAAAATAAGACTAAAATGTTTAATCAAGAGTCGTTGTTCATACTTGCACCTAAAGGTTGACTTCTATATTGTTGACTTTACAAGATTGGATTGAATCAAGTTAAATCAAAATCTAGTTTGGGCTTAAATTCTTGGTATTTAGTTTGATTGAGCATTAATGGTCTTTATGTACCTAACATCAGGTTGTGTACTAGGAAATCATGGTTTTTATAGAGACATTGAGAGCAGAGTATCCATAGATGAAAGAGTAGATCAAGGGAGACCGGTAGAGACCATAGCTAAAATAGTATTCTTTGAAGAAGTGTGTGACACTTACTATAACTCTAGATTAGAGATGTCTTCCTTTTTCACTCATTTGGATACTAGGATTGTTAGGAAATATGACGTAGCTAAGTAGATAACTGAGTAGATTACTTAACGCGGAGAGAGATAATTTTCACACACAAGAGATTATAGAGAGTGAGAGAGAGAGAGAGCGAGTACACACAATATACGTGGTTCACCCAATGTGGGCTACGTCCACAGGAAAGAAGCCACTCAATGGCTTTAGTACTTCAAAACAAGAAGTGGGTTACAAAGGGATTATACCCTTTTGGAGCTCCCGCCTTGCTTCACTCTCACCACCTCACACCCACCTTGTTGCATCAACTTCACACTCTGAAATGTGTGTAGAAATGGCCTCCTTTTATAGGCCAAAAGGGCTACCCTCTCTCATGAGAGGCAACCATGTGTAGCCGCCCTTGTGTAGATAATTCCAAATCGGACCCTCCAATCCGCCCATGTGTCGCCACCCTTGAGAAGACAAGTCCGCTTTTGAATTTGGTCACCGGCCATGGCCATTGACTTCCAACCACTGGCCACCGGTCAACCGGCCAACCGAACGGTCCTTTTTCTACCACTTTTCGACTGCCATCCAACCATAATATTTTGGCAAAAAGGAATATTCTGGCGAGTGACTGGGCGTGAAAATTTTGGTTTCCGGCGAGTAATTTTTCTTCACGCACAATGGCTTCTCCTGATAATGGGGGCCTTACAAATGTGCGTCTTTAACACAAAAAATTACAAGGGGTAAATCAAGCTCCATACTTAACAATCTCCCAGTTGGAGACTAATCTCCAAACCAAACCTGTGACTGATTTCCAGCTTGGCTTCTTATCCTTGAATGCCGATTGAAGATAAGTAAACATGTCTGTGGATTTTTTCTTGTATGCACCTTTCCTAGTTTAGTTGTCCCTCTTCCCAAAGAGTGCGTATGAAGTGATATCTCACCACAATGTGCTTTGTCCTTGAATGAAAGGCCAAGTTCTTTGCAAGATGGATAGGACTTTGGCTATCATTGTACAAGACACAATTGTCTTGTTTGAATCCAAGATCTTCTAAGAATCTGTGAAGCCACATAACTTCTTTTCTTGCCTCCATCATTGCTACATACTCTGCTTCCGTGGTAGAAAGTGAGACCACTTTCTGCAGCTTTGAAGCCCAGCTTATTTTTGTGCCTCCAACCGTGAAGACATAGCCAGTAGTGCTCCTTTGAGTATCTTTGTCACCTGCCATATCTGCATCAGCAGACCCTTTTAGAAAAATATCAGTTCCTCCAAAATACAAAGCATTTTTTGTTGTCCCTTTTAGATACCTAAGTATCCACTTCATAGCTTGCCGATTCTCTTTACCTGGGTTGTTCATGAACCTACTTACAACTCCCACTGCATGTGAAATGTTTCACCTTGTCCAGACCATAGCATATAAGAGAGAACCTACCGCTGCAGCATATGGAACTCTAGACATATAGGCTATCTCCTCTTGTGTCTTCGGATAAATATCCTTGGTTAGTTTAAAGTGACCAACCAAAGATGTCAAAACCGTTTTTGCATTTTTCATTGCAAACCTTTTTAGTACCTTCTTAATGTAATCCTCTTGAGATAGCATTATTGTCTTGTTTGTCATGTCCCTTGATATCTTCATACCAAGTATTCTCTTTGCAGCACCTAGATTTTTCATTGAAAAAGATTTAGACAAATCCTCTTTTAGGTCTTTGATATCTTGCATGTTAGCACTTGCAATCAGCATGTCATCAACATATAACATTAGGATGATGAACTTCCCATCTCCCAAATTCTTCATGTAGATGCAATGATTTGAGTTGCATCTTGTGAATCCATGATCCAATATCCATCGATCAAACTTCAAGTACCATTGTCTTGATGCTTTCTTTAAACCATACAAGCTCTTCTTGAATCTGCAAACCATTTTCTCCTTACCTTTTACTTCATACCCCTTTGGTTGAAGCATGTAAATTTCCTCCCCTAAGTCCCCGGTGAGGGAATGCCGTATTTACATCTATTTGCTCAAGATTTAGATCATGAGCAGCCACAAGGCTTAAGACAAGCCTAATTGAGTTCATTTTTACAACATGAGAGAATATTCAAGAGCCTAGGCTTTCTTTTGAGAAAACCCTTTTACCAGGAGCCTAGACTTGTACCTTTTCTTCCCACCTTCTTCTTCCTTCAACTTGTACACCCATTTGTTTTGAAGTGCCCGCTTACCTTAAGATAACTCAACCCCATATTTGGTTGCGATGTGATGAGTTTATGTTCACTTGCATGGTCTTTATCCATTCTCCTTTGGATTCGTGTTGCATAGCTTCCTCGTATGATTCCGACTCTCTAGAATCTGAGATCAAGAGATGGTTTTAGGAAGGAACAAACCTTTCTGGAGGTTTGATGCTCCTCATTCGGTTGATGTTGTTGCACATTTTCACCATTTGTAGTCCTTGAGTCTTCACCATCCTTAAGCGCCATGTACTAATTACCTCTTTCTTTTGTTTTTTTTCTTTCCAAGTAATCTTTGTACATATTTTGTTTGTTAAAAATTACATCCCTACTCCTTAAGATTTTACCATCTTCAGGATTCCATAGGAAATACCCAAAGTCACCTTCTCCATAGACAATGAAGAAACACTTTTTGAACTTTGCATCTAGCTTTGATCTTAGCCTTCTATCTATGTGCATGAAAGCCTCACACCCAAGTACTTTGAGAAATGCATAATTCACCGGTTTACCTATCCATGCCTCTTCTAGAACTCCCCCATCCAATGCCATTGATGGTGACCAATTGATTGAGTACACAATCATAAATATAGCTTCTACCCAAAGCTCGAGCGGTAGGTTTGCATGTAGCCGCATGCTTCGTGCTCGCTCCATGATTGTTTTGTTCATCCTTTTGGAAATGCCATTTTGTTGAGGTGCCCTTGGGGTTGTTCTTTGCCTCCAAATGCCATTGGTAGCAGAAAAGATTTCAAAAGCTTCCCTGCAATATTGGCCTCCATTGTCGGATTTGAGGCATTTAACCTTATTATCTGTTTCATTCTCCATAAAAGCTTTCCACCTTTGAAATATGGAAAACACGTCGGATTTATTCTTCATTACATAAACCCATGTTTTCCTAGTCACATCGTCTATGAATGTTACATAGTACAATGAGCCACCAAGTGATGGTGTACTTGTAGGACCCCAAACATCAGAATGAACCAGCTCAAGTTCTTTTATTTTTTCTTTCATTTCTTGATTTTTGAAATCTTACCCTCTTTTGTTTACCATAAACACGATCTTCACAGAACTCTAAGTCCATGTCTTTCAAACCTGGTAGAAGAGTCTTTGCTTGAAGGATTTGCATTCCTTTGGCACTCATATGCCCAAGCCAATAATGCCACATGGCACTGTCAACTTTTGTAGTTGCTGCACAAACTGAAGGTGGCTAATTTCAAACGTTCACTTGTCTTCTCAAGAATGTCAACACATGGGCGGATTGGAGGGTCCAATTTGGACTTTTCAACACAAGGGAGGCTACACATGCCTGCCTCTCATAAGAGAGGGCAGCCCTTTTGGTGTATAAAAGGAGGCCTCTTAGCATTGTGATGCATTGTGAAGTTGATGTGAGCTGGTGAGAGTGACACAAGGCGGGAGCTCCAAAAGGGTATAATCCCTTTGCAACTTACTTCTTGTTTGAAGTACTAAAGCAATTGAGTGGCCTCTCTCTCTCTCTCTCTCTATGGACTCTCACTCTCTCTCTCCCTCTCTCTCTCTCTCTCTATGGACTCTCACTCTCTATATATATATATCGTGTGTGGTCTCTCTTTCTCTCTCTCTCTCTCTCTCTCTCTCTCTCTATATATATATATATATATATATATATATATATATACACAGACACACACACACACACATATATATATATCCTTCTAGAGGATATGAGACTCTTCATCCATGGTGTTTGTCTGGGGTTTGCTTTCATCCTTGGAAACCATTAACAACAAAAAACATCTCACTTGTTTCAGATCTTGCTCTCATAGAGCTTCCAACCACGACATAGGTTGATTAGGCACGAAGGCCTCTTTTGAGAGAGAGAGAAAGAGAGACCACACACGATACTCTCTCTCTCTCTCTCTCTCTCTCTCTCTCTCTATATATATATATATATATATATATATATATATATATATATATATATATATCCTTCTAGAGGATATGAGACTCTTCATCCATGGTGTTATTCTGGGGTTTGCTTTCATCCTTGGAAACCATTGACAACAAAAAACATCTCACCTGATTGAGATCTTGCTCTCATAGAGCTTCCAACCACGACATAGGTTGATTAGGCACGAAAGGCCTCTTTGTTAAAGTAGCCTTGTAAAGGACTTTTTTTCATAATACGTTTTTTTCATTATTGTTTTTTAGTTGGTTTACTGTGGCCAGGCGTGACGGGTGAGACTTGAATGCAATATTGGTTTGGAATGAAGGGTTTCTCCCCTGACGTGTGCTATTTGGGGCAAGCTTTAGATGTAACGCTGCCCAAAATTGTGGGGGTATGGTATAGTTTGATGAACGCTCCGTCGCGGTGGACCTTCTTCCCGGATCTAGGCCATCCTGTGTGGGCTCCAAGGATGTGGCGAGGTGGTTTTCTTCCCGGTTTTATACCGTGAAACCAGCCAATTGCGGGAGGAAAGGAAAGATTTATAAGGTGAGCATTAAGATCACTTAGTTTTCATTTTGAAAGTGTGTGTGTGTCCTCTCATTGTGTGCATACTCTATTCATCATCCAAAGCTTCACTTGGGGTATCCATAGCATGGCTCCTAGCAAGAAGAGCATTGTGGATTCAACAAAGGTAAGGGCAAAAATTTTGTTTTCTTCAAATACTTCTTATCATTTCGGGTATGGCATGGTTTTTTTGGATTTAATGCCAGTTGGTTTTGGGAAAAGGAATGTGGTGGCATGAATGTACATAGGTAAAATTTCACTTGCCGATTAAATTCATTGACAAATGCAGATTATGTCTCTCATTTATGATATTCTGATATTGTTCCTATTGAAATGAAATTGGTCTTCGAGTTTGCTGGATAATCGTACTTGTACAGGACCTCTACTGTATTGGTACTGGTTATCTCTTTACCCGTGTACAGAATATGGAAAGAATACTATAGGGATGGTGTGGCTTATGGGAGCAGGTTTGTATTTCAAAATTGCATCTCAATTGAGAGTACCCATCACTTAACCTAATCATAGTTGGATGTTGGTTTGTTTGTCGGGTAGTAGATACGGGATATTGGTTTCTTTTTTGTATAGGATTGTACAAATTGCTTCTTAGGATAGTAATAACAAACACTTTCTTTTAGTTTTGACTACTTTTGGCAATATTGTTGCACTTAAGGCTGATATGCAGTAATCGGCCTTGATTTTATCGACCTAGTATCCAGCTAATTTGGGTGGACTTGACACAACAATAGGCTGTCGTTGTTCTTTTTTCTGCTCTATGGTGTATAGGAACGTTCTAGACTAGATACACATTAGGATTCACCTCTTCTCTATGTAAATATACCACTAGAGTACTTCTAGTTGGTATATACCACTTATATATATCAAAGACTTCTGGATTTTGGCTATATGGGATCGTAATCAACCATGGCTTAATTTCAAACTTTGGTAAGCTGATGGGCTTGGCTTTGGTATATCTAACTTGGAATTATGCTAATGGTTGGTGTGTTGCAGACTAGTTCGTTTTATTGACTCACACTACTGATGGTAAAATGCATCTATTGTCTTGGTTTTTCTTGAGAGATTATCTTAAGGGTTTCTCTTTATTGGGGGATTACGGTTTATTGTTTTTTTGCCTATAGTAATGCATCACGTGGTTCGGGCCCTGTCGACCCCGGGATACGATTGCCAGATACTAAAATTTGACTTATACAATTCTAAAAATTGATAATTTGTTGAACAATTGCTATTCTAAGGAAGATTTTGACTTCAAAAACTGCATTAAAGTTACTTTTTTTAAAAGCTTTAACCTTATTAAGATAATGTTAAGGAACAATTGTAAAAATCTTTTTCATACTTTATTTTACACTTCAAATTAATAGAGGGATGTACAATGCAAAACAGTTGACCTAACACTTTGATAATCTTGTTTCTTTCCATTGTGGAAACTGTTACACATCACTTATATTTAAACAACATGACTTTCTTCTTAGGCTAGTACCAAGGTGACGTGGATGATCAGTAGGTCACCCCAGTTACCTGTTATGCGGTCTGGAAACTAACGAATTGTTTGTTTTCTTACTTTGGATGCAGGTAAGGGTGTCCTTTCCTTGGCTGCTCTTTGGAAATTTTTGTTCTGACTTCCAGGATTTTGGACAACACGTGTGCACTACGAATCTGTCTCTTATATGTTTAAAGGAAATCAAGGACCTATCATGTAAAGGTCTGAATCGAATCCCACTCCAACCACTAAATCCACACTTGGCTTTTGCCGCATTATTTACTTGCTTGACTAACATACTCAAGTTACTAAATTTGGACAGTCTACAACATGCTAGACTTGCTGATTCTATATCCACTCGCTTTCAAACGTGTATTGAGTCAATCCCACCTGCATGGATTAGTCAAGAAGAAACATGGATTTCCCCCTCACTATCCTCTCTGATTCATAAACTCAAAAAGGATTGGTTTGTGGTAGGACTTGACAAAGCCCCTCATATACCCACTATTGTCTATAAACACTTAGCTAGGATGATGACTGAGTCAAGGCTTAAAGGACCGGAATTTTTGCTTTTTGAAATGGGTCCTGAAGAAGCCATTCATTATCTAGATTCCTCCTTGAGGTACTTTAAATTAGATACTCAAAGTTCGAAACTACCTATACTTTTTCCCACTTACAAAAGTCACAAGCATAAGTTCAGATGGATTTCAGATGCCTCCAACCGTATCATGTTACATGCCACTAATGTGATCAGTGCGCCTCAATCTTATTCTTACCAACTTTAATAAAATTTTTGAAGAAAAGTTTCTAATGGTGAAGACCTTCACTGGACTTATGATTAATAACTTCTGGCTTGTGAAGAACTCTTCTGAGGTATTCATTAATTTGTCGCAAAACATTGTTTCAATGTTTTCACACAATGCTATGAAAACATATCCCTCTTTGGGCATTCTGGGCTTTTCTTTGTTCTACAACAGATTGGAAAAATGGTTTTCGCAAGGAGGAATGAGATGGGACACCAAACTACTTCACTAGCTAGAAGCCCAAGATGGGTAAAAAACATACAAAAAGGACCACCCACCCAATATAATCTCTATAATCTAGTGGAGATTATTGAATGGCTCTTTCGAAATTGCTTTGTTATGCTAGGTGAGCAATGATTTCAACGAATCCATGGTATCCCGATGGGCTTCTCATGTTCACCAGTCATGTGCAATCTATACCTGGCTTTTTTTGAGTATAAATGGGTACTTAAACATCTGGAGACAACTCACACTACCATTGATCTTACACAATTTCAACACACTTATAAATATATGGATGATCTTCTAAGCTTAAACAATCCCAGCTTTGTACAATGCTTACCGTTAATCTATCCTGATACTCTTAAGATTGAACCAACCTTTTTGGAGTACCTTAATATTGACAATAAAGTTGTTGCATGTTACTAAAACAGTTTTTTAAAATCTAGAGTGGACACTCTATTCTCCATTTACTGGGGGGAATTATATCACTGAATTCTCTTGGAAGAGAGACAAGCTACAACTAGGCTTGATTGAATTTTTCAGGAGAAAGAGTAATCATCCATGAAAGATAGCAATAAAAACTTGTCTGGGCATGATACATCTAATTATGTATTCATCCTCACATTCTTTCATTCCGTTTCAAGCAGTATGTCAACTTATGAAGAAGTATGTAGCAAATGGGTTTGCTACGAAAGAGCTGCTTGGCACTATTAGGCATTTTCTTAATAAAAACTCTTGGCCATTATGCTTGGCTAAAAAAGAGACGGTTATTCAACTTTTGGAACTTGTTCACTGATACACTGGTTGTAGGGGAGGTCTCACAACTTGGTGATGACCCTCCTCACCATGTGGTAGGCCTTTCCCTGGGTAAGGGTGGCTTTCTCTCTCTCTCTCTCTCTCTCTCTCTCTCTCTCTCTCTCTCTCTCTCTCTCTCTCTCTCTCTCTCTCTCTCTCTCTCTCTCTCTCTCTCTCTCTCTCTCTCTCTAGAGGATATGAGACTTTTCATCCATGGTGTTATCCTCGGGTTTTCTTTCACCCTTGGCAATCATTGACTACAAAAAATATCTCACCTGTTTGAGACCTTGCTATCATAGAGCTTCCAACCATGGCATTGGTTGATTAGGCAGGAAAGGCCTCTTGGTTAAAGTAGCCTTGTAAAGGACTTTTTTTCAGCATACTTTTTTTTCATTATTGTTTTTTTAACTGGTTTAATTTGGCCAAGCGTGACGGTGAGACTTGAATGCAATAATGGTTGGGAATGAAGGGTTTCTCCCTGGTGTGACGTGCACTATTTGGAGCAAGCTTTAGCTGTAACGCCGCTCGGAATTGTGGGGGTATGGTGTAGTTTGATGAAGGCTCTGCCACGGTGGACCTTCTTTCCCGGATATAGGCCATCCTGCGTGGGCTCCGAGGATGTGGTGAGATGGTTTTCTTCCCGGTGTTATACCGTCTCGGGGGGTTCACTATGTGTAAAACTACCATATCACCTGCGTTCAAGGCATGTTTGTAAAACCCCTTATCTGTGAATTTTGTTAGGAATATAATGTACTTTTTTCTTTTAAAATCTGTAAGTTTTTTTCAAATTTGAAAAAATAATGCCCTTCTGTATATATATTTCTGTAAGTTTCAAGGACTTTAAATACCCTTCTGTTGAACTCACGTGATAGGTTACATTTTTATTAAGTGATCTCCCCGGGTATACTGTGCAGCCAGCCAATTGCAAGAGGAAAGGAAATATTTATAAGGTGAGCATTAAGCTCACTTATTTTTCAATCTGCAAGTGTGTGTGTGTGTGTGTGTTCTCTCATTGTGTGCATACTGTATTCATCGTCCAAAGCTTCACTTGAGGGTCTCCATAGCATGACTCCTACCAAGAAGAATATTGTGGATACAACAGAGGTAAGGGCAAAAAATTTGTTTTCTTCAAATACTTCTTATCATTTTGGGTATGGCATGGTTTTTTTGGATCTATTGCCACATCATGGGCTTGTGGTGATGAAAATTAAGCATGTATAGATAACAAACAAAAGGGTTTTTTGACCTCGTACTGTTGCCTTGGAGATTCTGTTCGGGGTGAGTTGTTATTGCATGAAGTCGTTTTAATGGGGTTAGATTGCCAGCCAAGATGGCACCAATTACGGTTTGCATAACCTATAAGCTACTCCTGTATACAGACTGTTGTAAGGGATTTTTCTCGATCTCGGTTCATATTATGATGTACTATCTGCTAGCATGCATAATTTGAATAGTAGGAATTGTTTTGGGGATGGTTTTGGGTGGTTTTGGGTAGCCAGTGCCGTGGGTATTGATGACAAAAGCGTTGGTATGACCGGCTAAAGTTGCTCTTACTGCTCCTGTTTGGGTGGATCTAGTTATGGCTTGGCTTGCGGAGCTTGATATTGGGAAATGACGGTGTAAATTCTTGCCAATGCTCTTCTAGCATGAGTCTTCTCAGCAATCTGAGGATTAATTTGCTAGATGGTCTTTATGGGCAGCTAGCTTGCATGGTATAAACATTTTTTTGCCTTTATCTTTATGGGTTTTTCTCCCCCACCCTCTTTGCTGAGATGAGTAGAACTTGGTACTGATAGAATGCTATGGCTGGGAATTGAAACCGTAAGTTGGTTGCATAAGCATCATATGGTTAAAGCTTGTTTTGCTGTTAATATATGGATCTCTCACTAATGATTCTATTGGTTCTGGTCTCTACGGATTAGTACTGGTTATAAAACATCTATTGAGCATAAACATTGAGATTTTTGAGAAATGTTATCTTATTGCTGCTTCTGGCTTTCTTCAAAAAATTTGAAGCATATGATTGGGCTGGTTACGGTTGGACATGCCGACTGATACATTACCGGTTATTGGTATTGGGATGTACAGCCATATGGAGAGGAATGATAACTCCTGTTTTGGTTTTTGATGATTTTAGGAGAAATGACCAGCTAATTTGCATATTCTATTACTGGCTTGAATATTTCCTTATTATATCCTATTGCATGCCATGATTGGGTCGAATTACGGGTCAAAATTTAACACACCTAGCTAATTAAAAGAAATTTTGCATATACGTTGGATGGGTTTGCTATCTATACTGGCTGACTAGCCAATCTTGTCATATTATCCCACCTAGTTTTTTAGCTGAGGAGAACAACATAGTGCTATTTACAGGTCTTGAGAAGGTATGGTCTTTTACTGGCTTGCTTTGGGAAAAGGAATGTGGTGGCATGAATGTACATAGGTAAAATTTGACTTGGCGATTAAATTCATTGACAAATGTAGATTAAATCTCTCATTTATGATATTATGATATTGTTCCTATTGGTATGAAACTGGTCTTCCACTTTGCTGGATAATCTTGCTAGTACATGACTTCTGCTGTATTGGTACTGATTCTCTCTTCCTGGATAATCTTGCTAGTACATGACTTCTGCTGTACTGGTACTGATTCTCTCTTTATCCGTGTACAGAACATGGAAAGAATACTGTAGGGATAGTGTTGCTTATGGGAGCGGGTTTATTTTTCAAAACTGCATCTCAGTTGAGAGTACCCATCACTTAACCTAATCATAGTTGGCTTTCGGTCTCTTTCTCGGGTAGTAGATACGGGATACTGTACAAATTGCTTCTTAGGATACTAATAACAAACACCTTGTTTTAGTTTTGACTACTTTTGGCCATATTGTTGCACTTAGGGCTGATATGTAGTAATCGGCCTTGATTTTATGGACCTAGTATCCAACTAATTTGGGTGGACTTGACACAACAATAGGTTGTCGTTGTTCTATTTTCTGTTCTATGGTATAGAGGAACGTTTTAGACCGAATATACATTAGGATTCACCTCTTCTCTATGTAAATATACCAATGGAGTACTTCTAGTTGGTATATACCGCCTGTATCAAAGACTTCTGGATTTGGGCTATATGGGCTCGTCAACCATGGTTTAATTTCAAACTTTGGTTGGGCTTTTGGGCTTGGCTTTGGTATATCTAACTTGGAATTATGATCATCGTTGGTGTGTTGCAAACTAGTTGGTTTTATTGAATCACACTACTGATGGTAAAACGCATCTCTTCTCTTGGTTTTTTATGAGATATTCTCTTAAGGGCTACTCTTTTTTGGGGGATTAGGTTTACAGTTTTTTGCCTGTAGTAATGTATCACCTGGTTCGGGCCCTGTCGACCCCGGAATACGATTGCTAGATACTAAAACTTGATTGATACAATTCTAAAACGTGATAATTAAGTGAACAATTGTTGTTCTGAGGAAGATTTTGACTTCAAAAACTGCATTAAACTTACTTTTTTTGAAAAGCTTTAACCTTATTCACATAATGTTAAGGAACAATAGGAAAAACCTTTTTCATACTTTATTTTACACTTCAAATTAATAGAGGGATGTACAATGCAAAAAAGAGTGGACCTAACACTTTGATAATCTTGTTTCTTTGCATTATGGAAACTGTTACATATCACTTGTATTTAAACAACATGTCTTTCTTCTTAGGCTAGTACTAGGGTGACATGGATGACAACTAGGTCACCCCAGTTACCTGTTATGCGGTCTAAAAACTTACGAATTGTTTGTTTTCTTACTTTGGATGCAGGTAAGGGTGTCCTTTCCTTGGCTGCTATTTGAGAGGAAGTAATGTTGTACACTGATACTATAACACTAATCAGGACATTATTTCCCTAATATGGCATGATACTATCATGTATTTGTTTGGATATTCAGTTGGAATACATGATTTTGTACTATGGAGTGTATACATAGGTCTTTGTAGTCTGTCTCATGTGTTATGTATATTGTAAATAGATTAAACTCTCTCTCTCTCTCTCTCTCTCTCTCTCTCTCTCTCTCTCTCTCTCTCTCTCTCTCTCTCTCTCACTACTCTATAATCTCTTTTGTGTACAAATTATATCTCTCTGTTAAGTAATCTACTTAATTATCTACTTAGCTACATTAGATTACCTAACAATTGGTATTAGAGAAGGGTTTGCTTGTAGCCAAAAGTATCTCAAGGAAAGGATTCTTTGAATTGAGTGGGAATAATGGTGGAGGAAGGGAAGCTCAAGATCGATAAGTTCAATGTGATAAAAACTACCAACATTGGAAGATGCAGATTGAAGACTATATCTACCAGAAAGACCTTTATATTTGCCACTAGGAGATCTTGCAAAGAAACCTGCAACGATGGAAGATGAAGCATGGATTGTCCTTGATGGAAAGGCACTGGGAACAATCCGGTTAAGCTTGGCGTTAACGATGGAGTTCAATGTTTGGGAGATGAAGACCACGGAGGACATGATGAAGTCACTTGACGGCCTCTACAAGAAACCATCGGCATCCACAAGGTATTTCTCATGAAGTTCTTGTTCAATCTAAAGATGGCAAAAAATGGTTCAATTGCAGAACACCTAAATGATTTTAACAACAACATAAGTCAACTTTGATCGGTGAAAATAAATTTTGATGAGACGAAGTGCGAGCTCTCCTTATACTATCATCTCTACTAGATAGTTGGGATAGCCTTGTGATGGTTGTAAGTAATTCTATCTCAAAACACAAATACTCTTAAGTTTGATGATTTTGTGGGTGTTCTCCTAAGCAAGGAAATGCAAAAGAGAAGTAGATGAGAATCATCAAGTGTTGCACTGTTAGTGGAAACAAGAAAAAGGCCTAAGGAGAGGTTCAAAAAACAAGAGGGTTGTGGTTGCACAAGGCGGAGCAAGTCACACACAAAGTCAATTCTTGAATGTTGGAACTACGGCAAGAAGGGCCACGTCAAGAAGGATTGTTGGTTCAAGAAGAAGAAGGAATTGGAGTCTCAAGACAACAAGCTAACGTCGAAGGCCAATGTCATAGGTTAAGCAGAACAAGATGCTCTAATTCTTCCATTAGACAATGTATCTAATTCCTAGTAGTAGGTTTCGAGGCTTCATTCCATGCACACCACATAAGCAACATTTCTAACATAACACCAAAAGTCATTTTGGGTATGTATACTTGGGAGATGATGAAGCTTGTCAGATTGTCAGCAAAGGTACAATTTGTGTCAAAACTGCTAACAAAAATGAATGGAAACTTAATGATTCTAGGCACGTTCCTTCTCTTCACAAGAATTTGATCTCTGTAGGACAGCCTGACGACGAAGGTCACAAAACTGCATTCGGAAACAAAAGGTGGAAGATCTCAACGGGATCTTACGTGGTTGCAAAAGGAGAAAATGTTGGAACACTTTACTTGTGTACTATCAGCACATAATCTTCAGTTTGTGCAACAATTACAGAAGGTGCAGTGTGGCACTACAGGCTTGGGCATATGAGTGCCAAAGGAATGCAAATCCTTTAAATAAAGAATCTTCTACCAGTTTTGGAAGAAGTGGACTTAGAGTTTTGTGAATATTTTGTTTATGGTAAACAAAAAAGAGGGTAAAATTTCAAAAATGGGAGAAATGAAAGAAAAAATAAAAAACTTGAGTTGGTTCATTCTGATGTTTGGTGTTCTGCAAGTACACCATCACTTGGTGGCTCATTGTACTATGTAATATTTATAGATAATGGGACTACGAAAACATGGTTTTATGTAATGAACAAGAAATCCGATGTATTTTCCATATGTCATAGGTGGAAAGACTTTTTGGAGAATGAAACAGGTACCAAGGTTAAATGCCTCAGATCCGACAATGAAGGTGAATATCGCAGCGAAGATTTTGAAAGATTTTGTGCTAGCAATGGCATTCAGAGGAAAAAGACAACCCCAAGGACACCTCAACAAAATGGGATTTCAGAAAGGCCTACCGCTTGAGCTTTGGGTGGAAGTAGTAAGTACATCTGCGTACTTAATCAATTGGTCACCCTCAATGGCATTGGATGGAGGAGCTCCAAAGGAGGCATGGACAGGTAAACCGATGAACTATTCATTCTTCAAAGTGTTCGGGTGTGAGGATTTCATACACATAGATAGAAGCCTAAGGTCAAAGCTAGATGCAAAGTCCAAAAAGTGTTTCTTCATTGACTATGGAGAAAGTGGATTTGGATATTGCCAATGGAATCCTAAAGATGTCAAAATATTTAGGAGTAGGAATGTAAATTTTAACGAGAAAAATATGTACAAAGATTACTTGGAAAAAAACCAAACAAAAGAAATAGGTGTTGAGTACATGGAGCTCGAGGACGATGAAGACTCGTGGAGTGCAAAAATGGTGACAATGTACAACAATGTCAACCGCATGAGGAGCCTCAACATATTTCCCATAGATCTACAATACAAGAGCAAGTAGACCTCCAAAAAGGCTTATTCCTTCAATGATTTATAATCTTAGATTCTGGAGAGTCGAAATCATACGAGGAAGCTATGCAACACAAATCCAAAGAAGAATGAATAAATAGCATGAAAGTGGAGATGGACTCATCACATAGCAACCAAACATGGGAGTTGGTTGAGTTGCCTAAAGGTAAGAGGGCACATTAAAACAAATGGGTGTACAAGCTGAAGGAAGAAGAAGGTGGAAAGAAAAGGTACAAGTCTAGGCTTGTGGTAAAAGGGTTTTCTCAAAAGAAAGGTATTAACTTCAATGAAACATTTTCTCCTATTGTAAAAATGAACTTAGTTAGGCTTGTCTTAAGCCTTGTGGCTGCTCATGATTTAAATCTCAATCAAGTGGATGTAAATATGGCATTCCCTCACGGTGACTTAGAGGAGGAAATTTACATGCTTCTACCAAAGGGGTATGAAGTAAAAGGTAAGAAGAAAATGGTTTGCAGATTAAAGAAGACCTTGATTGGTTTAAAGCAAGCATCAAGACTATGGTATATGAAGCTCCATCGATGGATTTTGGATCATGGATTCACAAGTGGTGGTCCAAGTGTAGGTGATGGGGGGGGGGGGGGGGGGGGAGGGTGTCCCCTGCCCCCAGTCGTACCTAGCTGGGTATGTGGTGTTTCATGGGCATAAGCTCTTGATGTTATACATTGCATGAAAAACTTTGAAAGCTCTCACATGTTATGAGATATTTAGGCTCTCCATCTCCGAGGTGCATTTAAGCATGAGGTTCCTCTTCCCAAGATGATTTCAGCTAGCAGTTTTACATCAATCAGTAATTAGCATTTTTCTAGGCAAGCAAATATTCTTGTAGGTTTTTTGTCACAAGATTCCCCATTTCCACCTGCCTTTTTGCTTCCTCCATTGGCGATCATCTGGTGGCTGCTAGCGCTAACCATTTATGGACATTTTCTCATGGAAAACCTCCTCCTTCCATTAGCGTTTTTGGCTGCCATCTACGTTTTTGGACAGTTGTTGCATTTTTGCAGTAGAGGGGGCACCCCTGATCTTTGCCCACCTGGATCTTGCCTATGACACACGGCCTTGCATCCGATTCATTGCCAGTCAAAGTCCCCTTTAGATTTCATCCATATACCACTGTTATTCTTTCTTTGTTTTCAGCCCACTTGAGTGTGTGCCATTGATTCCCCACACCCTTTGCACCGCTCCAGACCCTGTCGAGAGCGTACGAGCACGCTGAAACTTGCTAGACAGTAGCATTCTTATCACGTCATAGTTGTGGTTTTGGGTGGAAAGCAGCCACATGGCTTTTGTTTATCATAGAGGATGAAGTTACCTACTGCCAGGACACCATCCGATGGTGGTCCGTGCGGTCTCTCTATGACTGTTGTAGTACATAGTATCTTCGACATCGGCTTGATTATCTACGGGCATATGCTCCTTGGGATATCCATTCATTCCAGATATCATTTGGCGGTTCACACTCTAGAGGGGTATATGGGATTTCGACATTCCCAGAGAAGACACCCCCATCTTGGGTGGATAGACACTTACCACTTGACCTCAACACGTCTAACTACTTGCCTACATAGAGCATCTACATGGACTTAGGGAGAGGATCTTGGATATCTTCTTGGACAAATTCATTGTTTGGATCTACAGACTGGAGTGGGACTTCAGTGATTTGAACTCTCTTGGAGAGTTTACCCGCGAGATGCAAGAGATCAAGCATCCCACAACTACATCCGGAGTCACCCGGAGCTTGGCTTGGATGGTAGTGAAATTTCTCTTCTACACTCCTGGTCATTTGGATTGGTACCTTCAGATTTGCTTACACTCACCCTTAGTAACCTTACAATAGACTGATCCCCCAACTTGGGCACTAGGCCACTCCCAGCTCATTCACATTGAGAGCTGCATCGTGATGCGGTTTGGTGGTGTTGTTGGCGCGTATTCTATTTTGGTTGACACCAGAGGATTGGAGATAGGAGATATAGGCAATATGACACATACATATTTTTTTGGCCTTTTCTCTTCTCACAAGATATTCACAGTGCAGACTGCTCAGTCTGGCTTCCCTTCTTCATACAAGATGATTATGGTGCAGAAAACTTGGTTTGACCACACCCCTTCTCAAAGGCCTTTCACAACACATATTGCTCAGTTCGGCTTTTCCCTCGTCTTGGATTATCTACTAACAAGACACCTTCTGGTGGTGGTTCGTGCAGCCTCCTGGTGACTTCTGTTGTATCTTATGATAGCTTCTACATTGCAAATTGTTTAGTTTGGCTTTCCTTGATTTGGAGGATGTTTACAATGGAGATTGCTACATTTGGCCTTCCTGGAGTTTTACACAGCTTAGCCACTTGGTGACACTTGGTTGCAGGTTCATGCATTGAAAGGCTTCTCGTAATTCTCATGAAATTTCTTGGGATTTCCCATTTTCTCCAAACTATTTTGACTACAGATACCAATGATCCTACTGGGTAGGATACTTACAGGTCTATTAACACTTCTTTGACGACAAGCAGTTGTTTTCACACTCAACTTGGTACCTTCTCGTGGTATCTTCACACTGTATCGACGGAGTATAGTAGTTTGCTACACTGCTTGTGATGACATCTTTCCATGGAGGTTTCTTGGCGGTCGAGACACCCCAAAATTCTGCTACACTCGCGGAGTTCAACGGAGTAGTCCTTTAGTGGACATCTTCATCATTTTCCTCACATATTCGGCTTCATGTGGTTTGTTCAACATCAGGTGCTAATGTTAGACTTACACCACTCTGCTGCTTCATACGTCCAGGGAATACATGTACGGCTAGTATGTCTCTAGCCTAGCCACCCATAGTCTCGGTTCATTATGGTCCTTGATTATGGTCCGACCGCATAAGTTTGGGGCCGGCCGCCTACCTTTGTCCGGGTGCCCTCATATATTTCCATATATTATTTTCTTGTTGGTTCGTGGGCATTTTCTAGAAATTTCCCCTACCTCCCCTTGGACACCTAATTATGGGGCCAGGGACTTCCACAAATCATAAATCTCATCTGATTGTATTGGGTCTTCTGCTCTATTGGTCATGGGGGGCTGATTTCCCCCTCTTCACCATATCTTGAGTTTGTGATCTACTGTATCTGTCCTCTCTCACGCTTCCACACACACACACACTCTCACAAGTAGCTCACACTTACTTCAAGAGAATTTGAACAAGTGTGTTTGTGTGTATGCCCACTAGCCTACAAGACAAGTCAAAAGAGAGGGGAGGGGGTTCAAGATAGCAA